>NC_041398.2:124038539-124378539 GCF_900747795.2 Erpetoichthys calabaricus
ATTTAAGTTTAGCATCGTCTTATGATTGCCCTGGGACTTGATTGCATGATGCTGGACTTACTAACTTCTGCAATAATCAAAACTGAACTGATTTTCAGAGATCATACAGGAACAAATTAGATAATCAAAGGCCTCTGACTGAATTCAGAATACTAGGTCAAATTACAAAAGTAACACCAAGAAACCAGTTTAGTTAATGACAATGAAATTCTGGCAACAGTCAAGCATCTATCGACAACAAATACAATAAGCTGATGGTCACAAACAAGACTCAAGACAATGTGATGCCCATCAACTTTCCTGTTATGCTGAGAATATGCAATAATATCATTTTGGAAGCTAAAAAACAATATTAATCATTATTTGTTAAAATAAATAAAAAACAATAAAACTAAGTGTACCTATTTTTATAGTCCTAATTTTCTAAGAGTTCATACTGTTACAGTCTCATCCAAACAAATCACACTGCTGCCACAGTAATACTTGTGTTGTTAAGATTGCCAAATAAAGTTTCCACTCTAAACCTTTAGCTTTATTTTAATATTCTTACGGGATGACTGGGCTTCCCCACCACATGCACGCACAGCAAAAGTGGAAAAGAATCATCTAAACTGCAGCCTGTCAGAGAAAGGACATAATAAGTAGTAAAAGAAATGGGGGGGATGAACAAAAAGAATGAGTATCTAAGAAGTGTGGGTGATTTAATTAATCACAGAATAGTGAGAGATAGGAGGAAAACAGTGCTAGCTAGAACAGTGAGCGAGACTGTATGTACTTGTGATTTTTTGTTTTAATGGTATGCCTGGAGCCTTAACATTGAGCTGACAAGAGAGAGACCACGGTAGGGACTGCATTGCATAATTAAAGTAATATATATACAATATATATATTGGAGCGGACGGCTGGGGCTCCTGCCCAGCCGAGACACCTGGAGGATGGAAGGACCGAGAGAGGGACAATATACCTCCACCGTAACACGAGAGGGCAGCTGCCTCTGGTTTGCTTTGGGGCCATGGAGCATGGAAGCTCAACCCTGAGGGGGCCCGTGACCACTGCCAGAGGGCGCCTGGATGGTTCCAGAGCCATGGACTGCAACACTTCCGCCACACCAGGAAGTGCTGCCAGAACAGGAACCAGGTACACCCGGAATGCTTCCGGGTGCCCATGCAACACTTCCGCCACACCAGGAACTGCTGCAGGAAGGCCATCAGGGAGCACCTGGAGCACATCCAGGTGCATTATAAAAGGGGCTGCCTCATTCCATTCGGATGGCAGAGGATGGAGCTTGCGAGAGAGGAGTGGAGACGGCAGAAGAAAACACAGAGAGAAAAAGGACTGAGCTGAGTTTGTTGGGGTTTGTGCACTGTGTGTGTTGTGCAAAGAAAAATAAATAGAGTGTGTTTGACTTCTGGCTGTCTCAGTGCTTGTCGGTGTCCGGGGATCATTCACATTAAATATATATATATTTATATATATATTAAAAAAAAACAAACTCAATATGGTAAATGTCTTCTGACAGGAAAAATGAAAAGGAAGAAACTAAAGATATAGATGTTTGGGTAAACTTAAACAAAAACAATTTAAAAAATGTAAATACAAAAGAAAATATCATAACTGATAGGTTCAGCGATATTGGAAGCTTATTCACTCTACTCAAAAAAAGTTATTGTATTATTTTGCAGCAGTAATTGCATGAGTTTACAAAAGAACTTTATTATTTTGCAAAAATTATTGTGTTATTTCGCAAAGTTGGTGCGTGTTCCAGTCATCTAGTGACAGCTATTGATGGACAGGATATGCACGTGCATAGCATGCAATTTAGTGGCAAGAACTGTACAAACATTATACATTTAATCCTGCATGTGCTGAGGGATAAATTTAATCTGCCACAGTTTAGGGTCGCAGTTATCCAGTGATTATTACAGCAGCACTGGGAATAAGGCAAGAAGCAATTGTGGTGGGTGGTTTGCTGGTCCTTACAGGGCTCAATTACAGAGCCAATCAGAAAAGAGTGCTCTGTGTGCAATCCACTAACAGAAACCTGTAATTAAATCTATTTAGTTTTAATCCAGGTATTTGCTCTAGATATTTTGAAACTGTGTGATCCGGTGGAACAACGGTCAACATTCATACCTGGAATCTTTGGGGGCTCAGGTTGGAGATGTTAAAGGGGATGGATGTTATTTATTTCATGGCACATGAAGGACTAAACACTTTTTGGTAAGTGAGAAACATTACTGATACATTTCCAGAATTCAGTGTTAAGACTGTTTATCATCCACAGTTAAGAACACTCACTGATACCAATCAATTCACAAATATGTGGAGAAAATGTGCAAATACCATGCATATCCTGGTGCCTTGAGACAGAAATGCAAGCTTTGTGCTATTACTCTACCCATGCTAAAACCTCTGTACTAAAATTGTCATTCAGGTAAGGAAATGGCAAGACTGCAGGTCCTGGCATTATCAGCTCTAAGGTGCTGAGGGTGTGTATCAACAAATTATATGGAGTTCTTCATCAAATTTCACTCTGAGTCTCAGCCAGGAAAGAGACTCACTGATATGATAGTCATTGTTTCTGGTCCAGTGCCAAAGAAAGTTGGAATAGAGAATCAAATAACTATAACCCTATATCCTTAACAGATCACTACAAAAGGCTTATACTTAATTTCTTTTAACTCCAAGTGAAATTAGCATTGAACCTCTGCAGTTTGCCTTTCAGGTCCATATTTGGTTGGATGGTGCCATCATCTGTTTGTCAACATCTTTGTGAGGCAGGTACTGTAGCTACATGAGAACCACATTTTTCACTTCTCTATCACTTTAAACATCATACAGCTGTTACTACTGGAGGATAAGCTGCAGTCATTGAAGGTGGACACTCTCTTAGTGTCCTGGATTACTGAATACTTGACAGTCCACTGAAGTCAGCAGCATTGGGTTCCTTCAAGGAGCTGTCATTTCGCCATATACATGTCAGACTTTAAATACGTACAATTGTGATACATGAGACCTGCAGAAATTCTCCAAGAGTCTGAAATCATGAGATTTTGTAATTAAGGGATGGGAAGAGGACCCCTAGTGAATGACTTCAGCTCAAGTTTCTTAAAAACAAGAAGATGTTGGTAGACAGCAGAATGATCAAGGCTTCACTGACTCTGATTTACATCCAGGGGATTGAAGCTGAGGTAGTTTGGGCATATAAATATATGTGGGTGCATCTGAATGGATGCCTGGGTTATGTTAACAGTGTTTAAGCAATATACATAAAGGGTCAGTGCCTTAGGTCCTTTAGAGTGGCGAGAACATTAGTTCCATTGTTTGCCTCTAATGGCAAATTTAATCTTTTATTTATTGGTATGGTGGGGTAGGAGCATTTCAGAAGGAGACACCTACTTACTCTCTGAAGGCAGTAAAAGAGAGAAAGCAGTTGGAAAAGTTTCTACCATAGATAGTGTAAAATAAACACAGGGATGAGAAAAAAGGTTTGGGGATCCACCCAGTGTACTTGGGGGAAAAAAGTGATTGCACTGAAAGTGCTTTACAGACATGAGCTCCAAACAGAACTGATTGTGGTAGAAAATGGCTGACATCTATGCATGGCATGCAGGAAGTGATGTAATGGAAGGGTAGGATCCTGTGAACCAGAAATGACATCAGGGTAAGGTGGAATCTTGAATAGCAGAACAGGAAGTGATGGAGGACTGCTTCTGATGACCAGAAAAGGGTTTATTAAGGGATTCTTCTGCTTGTCTGCAGGGGAAAAGGAGAAAGAGTTAAAGGGCAGATCCAACTCCAGGTCCTGCGGGGTAATATTCGAGTTCATAACCTGTCTCCCTGTGACAATAGATAGATAGATAGATAGATAGATAGATAGATAGATAGATAGATAGATAGATAGATAGATAGATAGATAGATAGATAGATAGATAGAACATTTTTTGTCCCCGGGGGGGTGAAATTTGGCTTTTTACAGAATAAATAAACACATAGTTATCCTCATGAGCAACACATTTATTTATTCATGTTCAGTGTATTTTGTGTAGTTTTTAACTGTTAATTGCTGTAACACTGCATCTTCAATTAAGTTTCTATCTATCTATCAAAATGTAAAGCACACTTAATACTAAACAAGTATATTTCACTTAACAGTACATTTAAAGGTTAAAAAGGTTTCTTAGCCAAAAACAGACAAAAAAACACATAACTGAATAGCAGCAGTAATTATTTGTAAAGTTGTTCTAGTGATTAAATGCTCATTGATATGTGTGATTTCAGTTATCAAGCTCAAAAGAGTCCATATATCCTGTAGCTGGCAAACTGATAATTAAGTTAGAATGCATTCATGCCAAACATTATAAACCTGAGATAAATGATTATCTCATTTCAGGATGATTTATACAGTTTCAAAAAGCATCGCTTAGCTTTTATTTGCATAGGCATTTAGAATTTAAAAACATACATGTTATCATAAATAACAATGAAAATGGAAATTGTTTTGTATTTAAAAATTTCAACTAATTGAATCAAGGACCGAGTATTATGTCAGTATGTGGGTTGATATTTGCATCTGATTTTATGGAAGTGTATAATTACCAGTATACATTATAGCAATTATCATTTTTATATGTAAAATGTGCAACCTTGCTCTTATTTGGCCTTAAAAGTAGTTCACTGAATAGTTTAAAAAATGTAGACATTTTGGAGGAAACTTGCTTTGTTTAGAGGGCAGGTCCAGTGAGAAATCAGACCAGTTTGAGCCTTTTCATGTAAGGAGGAGTTGCTGTTATGTTGGTGGTGAGAAAACAGGAGGAATACAAAAGGGACAAATGGTTTCACAAGGAGGGTGGTTGTGTTTTCTCTTAAAGCCAGTCATTTTTCCAGCTATCCAACCACTTTCTTAACCTGCTCCTATTATAGTGGCACACAGCCAGGGCCTATTCAAGCAATTCTGGTAGGAATTAACAGCTGAAGAGAACAAATTCAGACTCTGGACATAATTGTGCAGACTCCCACATTAATTAATATCTGATAGTTTTTCATGCCAGTATCTACCCTTTGTCCATTACAGAGCTTCAGAAACCAAGAGATACTGGAAAATTCCACCCACCTATTTCTGGGTCACTGTAGAATTTGTTCCTGTATGAGACACCCCAAAAAAAAACACATTAACCAAGGAAAGAAGTCCAAGTTGCACACAGACTGTGACCAGGACAGGTTTCAAAACCAGATGCCTGTAGCTGACTGGGAAACTGTATAACAGTGCTGCATATATTTAAAAACAGTACTTTGTGAAGTCAAACAGTAAAATGTTAAATATTCACTATATACAGTATATGTAGTTTACTTTCAACACAATTTACTTGAGGGAGACCACAGCATTTTTAAATTTTTAAAGAAACCAGTCTCTAATTGTGTATGTATTTAAGTAAAGAAGTAATAGCAGTTTTGCTTTGTTTAGAAGATGAAAACCAAAACTAAGTAACCTAGGTTAAAATTTCTACTACAAAATGTCATTGCTTACACATAAAAATAATTGAAATAAATAATAATAAGAAGAAATACTTCTTGTATGATAAGCCTACCTTATTTTGTACACATCAGAACACGGGAGGTGGAAAGAGAAGTGGAGCACCAGAAGAAAAACCCATAGAGACCTGAAAACGCTACACTGTAGAGAGTACACTGTAGACTCTACACTGTATCATGGACTGTGGAGTCTACTGTGAAAGAGACCAGGCAGGGTGTTTGAACATAGACTCTAAAACCACAGTCTTAATTACTTCACAAAAGTCATTTTTTGCTTTTTTTTAAAAGACTAAGCTCTCTGTTCCATCCAGAAACAAGTCTTGCTTTATGTTCATTGTTAACGGAGTAAAGGTGGTTGCTATCACAATACAACTGGTTGAATAAAAATAATAGTAAAAAAAACATTTAATGTATGGCTGCAGAAGTGCCAGAGTACCTAATTACTAGACAAAACTGTAATGAAAACTAAATTTGGAGTCACAACTAGTAAGACATATTTTTATGTTTTAATTAAATTATAATTTTTTTTCCCCAAAGGGGACTGTTTAACATCATACCCTTGGTTTAATGCATTAGGATTGTACTATCATACATTGTCTGTTTCTCCATGGGTACTGTCTAATATCATTTTCTGGGTTTATTCTTTCAGGACTGTTTAAGATAACATTCTAGGTGTATAGCATTTGGACTGTATTGACTATAGATATCTGTATTTTAATCTTTCTGGGGGGCTTGTTTTGTTTTAGACGTGCTCTGTCTCTAGGCATGTCAGAGGACTTGGATGTGGGGAGGCAAATTTCTGGGGGGCTGAGAGACCAAGCTATTTGTAATCTATCCTTTTTACCCCCATAATTGTAAGTGCCAACACAATAATTGGCTTCATAGCCCTAACTCCTGGCAAAATTGGAAATTAAGGTTAAAGCTATCTTATGTAATAATGCACTACCTTAATTTAAGACTATAAAATGTCAACAAAAGATCAGAAGCAATATCTAAATGACTAAACAGTGAACTTCGTATGCTGGAATGTCAAAGGTCTCAATCACAAATTAAAGAGAAAGAAAGTATTCTCTCACCTAACAGGTCTAAATGGCAAAATAGTATTTTTACAGGAGACTTACTTATTAAGCAAGGGTCATATTTGGTTGCAAAGAGATTGGACTGGCCAAATATTCCATTCCAGCTATACAAAGGAAACTAGAGGTGTGGGAATCTTAATACAATTACAGTAGAACAATTACACTTGTAGTACCAGATCGTTATGGGTTATTTTTTTAATTGTAAAGTGGTTTTGATAAATATCTATGCACCCAATGTGGTTGACAGATACTTTATCCATTCCTAATTGGAACACTAATAAAATTAGGTGCCTCACAAGACAACAGCTTCAAGCACTAACATTGGCCATGTAAATGTTACTTTCAATGGTGAAAAGAAGACTTTGAGCTGCAGATTTGACAGGTTGAGTGTCAGTAAGAAAGCAATCGCTAAAATTGCAATATAAGAATAAAAGTTGCTTGCCTGGGCCAGCAACCCCTGTCAGCCTCAATGCAACTCTTAAATGAAAGCATATGACAAATTAACAATTGGAAATGCAGATAGCGCACAGCTGTTAGAGGAAAAAACAATCACAAATTTCATAACATCACTGTCTGAGCAAGGTATTTCAAACCAGTAAGCTGAGGATGTTTTCATAAATGTGAAATAATTAGAAAATAAACAGATCTCACATTTAAAAACACAGCTGGCAAAAAGAAGAGGATTTCAGGAGCATCTTAGGAGCACCACACATAGAAATGGGTCTATTCTGTGCTGCAATAGCCATTATGCTAACTGTTCTTTGATTGACCACAGCTTTTATAAGGTAGATCAGATAATATCACTTTGTCCGCAGGGAAATATTTGCTTTTATTACAGAAGCTCTTTAAATAAATACATAGACAGATAAGTAAATATGCACACACAATATGGTCTAAACACATACCAGAATGACTAAAAACAAGTAAAATTTACAAAGAAAGAAAACTCTGACTTTGCAGTTACAGTTAAAGTGAGTTGTTATACAGGCATATTGCTGTTGTTAATAAGGAACCTCAGTAGCATTTCTTGATGCAGAAGGTAACATGGTTACACAAAAGTTTCATTAATATATTAGTCACAGTACCTCTATATTTGGGTGTGTGAATGTCTTTTAACTGGTGCACTATCTCTTGAGTGTGTTCCTGCTTCTCTGACTCATTATTTTTGAAGAACCTTTCTCATCCCCTGTCTGGTTTCATATTTGCTGTCTTCTCTTCTCTCAGCATGCTTATACAACTTTACTCCCCCTCATGTGTTTCATGCTCACACTTCCTCTTTCTTCGCATCCCCAGAGTCAAACTGATTAATCAGATTACTCAGGGGAACTGGCCACCCAGACCTTAGTGTTTTATTGTATAGTAGATACCTGAGAAATGCAAAAAATATACAAAATTTGGAACTCTAATACTGTCTCAAGCTTGTTTATATGATAAGCTTCTGGCTGTACTCAACGACAAAGGCTGTGCAGTTACACCCTAAAGCAATAACAATCTTTTTAAGTCGATGAAAAAACAGTGTCCAAAATAATAAAGTATTAAAAAAAAGGTTTTTGTTTTACAGTCCACACAGCTGCAGCATCAGGAGGCCCCCACCCCTTAGGCTTAACACACAAAGGATGAGAAACAGAGTACACTGAAATAATCCTCTTTAATAAAATCCCTGTTGTGCGTCCAGGTGTCCATGTGTGGGTGTCTTCTGGTGAAGTGCGCATGCGCAGGGCATGGTGCGATGTGCAATATTACTGTCAGAGAAAGTTACAGGCATTTTATGGAAATACAAACCAGTATTACTGCGAGAGGAAATTAAAGGTACACAATACAGTGACTCATATTACAGCCACATACAAGCCAGTATTACTGTCAGAGGAGATTAAAGGCATATTACTGACGCGCACGCCTGTATTACCTCCAGAGAAAATTAAAGATATATTATGGACGTACAAGCCAGCGGACGTACAAGGGTGAAAGAAAGCAAAATACGACCAACAAAAAGAATGAGGTCAAAGTTCCTTGCCATTTAATATAGACTGTTCCTACTAATGTTTATGCACTACTGTTCTAGCGCCCGTTATTGTAACGGGCTAAATGACTAGTTAATATATAAAAGCACACAAAATGTTACAGGATAGCAATATACTTAAAATAATTAATCACAAAAGAATACACAAAACTCAGTAAAATAAATAAACTAGTAAATAAAAAAGACACCAGAGAGAAGAATACATCTCTGGCAACACCATAACAATTACATTGTAAGGAAGCTACACCTCTAAGAGGAGCAAACAGGTTTGAAGAATAACTGCAGGCCTCCAGAATGTTACAGATTACAAATTTAAACTGTATATATCTGAAATTTGAGGAGTGGTGCATGGCAGGTTCTTCAAATACAATGACTAATCTGTACTAAGATGGCTCAGTTTACACAGTAGAACTTTTAAAAAATTAAGTTACAGATGTATTATGTTTATTCAGAAAATAGATCATAATGAATAAGAGAAGATAGAAAAAGAAGTTATATTTAGTACTCCCAACTCATTAAAATCATACTATTCCTTATGTAATAAAACAACAACACCATTGTTCATAAACCATTACTATTGTAGTATTTTCCTTTAAATAAAACAAGCTTATAGATGTTGAATATTTCACACTTCTTAGATTAATAAAAACTGCAATGCAACACATGATAGCAAAATTTTTAAACTCAAAGTTATGATAAGTTAAATAGGCCTATCAATGTGTCAAGTATTTAAGTCTCTGATGGTGTCATTGCTTTGTTTTGCAGCTAAGTACACTTCAAAGAAAACATTTCAAAAACACAATCTCTTAAAAATAGAATCAGGGTTTATGAAGGTCATTAAGTATCTTTGAATCCCTTCTGCCTGCTAAATGTAGCTTTATGCAGCTTTGTGTATGAATATGTAATTTTGTTGCATTTGTTGAAGAATGCTGTCAGAGAGGGGTCATGTCAAAACATGTTTGTGTATAACTTGCTCTAGGGTCGTCTTGTCCCCTGTAACACTTGAAATATCCTCCACTAAATGATAAAACTGCACATCTGCTAGTGGAGTAAAAAAACAATCAGACTAGGTGAAAAAAGGCAAGAAATAAAACCATCTGTAACAATATTAGTCAAAACCGTCTAGCCTTTCAAGTATCATTTCTACAAAGGTCATAATGAAAACTTCAGACAAGACAGCGAAAAAAGCACTTACCTAAAAGTCTTCAAATACTAAGGGACGACACTTCAAATAAGCATAAAAAGGCAACATGAAACAACAGTGTTGCTGATTATAATGCTGCGGTATGTTTGTGTGTTTACGTGTTTAAATCAAGATTTCTTTTTGAAGGCGGATTGCTTTCTCCCAGATGTGACATCAAAGCTTTCAGCAGAAACTTTCTCTATGTAGCTATTAATCTGTGCTTTTTCAATGGATAAAAGGCATTTTTGTTAACTTCTTAAACATCAATGCACCTGAAAACAATTAACTAAATCAACAGAATAGCATTATGCAAAGCATGAAAAAATTCTTGTTTCTAAAGAAAGCATTAATCTATGAATCTATTGAAAAATAATTATTGTGTTTTTGTTTGGCCAGTTGAAAAACTCAGAGAAAGAGAAACTTTAATTACCTTTACTTCAGTACTAGGGTGTTGTACTGTGTTAGCCATTATGAATGTAGAGAAAAGTCAAGCAAAATGACACCTTTTATTGGCTAACTAAAAAGATTATAATATGCAAGCTTTTGAGGCAACTCAGGCCCCTTCTTCAGGCAAGATGTAATTAACAGTTGGAGCAAATGCAGGTTTTAGCATATTATATTCTCTTTATATTAAGGTGAAGTCTTTTGAGTTTAAAATTTTACAAGATGAACTTAAATGTACAAATGCCCTAAAGTGCAAGATATTTTAGCCACTAGAGCCTGGAGCTTTGAAAGTAGTATAATAATTGTGAGAATTGTGAGAACCTTTTGAAATCCTTTAGTATGTAATAATTCCAGAGGATTAAGGCACAATAAAATGCTGCATAAAATTTTTCCTATTTCACCAGCAATGGCCTGACATTGTGTGCAGTCAAATAATTTGAAGTAATGAAATATATGCTATAAATTCAATTGTAATCATATTGTCAAGTTAATTGAACAGTACATTGCAATGCCCATTAGAAAAAATTAGAAATCTACACTAACCCATTGTTATTTAACTTATTTATGTTTAAAATGATTTGTCTGTATATTGGTTGGTGTGAATTCTTTATTATTGCTATAAATGTTAGGTTTAAAAAGAATGTTGCTTATGAAACTTTCTATTAGAATTAAGAACCCAGATATAATGCATTATATTTAAAGTGATAATTATTAAAAGGCATTTACACTATTTTAGAAAAAGCTGTCAAATTCTATTTACAGATTCATTTGCCTTTTAGTGCCATTATCATCTTTTACTAAATCTAAACTTTCCTCTTTTAACTTTCTTTTTTAATATTTTAAGAGTATCTCATTATTCATTTCTTTTTACTTAAAAAAGATATATTACATGTTCCATTAACATTGCCGCTTATGCTAAGGAAATAATAATAGGAGTAGTCCTGCATACGCAAGACACTGTAATTAAGACGACATTTTGAGTCTTAAATTATAACTTGTGAACAGATTTTTTAATTAATAATTAATCCCTTAAATAATATCTGCTACCTGCTGTTGTTAGTCTCCTTTGTTTCATTAACTATTTCAGTATCTGTGGCAATTCTTGCCAGGGGTAATATCTGATAATATTGCTTAGAATTTAACATTATTAGGGTGTAATTGCCTTATTTAGTGTTCTATTTATAAAGAGTATAACTCTTATATGATCAATATATGAAACTTTCTCAGTCTCTACATAGGCTTGTGGTAAGGCATCATAACATAACATTCTCAAACATGTTTAATACATTTATCATGATATATATAAAAATGTTTTTGCATACATAATTCTAAATGAATTCTACAAGTATTTTCACATAGTGTGAATCCCAACATTGGACCATTAAAAAATAAAAGTTAAAAAAAAAATTAAGGATTATTGCCAGTCAACACTCAAGTGGCTATGGATTTATTTCCAAGATCTCAGTGTATAGTTATTAGTTATTTCAGGCGTACCAAGACAGGATGTCAGTTCATCATTCATTAATTTATAAGACTATCTGTTAATGTCACACATCCATATCTAAGACATGCGATACTATTAGCACATTTAATCTGCATCAATCTTCTTAAATTGCATCGTGTCAAATGAAAAACATACCTCCTGCCTCAAGTCTTTGATCCATTAAAATCTATATTTTTTAGAAGTGTTGTTGTGGCCTTTATTTTGTTTTGCTCAAGAAAAAAATCTGTGATAAATTGTACCTCTCCTACTGACTTAACTATTTTACAGCATTTTTCTCCTGGAAACCCATTTTACATTAGCTCAGTAGCAGAGTTATAATCCTGTTTTCATTCAAGATGTGGTGAAAAGTGACAAATCTAAGTATCCATGAGGGACAATCTATGTTTGTTCTACATCCACAGGTTTGTTTTTCAACATGAAACAAGTTTTTGGGATATAAGCTTGGAGTCGACAGAGAAACAGTGCCATTCGGGTTGAGAGGGTGGTGTGATTGTTAACACACTTGTGTTATGCCTTCAGGGGAAAAGGCAAAGAGATTTAAATAGAAATTGGGAGATTAAACATAGTCAGAAAATGAAATTTTGTAGCCAAAAGACAGTTTTAACCTCTGCCAAAGCCTATATCAGAAACCAAAATATATACAGTAGCTGAGGAAATAAAGTGTGAACCCTGAAATCTAAATGAAAAGATCATATACCATAGCATGATACATGATGTTGACCTTATATTCTGTTGCGTCATTGACAATGCTGTATACTTCTGGGGCCACATGTGTAAAACTTGCTTATGCTCGGAATCATACGTAAGCCATTTGTTAAATAAAACTCGGATTTATAGAACTCAGACCTAGGTTGGTATGGAAAACTTACGGAAAGTTTCATCCGTAAGTCCTACACAGTCTTTTTTGGTTGACATTTTAGTGACTCCAGACAGCTGGGCAATGAAGTGAACAGAAAATCTCATTTAATGGCACTTTTCTATGATGTGTCAGTAATTTTCTGATGTCTGTCAATTCATACATCCATTTATTTTATAAACCTGGTTGTTCCAAATCTGTAATGAAACAGGGACCACGTTATTTCTGTGCAATGGTCTTCCATCTCCAAGAGGATGTCTTAATTGTCTTATAAGTCAGCCATCATTTTGAAAAGGATAGAAATACCATTAATGATATTTAAATGACAGGAAATGTTTTGTTTTTAAGTTTGTCTGTGCATTTTAACTTTGGTAAAAAAAGCAATTTCTTATTTTAGGAAGTAACATTCAGGTGCTATTTAGTTAATAGATTTGAAAGTTGAAGCATTTTCCGTTATTTATTTGGTTCATTACAGAAACAGATATCACATTTTTGTTTTGTAAATATTTTGCAACAGTGGCATGTGTAACGTGTGATGGAGATTAGTTTACACTGCCACTTCATTGTTTATATAAGCAGGCATAAGCCGTAGACACGAGCACTAACATTTGCAATTGCTTGTGCTGATTACTGATGATTTGTTTGCCAAGAGAAGCGTAATACAACATATTCAAGAGAAAATAACCTCTGTCACGTCAAATCTGAAACAATATGCCAACCTGTCATTGAAATTGTACAGAGTATTTGTCTACTTTATTAATTGGATTGTTATGAAAGCACATCACGGGGTGATTTAGCATTGCCAGTTCACCTAATCTGCATGTCTTTAGACTGTTGGAGGAAAGTGGAGATAACCCACATGGCACGACCACCAGGTTTTTTAATATGAGATGACAGCACCACTGTTGTGTCACCATGCGCCTAATTAATTCAGTAACATACGATTGTAGAGCATTCTTTTTGGTTTTTACATGGCTCTTTTAGGTGACTCACTTACCGGTGCACACTAAATGGAATTTTTTTTACAACATTGCAGGCTTGCTGGTACACGGTGTACACACAATTTTATACATTCTATTTTTTTTGTGTGTGTGTGTGCGTGTGTATGCCGTTTTTGTCTTTCTTATATAAGTAAAATTTTAGCATGGAATCTAAGTAACCTTTTATACATGAGGTCCCTAGTCAGTAACCATAGCAAGGTAGCATGCACATTCCACAGAATGGTGAACACAATGCTCTACACAAGACAATATGGTGTATAATGAAAAAGATTAAAATAAATAATTTTTTAAATATGTTGCATATAAATGTACATATTGAAATATCAAATTCAACATAAGTCAGTATCCTAATTGCAAAAATGAAATTAAAAAAATGTGCATAATAAAACCAGGAATATTTTAAAAAGAATATTTAACAATATGCTTTTTAACCTAGAAATCAGACTATGACTTCAACCCATTACATTTAACTTTTTTCTTTAATCAAGTATTTCCCTCACAGTTTTTGTCAAGGCCGTTCCCCAGGTTGAGCCATATTTCTCTCCTGGGTTATTTATTGAAATTTGGACTTTCTATAGTAATCTGTCATCATTACCCCAATCATTTACCACCAGCCTAGCACTGTTGTGCTGACATATTGGCACGTACTGTATCTTTAGGTCTGCCCTAGAGGTGACTCAAATTTCATAAAGAAATGTGAACACTGATTTCATTTATACTAAAGACAATTATTTTTTTCATCTTTAAATTTATACCAAAGACTAGAAATAATACATCAGCAAAGCCAGGAACAGAGCATTTTAAATGTAACAAGTGGTATACAATACTATGCTATCTATGAACTGCGGATTGAAGCTTGTCATGGCGGTGTAATGGTTATTATTAATGCCTTTCAACAAAGAATCCATATTTGATATCTGTCTGTTACATTTACCTTTTCCTTTACTCAATCATTATCTTCACTGTTTTTGTCATTGTCCCAAGTTATCCTAGAATGTAACAACAGTGCCGGCTCTGTGGCTAAGAATTTGTGCTGGTACCTGGAAGGTTACTGGTTCAAATCCTGTTACTGCCAGAAGGGACCCTGCTCTGTTGGGCCCTTGAGCAAGGCCCTTAACATGAAGAATTACTCTGGAGCACTGTATGATGCCTGACCCTGCACTCTGGCCCCCAAAGGTCATGCGAAAAGACAATTTCCCTCTGGGATTAATATAGTATATCAAATCAAAATACATAGGGTTGATAATTTGTAATTACGTATATTTTTCCACCTTTCCAGTTTCTTAATGAGAGCAATGCCAGGAAAATCAGCATTTTTTTTTGTAGAATAGATTATAAAATTTTGAAAGTTGGCAATGGTTAACTTGTTAAATCATTTTCCAGAGCCATTGATTCTAATACAGGGCTGTGGGAAGCCATTGCACTGCTGCCAATCATCTTACTTTATTCATGTTGGGGCTGTGTAAGAAGATCAGAATACTTTACAGAAAACACACACAAAAATGGGAAAATGTATAAAATCCATTCAGGCAGGCTCTGAGATAGGTTTGAACCCAGAATGCAAAAATTATAACCTTCCCTGTAGACAACAATCAAAGGCGCACAGCTATATCACAACTGATACATGTATATTTTTTAAAGTGAAGGCCCAGACAGATTAAATATGATTCTAAGTTTTACAATAAGTTAGAGCTGGGGATTGAACTAACAACATTATACTATCTTAGGTAGATTTTCTTTACCTTAGTACACCGATTTGGTATTTCAGTGACAGGTAAGTTATTTTTAAATAATAATACATTAAATTTTACATACTACTTAAAAAAATCTAATAAAAATTATTCAAAAATATTTGGGTGGCTGTTCATTTAAAAAATGTAATTGCAATTAATCAAACAATTAAAATTTTAATTGAAATTAAAAGCATATTAAACACAATTTATCATATTTCCTTCAAGCATATTAATATTTTTCTACAAAGCAGACATAACTGAATGATTAATTTCTAATAACAAAACAGTTTTAATAATCACATGCCTGTGGATATTAAATTATTTCAGTTAGTTTATTGAACAGTTTTGTGTAACAGAAACAACGCGTAACAACCACCAAAAACCCCTCTTGCCTGAGAGCTGTTATAATATTTGTGAATATCAATACAGTTTGAACTGCTGTGTTGCAAGTCAACATACCAAAAACACTAACAATTACATAAATATTTAGATATTAAAAAACGGAAACATAAAATCATAGTTCAGCTACTGTGCACAATCAGCACTGTTAGAGTTCATTAGAGCTGATACATACATGTCAACTCTGCCGCTGTTACCTGGTAAGGATGAGTCATTATTTTTGATTGTAAATGTGTACAGATTTTAAGTAGCAAATATTAGACCAGAAAAAACTTCGGAATATCTGAAAAGTTTATTTATTTAGATGTTTTAAATTCCACATTATCATAGAATGTATCATTAATGAATTATAAAATAAGTGTAACTATCTTAATTTTAGCTCAAATGGATGGAAGTATTGGCATAATCAATTTTCAATGATTATTGCCTAGTTTTATTGGTTCCAGGCTGTAGTCTGTAATGTAGGTTATAGTAGGTAAGATGCAATTAATTAAACAACAACAACATACCATGTCTGCACTGGGAGAAGTGTGAATGAGGTATAAAAATCGAGTGATTCCAACTCTGTGTCATCTGCTCTTTACTGTAGCTGCTTGGACATGGGGAGCACCTGCACCATGATGTTTCAGGTCAGATGTCATGGGCGACCGATAAAGCTCCATGGCAATTGTATTCATCGCAAGGGACAAGACAGGCTAATTGACATTCAGACCTTAACCTTGACAGCCTCTTACGTATCAAGGGTGAAGTTGCATTAGAGGCATATTTTTCTGGATGTTCTGCTATACTGTGCAATGCAACTTTTTTTTTTTTTTTTACACTGTCAATATGTAAATGGAGCATAATGGCAAGGATGACAGTGACATGCAATCTCGCTCAGCGCATGATGATTGTTTGCCTGTAACATTAGTGTGACATGAGAATGAAACTCTTCACTCCACTTGTATAACTGGCTTGATTTTAATCGTTCTAACGTTAATATCCATACTTTGAAGAGCTAGTGTATATGAAACAATGTGTATGAAAATATGGGACAAATCATGTTCCTTGCTGATCGTATTTTATGATCAATCCCGTATTACAAGGGGTGAGTGGCGATTTTCCTGTTGTGTGTGGATTAAGACCATTATCAAGAAATAACCCAGGAGATGATCAAGTGCTAAAAACCCACTTGGTTTCATTTGGCACTACTGTACTTCATTAAGTATGAAATGCGGTTAAATTTACCAGATTTAATTAACACAATTAGAGGCGGTGTTAAAATTTTTAATCTCAAAAACTTTTAAGGCGTTAATCGCACACATTAATGATGATTAATCAGCAGGCTCTAAAAAATATAATTTTTTAATGAAGTAGTGTATTTTATTACGTATTAGATTACGTTTATTGTTTCACAAATAAATTATGAAGCTTCCCAAAATATTAGGCAAGCATATCCTTTAAAATAATACAGTACATTTGTAAATACATCTGGAACTGACTGTACACTCATAGACAAGCACATAATAATAATAATAATAATAATAATAATAATAATAATAATACATTTTATTTATACATACAAGGCGCCTTTCTGAGAACTCAAGGACACCAAACAAACAATAAATGAATAAATAAAAGACACATTATAAACAACTTAAAACAACAGAAAATATAAAAAATAAAACCAAACAAAGCCACTGTAATCATAAAGAAAAAGCCATTTTAAACAGATGCGTTTTAAGTTTACATTTAAAGGATGAAAATGATTTGGTATTTCTAAGCTCGGTAGCTAATGAATTCCAGAGCTTGGGAGCAGAACGGCTGAATGCTCTGCTCCCCATGGTGGTTAGATGGACAAGAGGGACGGTCAGATGCATGAAGGAAGAGGATCTAAGGATACAGGAGGGAATGGCAACATGGAGAACGTTGGACAGAGGGGCAAGGTTATGAATGGCCTTAAATGTTAATAGAAAAATTTTAAAATCAATTTGAGACAATCGGGAGCCAATGAAGCTGCTGCAAGACTGGAGTAATATGGTGAATAGATGTTGGTTCAAGTAATGATGTGTGCTGCAGAATTCTGGACTAGCTGAAGCTTTTGGAGAGATTTATTAGAGAGACCAAAGAAGAGTGAATTGCAATAGTCGAGACGAGAAGTAATAAGACTGTTAACAAGAATGGCAGTGGTATAGGGAGTGAGGGATGGGTTGATGCAATTAATATTACATACTGTAGGTGGAAGTAAGAAGGCTGGGTGATGTTATTAATGTGAGATTGGAAAGATAGAGTACTGTCGAGGATAACACCCAGACTCTTGACCTGAGGTGAAGGGGAAACAACAGAGTTATCAATAACAAGAGAAAGATTATTGACTTTGGATAATGATGATTTTGAGCCAATGAGGAGAACCTCAGTTTTGTCACTGTTTAATTTAAGAAAATTCGAAGAAAACCAGGATGTAATTTCAGCAATGCAGTCGACAAGCGAAAATGGTGGAAAGGAAGAGGTGGGTTTGCTAGCAAGGTAGAGCTGGATGTCAACAGCATAACAGTGAAAATTAATGTTATATTTACAAAAAATATTGCCAAGGGGAAGAAGGTAAATAATAAAAAGAAGAGGCCCCAGGATAGAGCCCTGGGGCACTCCTGAAGTAACAGCGGTGGGTTGGGATGTGAAGGTTTTAAGATGAATGAACTGAGTGCAGCCTGAAAGGTAGGATCTAAACCAATCAAGTGGAATATGGGTAATCCCAATCAAAGATAATCTATTAAGGAGAGTGGTATGACAAATAGTATCAAAGGCTGCACTCAGATGAAGGAGAATGCGAATAGTAATTAGACCGGAGTCAGCAGCCATAAGAAGGTCATTGGTAATTTTAACAAGTGCTGTTTCTGTACTATGAAGAGGGCGAAAACCAGACTGGAACTTTTCATATAGATTATTATGAGATAAGTGGGAGTGAAGTTGGATAGCTACTACTTTTTCAAGAATTTTAGAGATAAAGGGCAAATTAGAAATGGGGCGAAAATTATTGAAGTTAGTAGGATCAGCTCCAGGTTTTTTCAGTATTGGGGTTATTGCAGCAGTTTTAAAAGATGAGGGAATAATACTAGTAGTAAGAGAAGAGTGAATTATGGCAGAAATTAGAGCAATTATGTCTACTTTCCATATAATCTTAACCAAGTTAAAAATAAATAAATGACATATATTTTTAGTCATTAAGTTTATATTAAATTGGCACTGCTAATATCTCTGGCACACAAAGGTAACTGTAAACTAAAAACTGATGCTAGTATACCATTATATAATTAAAAAAACAAAACTTTGGAATTATGTGACAGCTTTCCAATGTTTTGCCATCAAGTGATGTTTTACCTAGACAACGAAAGTTAGAATGAAGCAAGTTTGCCAACACATAAGGAAACTATGTATTCATAATTATTACTTGAAACATGTGAAATCTTTATTATATATCATTAGAAGCAGTCTTCAAAACAAATATCTGAAAGAATATTCCTCTTTAGTATGAGTTCAAGTCTTTCAACAGGAGTGGTAGAATATTATTGTGTATTGTATTATAAGAAGACATGTTTATTTATTAAAAATCGCTAAACGCATTTCATATAATACAGGGTTATGAACTATGTACCTCATCGAATTCAGTAGCATCATATGTGTGGGGTCCCAAATGTGCTTGCAAGCACTGGTACCTTTTCTGCATTGTAGTTTAGAATTGGTCCAATCGTCAGTATTCCGAAAAAACCTATATTGCATGCACACTAAATGTCTGCAGTAGTACATATAAACTGGACCTCCATAAATATCATTTTCGTTCATGTTCCATCTTGTTATAAGCATCATCAACATATCTGCTAAATGTTTTTCGGTCAAATGTTTTTGAGAAAGCGGTATCTTGCTAATAAAGTTTCTGAAAGCTGGCAACTTCACAGTAGGTATGGCCTGCATAACTTCCACCATATACAAAGCAATATGTTTTTGTATCACAGAAGCACAAAAGTGGGTTTTCTTTAAGAACTGAAACTTATCATTTATTGTTTTGTGACTGATTTGTGACTATTTGATGACAGCATATTCTGCTGGGAGCTGTTGCTAATACATCAGGAAGAAGAAAATTAGAACGGACTTTAAGTAGTTTGCTAAAAGGATATTATTATTACTTTTTTAGGTCAAGATAACTTTAATTGTATTACTTATTTTTAAAAAGGAGTATATTACTCTTAACAGAAAATCAGTAATATTACATGACACGTTATATTAATAACATGTTACTCTTAGTCCTGGATGTGTTATCGTTAAAAGTGAATACTCTCTTATTCCTCATATGGGTTCTAGGCAGGAAGAGGTGGGTCCTGGAGGGCGGGCCACAAAATTGATGTCAGTAATGGAATGAGTGTCATTCTTCTGTTCTGCAAAGAGAGAAAGGAAGAAGGCATTAGAACATAGTGCCAACCCCTGTTTGAGCAGGTAGTTACTATCACTAGAGTCCTTAAGCTGCCTCCCATGTACTTACTTGTGTGTAACACTTGCTATAGCAGGTATTAGTTACCTCTCTTTAGACATTTTATTTCACTTGACCACAATATTTAGTCATACCATGGATATTTTTAGAAATGTAGGTTTTGCAGCAAGGACAGAACTCAGATAGTATGTTTCATGTTGTATAGGAACCCAGGAGAGTGAAATGTATATCTAATTGGCAAGTGATTATGGAAAAGTAATGGTGTTAATAGTGACATTTCTTAAGGTTTGGAATAACATTTCGCCTGAGTTGGATTCCATCAGGTATTGTTGAAGGCTGTACAATGGAGGTCCTATTTATAAAAACAGGATGTTTAAGTATCAGCGAGGAACAGGAACATTAGCCTGAGGAAACTTAAGGATAGGGGAGAAATGGGAGATTCTTGTCAAGGAAATTTGAACATAGAGTGGGAGGCAAATGCTAAAGTTCTCAGGTGGGAGGAAGAGCAGCCAAAGATGGAAACTAAGTTGTGATAAGAAAGTGATGCTGAGAAGACAGGGAAGCAGATTATCTGAATCTTAAATATTTTGAAATCTTGTGCATTAGTGCCTGAGGCTGACAGACACAGTCTAACTGTTTTGTGCTTAGTAACATCTTATCATTAACCTTTATATGTTTATAGTAAAAGCCCTTTTATATATTTTATGCACTGTCGCCACATGTACTGGGATCCTGATTGGCACCATGGGGTGCCTACTTATGTAAAGAAAGTGAGGATTAAAATGCAGTTGATGAGCAGTTAAGGCAACAGAGTGCTTTAATGTTAACTCCAGAGGTATACGAGATATCTCTTTTGAAAATACTTAAAGAGTAACAGACAGACTAATAAAAAATTACATTAAGTCAGCAGTTGATGTTGCTAGTTTTAAACCTCATAATGAACACTGCATGATACTGAGAATCAAAGAGTTTGATCTTTACATACAGTATGCTTAATTCTCCCAAAAGAAATAATACCTACATATTCACTGTGAGTTTTGTCTTTCTGTCAGAGTTAAAAGTTAAATACATATTTGCAAACTGTGTTTTTGAAAGATCAAATATTAAAAAAAATATGATCAAAGGAGGCAGAATTATTTTGTAAACTTGCAGTTCTATATTTTTCAAAATTGATTCCTTTAGGAGCAGAACAGTGGTAAAGAGGTTAGTGCCTGCTGCCTTCCATTTCCAGGATAACTGTCTCAGTAGACAGCCTGGTTATGCTATGTGCTATTGGTTTATTCTGTCTTTGTTCATGGGAGTTTAACAAGGTACTTCTCTATCCTTCCATTAACCAAACATGCATGGTGATGTGAAATTGAGTCAATATCTCAATGAATTTACTTTGTCATAAACAGACACCCCATCCAGGGTAGGTCCTTGAAGCTGCCAGGATTGGCCCCTTGGTCTTGTCACTCCTGGACTACTATTTGCTGGCAGGAGTACGAGCATGTGTCACCAAGCCACTACCAATGATTCAAAATGCAGTAGACATGTAGTGTTCAACCAGCCAAGGCAGGCACGTCATTTTCTCCCTGTAACACAATGTACTTAGCTCATATCCTTGATGTTTGCCTACAGAGCAGTCAATGAGTCAACAGCTACATAGAGGGAGACACTTGTGAGGTCCTCTGCTCCTTCTTGACCACTCAGATCAGATGAAGAATGGTGTCTCTGTGTGGCATCAAATGTGAATGTGTAGCTCCTAGCTGGTGTAACAAGCTGCCCACCTCCAGCACAAATTCTGACTCCCTCAATGTGTTTATGAAGTGTCAAAACTCTCATGCTTGGTGAATTTCTGTCATACTGATAGGATTTTTTTATAATAATTCTTTGCATTTATATAGCGCTTTTCTCACTACTCAAAGCGCTCAGCAATTGCAGGTTAAGGGCCTTGCTTAAGGGCCCAACAGAGCAGAGTCCCTTTTGGCATTTACGGGATTCGAACCGGCAACCTTCCAATTGTCAGCGCAGATCCCTAGCCTCAGATCCACCACTCTGCCTCCGCCTTTTACCTAGAAACTTTAGCTAAGTTGTGAACTCTTCATTTGTGGTGATCAATTTTTTAACATTGTATTGAGCATTTGTTTGCAACAGTCCCCTTGACTGATGTGTGACCACGTTCATAAATTGCTTTGGATAAAAGCATCTGCTAACCAAATAAATGTAAATATAAAATAATTAACAAAATGCATGCCTGTTTCCTTTAGGGAATAATTAAATCTGGAGCTGAAAAAAAACAGTATTAACCCTTTGTATGTCTCTTCAGGGCATTTGGAAACCAACTCCTAAAGCACATACCTGAAATGTGGTTGATAAAGCAGCCACAGGTATCAATCACAAGCAATATTTCAGTCACAAACAAATGCTTGCCTTCCACTAAATCTGTTTTTGGAATGGGCAGCCAACCACAATGAGAGCAATAGCTGTGAAATGGAAGTAAGCTTGCGCTTGTCTGTAGAGGTAAAGACCACTCACCATTTTGCTTATAGCTACATTCACTTTTGTTATTATTATTGTTATTGCTATTATTCTGTTATCATTATTATTTTTATTATGTATATTCCTAATCAGTACCATAGCATCAAGTTCATGCCCTTCAGATTTTTGTTCATGATAATTTTACCCTATAAGTGTGAACTTGGATGCTCTTTGTTTTCATAACGTCATGCAAATCTTTCTGTTGCTTTCTAATTCTACAGTGTGGTATCCACTGTACTATATATGGCTAAGAAGGGCAGAAACAACATTGCACACTGGGTACAGGGTAGGATGGGACGTTATGTAAAGTTAAGAGACGCAGACCTGTTTTAGAGTAAGAACTTTAGCGTATAGTTTTCTTGAGGACTGTCACCTTCTTGTAATTGAATTATATAAGAATAACTGAAATTTACAATGCATGTGTATACACTAAATGGTCACTTTATTAGGAACCTTCCACAATAACTGACTGCTCTGTCATTGACAGAATTACAAGCGTAGCCAATGTTATTTAAGGCATGTGGGGAATTCATGACAGTGTATCAAGAGTGGGCCTCCACCCAAGTGATCAGGGTGTTTATTCAGTATATAGTAATTTTTGTGTTAAGCACACTGCAAGATTAAAGCACAAACAATCTGCCATAAAGTAATAGGCCATTGTTTCTTTTTGTATGCTATGTGGCTTCATTACTTTTTTTGAGTTTTATTGATTTTGCAATTACATTTGTGATCGACCAAGAGGAATGCAAGAATCCAAATGAAATATTGGGGTGCCAACTGCCACTCCCCCTTTACTGAAATAATAAGATAAACAAAATAATTGGTGCACGATGATGGTATAATGAACAGAAAGTGTAAGCTTCATGGTAGAAGCTCCATCTTACATGTTGCTTCTCTCCTAAATGAGATACCACCTTCCTGCTGTTATAGCTCATGGACCAGAAGGGGTGGGGTCAGTTGCCATCATTGGACATCTTCTTAGAGTTCTGTGTGGAAAAAGAGACAAGACCGTTAGTGATCTCACCCCCTTGTATTCTGGGGTGGCATTGCTTACCTCTGACGAGCCCATACGGTTTTCCTCTGACACTCATGCTTTACATAGCACAATAACCACAACACAATTCAATTGAAATAAACAAAAATTCTGATGCATCAAACCAAAATCAGCACTTAAAACAACATCCTTGTCCAGTTCAAAAGATCTTGTTAACATAAAACCGCATTATGAGTTTCGGTATATTAAAATATTAAAAAGAAAACAGAGCCCAGGAATAGACGGGGCCTAGCTTGGTATTTTAAAGCACCAATTATGAGTTTTTCCAATGTGCCCACCATAGATTTGGAACACATAGAATTATCCCTCAATCAATTAATTTCCAAAATTTGCTTGTTCCATTAGAACAGTCTATAGAAGGACTTGCTCACTTACAAATGCAAACAAATTCACATTGGCCCAGCTTAGTTTTGCCAAAAAACTTTTCCTGCAAATCTTCAAGAAAGGAAACTGGTGTGCCCACAAGGTCAAGGGAAGAAAGTTCCCCCAGCAGTATAAGGGCTAGCATTTGAACCCAGAACTCTGTTTTTCTGATTTTGTTATTAGATTGCATTTTTCTATTTTTTTTAGCTTTTTAGGTTTGATGCATTTTTTATTGTTGAATTTTTGTACTATTGTTTTTAAATTGTGTCTTTTTGATAATGTTTTGTTTTTGAAAGTTTCTGTTTAATAAATTCTTCTTTTTTATTTCAGCCATTGGTTTAAATGGTTCCCCTCTCTTTTTTCAAGGTTTGGCCTTTTAAAGTTGCAGGTCAGGCACACTTTGAGTTTCAGGGCCAGGCCTACTTTGTGTTTCAAGGCCTTCTTAGAGTTTTAAGTCTTAGTTGTCGATATAGAAGCCTTTGTGAGCCCACAAATCATAATGAATGTGTTAAGGAAAAACAAAGTTAAAAAAGCCTCAAAATAAAATTGACCAAAAAGCTCATTATTTTTAAGGTAAGAAAGAGGTTTTCTCTTGAAACACATCATTTGTAGTGATATCAACCAAAATCCAAAATGGATGAGAAATGTCAACATCAATATGCAACACAAAAAAGGGACAAAATTACAAATAGAAAAAGACTAATGAAATCCTGACACTCTGAGCCTTATAATATAAATGAATAAATGGGTGGAACAACATGTGTAAGCCACTGTTAATTGTGTCTGGACCTCATTTAAGGTTGAAATGTGCTGGAATCATCATTCTGGTTGAATTAAGATATTAGAGAGACTATGGAGTAATGGAATAATGATTTAAATAATTTCTCTAAACTGTAAGGAGTGGCAAAGGGCCCAAGTGTGGAACCAGAAGTGGTCCCGCAGCAGGTTTGAAAAAGCAGGCAGGCCAGGAGTTATTAGGCCTTTACTAAAGATGTTAGGTCACAGATGCTAAATTGCTTTGGATAAAAGTAGGTCACCAGGCTTTCTGAAGATACTCCTGTAAATGGAAACAGCTCCTAGGATTGCCCTGGTATTAACTCCAAGCCAGCCTTTACATATCATCTCACTAGTCCCTAACTCATCTAGGAATAGAGATTACTTAGATCAGTGTAGCCAGAAAATGTCTGAAAGTTAGTGGTAGGCGGTTTTGAAGACTGGACGTTGTGGCCATACTCTTCATTGACTAGATAACCAATTTCTAAAGCCCCCAAGGGAGATCAGGGGCCTAATGTATAACGCCGTGTGTAGAACTCACACTATAACATGGCGTAAGCACAAAAGCGGGAATGTGCGTACGCACAGAAAAATCCAGATGCAGGAATCTGTGCGTACGCAAACTTTCACGTTCTTCGACTACATAAATCCCGATTAGCGTGAAAAGTAACGCACGTGCACGCGCCTTCTGCCCCGCCCCAACTCCTCCCAGAATTACGCCTCTTTGAATATGCAAATCGATATAAATTGCCTTCTGTGAAAAGACAATGGGAAAAGCATGGGGGAAAATATAAGAATTTCAGCGAATACCAAGTGGAGGCAAAGGAAAAACGTACTACTTATTGGTTTAAACAGTGGTATAATCAACAAAAGAAAGTTGATCGAGTGACATAGTGTTGGAGAAACTTGAAAGCTCAAGTTCACAAAGTCGCACAGTGCCCGAAATAAAAAAGAAGTTGTCACATATCAAAGTCGGCGTGAAAAGGCGACTCGTAGCTGACCGTCTGAGTGTCATATGAAAGCTTATTAGGGTACAGATAAAAAAAAATAGGCACACAGTGGGAAAAAAGCACGAAATGTCAATTTTAATCTCAAAATTTCCACTTTAATCACATAGTTTATTTTGTCATTAAAGTAGAACATCATAAACTTCATCTTAAAATCGTTTATTTTGCTAGTTTCTCAAGTAGCACGTTAAATGCTTTGTTCTGTGTTTGATCTTCTATGTGCTCTATGTGTGTGAATCACTACGTGCTTCTGTTCTTTCTCTTTCTCTGACAGGACACAGAATCCATTACATTCGTGATATTGCAGCTCTCTGAATAATTAAAATACTGAGATGTATACGTGATATCTTTTTCATGATGATAGGAATGAAAGCATGTTATTAAACATGGGAACACAGTGGCGCAGTGATTTGTTCATATCTCACGCAAGAAGCTTGCTGCGCCATGTGCGACCTTCGATAAAATAATTTATTACAGAAGTACTGTCTCTTTCAAATGTACTAACCTCCAATTCCTGTCCTTTCTTTTCTTTCTCCAAATACCCAATCGCCACACAATCAGCTCTGTAAAAGACGTTAAGCCATCTGTAAGCTTAGAACGCCGATTCTTCAAAACTTTTAAGGAACATTGAAATATCTTCATAGTACGTTTAATTATTCTATCTGTCTATCCTTCCTGTGTCGCGTCAGCACCAGCAAAAATACAGCGCAAGGCAGGAGCTATCCGTGAACTAGCTAGCGCTGCGGCACCGTGTCCTCACATGTTTAATTATTAACAATATAGATTATTTAAATGAAGTTAAAGTTTTATCTGTATACTATAAGCAACATATTTTGCTGCATTTCAGCTTAAAAATGACATCGTCATCATACGCGCTTTATAAAGTGGCACAGGTTGTGCAATATTATAACTGTAGTGCAAGTTTACAGTGGGGTAATTGTACTTATAAATACAGACAGTTCTACAAGGAGCACTTGATTGAGTGCATTTATAGTTCTTGGGATCAAACTGTTTCTGAAAGGCTTTGACACGTTTTGCTGTGGCTGAGGCAGCGTGTGCTTGAAACTGTATACCGATAATTCTCTTTCCGATCAGCTGCTGCTGTGATTCCCCATTCAGATGCAGTGATATAAATACTCCAAGGGGTGCAGTGAGAGTAATATGGAAAAAGATGATCCGCTGTGGCAACCCTTAACAGGAGCAGCTGAAAGAAGAAGAAGATGTGAGAGTAACAACGCTAAAGCAGTTATGGTATTTGGAATACTATGGCTATTCCCTGGACCATTATATTTCTACAGGTTAATTGCAATCAGATGCATTACACTAATAAACAATATGCAGTTAATTTCAGTGTATTTATAAAGCCGAGTCAGGAATGTGGGTCTAAGAAAGAAAGGGTAATCACACAGGAACAGTAGCACTGCTTTGACGCTGGGTGCAGCCAGTCTGCAAAACGAGCGGAGAAATTGCGTACGCCAGGGTATGAGATACCATGGAAATGTGCGTGGCTTTACGCCAAGTTTAGGTTTTATACATCGCGATTTGAGCATGGAAATGTTCGTACGCAAGATTTCTATGCGTACGCACCATTTATACATGAGGCCCCAGGACTTTAGTTCTGTATATATTGTGTTACTGTGTGTTCACTTTAGAAACACTTTAGAAATTTAGATGAAAACAGGTCATTCAGCCCAACAAATCCTGCCAGTCCAATCCACTTAACTCCTCCAAAAAACATTAAATCTAGTTCGGAAATTCCCTAAAGTCCTCCTGTCTACCACAGTACTTGGTAGCTTATTCCAAGTGTCTATCTTTCCCTGCGTGAAGAAACCCTTCCTAATGTTTTGTGCAAAATTTACTCTTAACAAGTTTCAAACTGTGTCCCTGTGTTCTTACTGAAATCATTTTAAAGTAACAGTCTCAATCCACTGTATTAATTCCCTTCATAATTTTAAACACTTTAATCTTGTCACCTTTTAATCTTCTTTTGCCCAAACTAAAGAGGCTCGTCTCCTTTAATCTTTTCTCATAACTCATCTCCTGCAGTCCTGGAGTCAGCCAAATCACTCTTCTCTAGATTTTATCTAGCATGTGTGTCTTTTTTGTAGCCTGCACAACAAAACATGCACACAGTATTCTAGATGAAACCTCACCAATGTGTCATAAAGCTTGAGCATAACCATCTTGGACATATATTCTACACATTGTGCTATATAACCTAACATTCTGTTTGTCTTCTTAATGGCTTCTGAACATTGCCTGGAAGTTAATAGTGGTGGATCAACTATAATTCCTAAATTCTTCTAATAAGGTATAATTTCATTTTAAAGATCTACAACTGTGCATTCAAACTCATACGTGTAATACTTTACATTTATTTACATTTGATTTCATCTACCACAAAACTTGCCGAAGCCTGTATGCTGACCAAGTGCCTCTGTAATGGCTCAGCATATCCTAGACCATCTTCCAATCTACCTAGCTTGGAATCATCTGAAAATTATCCAGTTTGTTATTTATATTTCTATCCAAATGATTTATATATATTAAAAACTAGGGGGCTCTGCCCCCTGCTCGCTTTGCTCACCCACCCCCGGGTTTGGTTTACAGGATATACAATTTAAGAGATTGTTAGTTTCATGGGAATTGTTACATATGCATTATTTTCACTTTTACTTTAAAATTTTTGTAAAAACAATACTTGTCTTTTATTTCCGGCCCCAGGTGTGGTTACATCTCTTTCTCGCAGTACGTATGATGCTGCTCGCGTTGTGAAGGGGGTGCGGCTGAATGCACGCTAAGGAAAAGCGGTCGGATCATCTGCTGGCTTTCTGCTGCTGGCGAGCTGCGTGATTTGCTTGTTGCTTGTCGTTGTTTTAAGAGCTGGGAGCGCATGAAGCGTGTCTGCCAACAGCAATCCAACAACTGCTAGGTTAGATGTCCGTGGACTTGTTTTAAATGATGTCTCATTGCCTTATCTTGAGTGACGTTGTAAAAACAATACTTTTCCTTTATTTCCTTCGCCAGGCGTAGTTAAATCTTTTTCTCGCAGGACATATAACGCTGCTCGCGTTGTCAATAGGGGTGTGGCTGAACGCATGCTAAGGAGAAGCCGTCGGATCATCTGCTGTCTTTCTGCTGCTGTTGCGCTGTCTTTCGATCATTTTAAAGCCTGTACAGCAGCTGTCCTTTTGCCACTTCGCATCTGTTGTGAAGTGGAAGTCCTGAACGCACGCAAGGAGAAGCGTTTGGATCATCCACTGGGTTTGTGCAGCTGACGAGCTGCATGTTTTGCTTGTTGCTTGTCGTTGTTTTAAGAGCTGGGAGCAAGTTAGGCATTTGTATTGTGCCAACATTTTATTTGAGCCTTTCGAATTCCACTGCTTTCATAACCTGCTCTGCATGCCAACATTTTTGAACGTCTTTATGAAGTTCTACTTTGTCATTTACTCTTTGTCTTTTAATTCTGCTTTTTTTTCAGTTCCACTTGTTCCAGGCTGATTATTACTTTCCTTATTTTTGCATTTTTTTCTCTCCAACGCTTTTGGGTCTCTTTTCTCCGCGCTGCTCTTTCTTCTTCACTTAGTCATCGACGTTTCATCTATAACGTATTGTCCTTATACGCTTTATATGCGCTGAGAGCTCTGGATCTGTGTGTGCTCAAAGCCTTTACATGACTGAGTGTTTTGCTGCCCGTGGTCTTATTTGATATTGGTTGTAAGTAGGGTGTGTCATGCAAGAATCTTATGTTCTACGTCCCCGCGAGATGGTCCTGGGTTAATCTCTTGGCACAAAGTCCCATGTTTAAGGTCCTCGCGAGACAAACTATGGCCAATCTCTTTCGTCTCGCGGGTCTTTCAAGTGTCTTACATCTCATCTCCCTAGTCTTTCCCTCCCAGGATTTTTTTTATAATAGAGAGATAGCAACATGGCTAGCACTGAGACCTGTGGGATACCACTCTTAGCTTCACCTGTTTCTGATAAGGTTCCTGTTCCTGTGTTTTAGCCAGTTTTGCACCCATCTACACTCTACACCCTGAACTCCCACCTCTTTTATTTCAATGCCCAACCTCTTATGTGGGACCTTATCAAATGTTTTCTGAAAGTAAAGATAAGTAATGTTATATGAATTACTCTGGTGGAATCCTTTTTTTGCTTCCTCATAAAACAAAAGGATATGACCAGAGTGGTGAACTTTCTCCCTTTTGTGTCTAATTAACAAAATTCTGAACCAATTAAAGCATAAAATATATCTAACTATTGTTTGAGCTTTAATAATATCTGCAGCAACTGCAATTTGTTAAATTAATATTTTACCACCTTACAGATAAAACCGACCATATTTGAAGGTTTTAATGTACATTTAACATTAAAAAACAGGAGCACTAAAATGTATCTGGTAAGACAGAATCAAAGCGAGCTGAGATCAAAAACCTTTGCTAACAAGGTTTAAGGTAAGAAATGTGAGAATAACTCTCTCAGCTATTTCATGACTTTCATTTGAAACCCAGGATCAAATCTAAATCTGCTTCTTTTGTCTCTTGCAGCATGCCCAAAAAACTCTGGTAAAAACAAAAAGAAAAGTAAGAAACACTCCTGCAGTTTAATGACTGTTTCTTTCTGTTGTATAAAAGTTTTGGTTGCCTTAGTGTATTTTTCTGATTTTCTTATCTGTATGTTTAAAATATCAAATAATTAACATTGTAAAAGAGTTTTTTTTTTTAACACTGCTACTGCTTTACAACTATAGAGACCTGGGTTCAAAACAGAGCCTAGACACTGGGTGGAGTTCAAATTTTCTCTTTTGGTCCACCTGGGCCTTCCAGGCTATTCTGTTTCCTCTGAGATCACAAAGATACCAATGATTACTTAAATGGTGACTCTGATTTGCTCCTGAATGAGTAAATGAGATGTGCATAAATGGACTGTAACTGATTGGTTTGTTGCATCAAATGTTGTTAGGGAAGACTTCAGCTCTGGGCAATTCTGAGGAAAATGGTGAGTTGGTAGATAGAAAATAATTACCACACTAATAAGAACTTTGGCTGACAGAGCAGCTTCATCAGAAAATGGAATGTTAGTTATAAGATGAATGCTTGTATTATAAAATAGCAACCTCTCATAAATAATTTAGTTTGATTAATGTGTTTTTGTTTTACCTCTTCCTTATTGTCACAAACATCACATTCTTGAACTCTTACAAAAGCTTAGAAATCATTATCTGTTTGCATATTAGAAAGTGCAAGTTTCAGATGTCTTCAGTACTTTCCAATTTACTGTGATTGTCAGCCTTCACCTCTGTCTGTCCAATAGTTCCTGGGTTTATTTGTTTCACCAAGTAATACTGCTGATAGACACTTTAGTTTAATCACTCTGGACTAGGCAGAATTTTTTTCTATAATTTTCCTGCCACTATTCAGTTTTATCTATGGGTATTCTCTTCAAGCAAATAGCTACATGCTATGATTAAGTTGTCAGCAGCTGGGACTTGCTATTATTGTGCTAGCTGCAAGGGAGTGGCATCATTTGCTAGAGAGTGACGGTCATCTTTTTGTGGTTCACTAGTCTTGCCTCTTCATGGTTTAAAACACCCATTTTCCTTTGTTTCCTGAGGCCACCACTGTTCTTCTGTATTCTCCTTTTTATTATTGACTATATTGACCTTTGTAGGCAATGGATTTGCATTTTGTGTTCCAGTTGAATGCTCAGGAGGTTGCCCCTATAATTATTGACAGGATAAAACCTATTTAATTTTGTTGTGGTTAGTCACAGAGTGCAAAATTTAAAACATCTGGCAGTCATTTCCATATGGTACATCTGTCTGTGACTCTATAAGATTATGAAATGAAAAGTCATGAAGGGTTAAGAGAGTAAAAAGCATTCATGCGTGATGTTATGAAATCCTGCACAAATAAAGCACAAAACGAATAGTAGGTTTCAAAAGCTACACAAAAGGCCAGACCAGCACTACTTTTAGGTCTGGGTCCACTAGACTGTCAGCATCCCAAAACAAGCAAGCCCCAAACTCAACAAGCAGGCTTCAGTCCTACCTATGCCCAAAAATACTTTTAAAGTCCAAACAATGTCCAAATGTCCACAATAAATTAAAGGTTAAAAAATCAACTTCTCTGTTTATACTGTTAAGGTTCAGTTTCCCAGCTGCATAATCAGATGGCCCTGCCTCATTGGGCTCCACTAAGAGGGAACAGAGAAGACAACAAATAAAACTATTCCTAACATAATCCAAAATAGCTAAATAATAAATAACACAATATTACATAAATGGGGCGGCATGGTGGCGCAGTGGGTAGCGCTTCTGCCTCGCAGTTGGAAGACCTGGGGACCCGGGTTCACTTCCCGGGTCCGCCCTGCGTGGAGTTTGCATGTTCTCCCCGTGTCTGCGTGGGTTTCCTACGGGCGCTCCGGTTTCCTCCCACAGTCCAAAGACATGCAGGTTAGGTGGATTGGTGATTCTAAATTGTCCCTAGTGTGTGCTTGGTGTGTGGGTGTGTTTGTGTGTGTCCTGCGGTGGGTTGGCACCCTGCCCGGGATTAGTTCCTGCCTTGTGCCCTGTGTTGGCTGGGATTGGCTCCAGCAGACCCCCGCGACCCTGTGTTCGGAGTCAGCGGGTTGGAAGATGGATGGATGGATATTACATAAATGTAACTCAGAACACCATTATTAATTTGGATTAATAACAAATTAATTATTGAAAAGCTACAAAAAAGTTAAATAAACAGACAACAGTTAATCCAGGCAAAGTATCCTGCAGAACCGTGGCACAGGACATTTTGCATATTTTTAGCATAGAGTAAAAGCACCAAGCACAGGAAACTACAAGAAAATGAGTTGGCAGAAAAAAGTAAAGGACTACCTAAAAGATATTCTATATTCCAAGTTGTTGAACTAAGAATAAGGCTTAGGCATGAGTTTGAACTCTTTACTTTGTAATAGTGTGCAGTGACAAAATAAATTAAATCTCAAGGATGTTTATTTCTTTCACATTTCTGAAACCCTACATGGCATTATTTACATTTAGGGATCGTCTTGGAAAATTACTTGATTTGATTGGTTCCATTCATTCATATTCTGTACATATTCAATGTGTTGCTTTTGCAATATTGCCCAACTGCTTTAGATTTTGTTCATTATTAAACATGCGATGACTGCTGTACTAGAAAAATAAAATGTAAATAAATTGCAAGAACATAATCTCTGTATTAAATGTGCAAAGTAATAATGGGCTCAGATCAGTTCTCTGTTTATATAGCTTAGGCTAATGAGATGAGATGCTGTTTTCCAGTGGCGTAAACAAGGGAAAAAATGCCTGTGGCAAAATATTAATGATTTTCTCTCCATCACCATATGTTTAATTAAAACTGAAAAACATTCTATAATCGAGCAAGCTTCACTTAATTAGTTAAACAGTAAATGTGCTGAAAAATGTACTTCTTTCAAAATTACCAGGCAAGCAAAATACAGAATAGGAGACAAATAAGCAAAATTAGTATTTGTGATAAAATGTATATTACAGCATATGTTAATAAATAATTTTAAAACTGTGTCCATTGAAAATAGGGAGCACCCTTGCCATGTCTGTAAACGTGTATAATAATAAGGAATCAAAATCTGTCAAAATGGTGTAGATATTTTATCAGATGAAAAAACACAAAAAGGAGAAGGAAAGAAAAGTAAGATACAATGGGACATAAAAATTAAATTAAACCAGTTGGCTTTCCTCAGCAAGCCCAGTTCCTATTTAACAATTGGAGTGGCTCTTCCTCAAGAAGCACACCAAAGCACTCCCTTCTCTCATTCTCTTTCCCTTCTTGCCCCTTTCTTTGACCTGTGATTCTTCTCCCTAAACTCTCCATCTGAGTCCAGACCCATCTAATTCTATAAATTGACTCTAAACTCACTTCCAGGTCCACTTAAATAACTACTGGCCACAACCTATGATCAGTTCTGGTGTAAGTGGCCACTAGTCAAGGACATCAATTAAGATATCCTTCTATGAGGTTTGAACCCCTTACAGGACAGGATCATCAAGGCAGTCTCCATGGTGGTCACTTAATTGACTCAGAAATTCCCTTGTCTCCTGATAAACCTCAATGGATTATCTCTTGTTTCTCTACCAACGCCCCTTGAATATTGGTGCTCCTGTCCACGTTAACTTCAGGGTATCATACAAACAGTTCCATTGCACTAGTATTCAGAGTAGCTCTCTCACTGTGGGATTTTTCTTTATGGATCTTACCTGAAGGGCCATCCTAGTGCCCCTCCGCCAGCAAACATTCACCACATTCTGCCTTCACCACAGTTTCTTCTTTTCTTAAATTTATTAGATGAGATTAATAAAATCACTAAGAAGTGTTACTGCATTATCTTGATCAGTAAGAAGAAATCTTTTTCTAACCCATTTACAGAGTTTAGTACCTATGCCAACAGCATGGGGGGTGTGAGCTGGGAACTAATCCTACATACTCCAAAACATGGCGCATTCATGCGTGCACACACACACACAGACTCCCACATATACAGGGCTTGTTTAGAGTCATTTAGAATCAGTTAACCTAACATGCATGCCTTTGTGATCAAGGGGAATGACACACATGGAGAACTACAAGCACCATTCAGGCATCGATCAAGGTAGGATTCAAATCCAGGACTCTGGAGCTATGAGGCATCAGTGCTAATCACTGTGCTGCCCCCAAAAGCAGAATTAGAATATATATTCTTCATTCATTCATTTATTTTATGAATCTTCATTTAGTAGTATGCAGAGTATGCAGTCACTGAGCAAGAGCTTCATTCCAACAGTATTACAGGAACAAGCCCTGATCAGAACCCAAGTTCTTCACAAAGAATACCACACTCATTCACTAGAATAACCAATCATCCTGATAGGTGCATCTTTGGGAAGGAATTGGAGTACTCAGAGAAAACTCATAGAAGTAATTGGGTAGACTCAGATGACATAGTTATGGGGACAAGATGGAAAATGAACCCAAGTCCTTGAAGTTAGGGTATATGAAAAAGAGCCACAAAAATTTGGAATGTGTAGTCTACAAAATTCATGGAGCTACAAAACATTTTAACATCCAAGTTCAATTTTATTGTCATGTCTATGGAGTTATTATCTTATTTGCATGTCTGACCAACATGCATCCACATCAGATTTTTATTTTATTACTGGATCTGCTTGGTTTATCATATAGTTTTAACATTCTGTAATTACAATCACATAGCTGGCATTAAAATCAGTCATCAAAATATGAAATTAGCAGCTGGAATTGAATAAGTAATGCAATAAACCAAATCAAGGTGATAGAAATAGTACTATTGAGCATTTAATAACAACAGCAACAAATGTAAAACCATACAGAAAAAGCCTGACGAGTAAAATATGACTCAAATGGTAGAAAATGATGTGCTCAGTCACAAATGATCCCAGAATAAAAAATAATAATAATAACGAGACAGTCTGTTATATACCAGAATATGTCTGACAAAATAGAGACATTATCAGGTGAATGAAGATTTGAAATAGCAGCTAAATCACAAATGACACAATCAGAATTTCACAATCACAGAATAGTCAGTCCATTTCGAAGAATAACCTAATCTCCAGGGATGTTATATTTTTTCTTGGAATTCAACATATGTTAAAATTAGAAAACTGTGGAAAGTGTAGCTCCTGAAACCTTATCAGGCACTAGCACAATGGTAGAACACCTTATATTGGAAGATCTTTATTTAAGTCAATGGGTATTAAAGGAAAACAAATGCATACTCCTTACTGTACTGTACATATTTTGGGAGCATGCGCTCATCACAGTGCATTGCCGCAACACCACACGACAAACCACCTGGATTGGGACCCGGGTGCAGTGGATGACACCTCAACACCACACTAGAACAGTGTGAGTTTTTTTTCAAGTGGCTAATCCTGCCCTCAACTCCCAAGTTTTCCCTGCAAGTTGGAGGACCTGCTTGGAGGGCTGGATGCAGATTAACGTCATACCCAGGACGGAGCAATTGGCAGGTTAGAGGCCTTGCTCAAGGGCCCAACAGAGTAGAGTCACTTCTGGCGTTTACAGGATTCAAGCCTCAAAGCCACCACTCTGCATCTGTACTGTACATTTGGGATCAAAATTGTCCAATTTTAGAATTTCTATTACTGTATAAATAATGTTTATAATATGAAAATGTCTTACTGATATACATTTGCTACTGTTATTTCAAATTGGCTTCTGAATGCAGTAAAAAAGTAAGTTTTTTATTAAGTCATATTATACAGTTCATAGTAAGGCATTTCCCCTTGCTGTGAAAATAACAGGGTCTTTTAAAATAACAAAATTTAATATTTATCTTTAATAAAACAGCAAATGCCAGTGAAATCAAGATTCTGCTATTAATCTTTAAATTTGAAAACAGTTGTACTCTTCAAAGTAATGTAATTGCTTACAGTAATTATAAATACATTCACTTAATCATAAAATGTCCCTTTCATTTAATTGTTCTATAAAAAATATGCAGCCTTGCCTAACATCCTACTGTGATTCGCTTTCATTCTTGCATATACTGTACATTTAAGGCTGTGTCTGCTAGTCACATATTGATACTTAACACAAGCATAAATAGCAGTAATTTACTACCGTGTTTCCCCAAAAATAAGACAGGGTCTTATATTAGTTTTTGCTCCAAAAGATGCACTAGGGCTTATTTTCAGTGGATGTCTTATATGTATTCATGTATAACAATATACATTTATCCAGATACAGTCATGTCATCATAACCTGATCATAATCAGATCATAACCTGGTTCTGCTTCAGCCTCACTACAAACAAAAAGTGGGGGTCCTACCTGCAACCACACGATCATTCAGGAAGTGGACCCCGGAGGCTGAGAATGCTCTGAGAGAATTTTTTGGAACTACAGACTGGGATATCCTGCAGGGATCACATAGTGAGAACATTGAGGAAGTTGTTGACTGCACTACTGACTACATCAACTTCTGTATGGACATTGTAGTTCCAGTTAGAACTGTATGCTGCTATGCTAACAACAAGCCATGGATTACAAGTGACATCAAGGGCCTTTTGAACCAGAAGAAAAGGGCTTTTAAAGATGGTGATCAGCATGAGCTCAAGTGCGTGCAGAAGGAACCCCGAGTCCAACTCAGGGCGGCGAAGGAACAGTACAGGAGAAAGCTGGAGCAGAAGTTGCAGAATAACAGCATGAAGGAAGTGTGGGATGGGATGAAGATCATCACTGGCTGCAGCTCGAAGCGGGGTACCACCATCGAGAGAGATGTGAAGAGAGCAAACCAAATGAACAACTTCTTTAACAGGTTTGACCACCCTAACCCACTCTCACTCTCACCTTGGAGTACTGCACCCTCCACACATCCTTCTGCTGATACTAGCATAGGAGAGACATCCCCACCCATAATTACAACAGCGCAGGTGAGCAGAGAGCTGAGGAGACTTCGTGCCAGCAAAGCAGCGGGTCCAGATGGAGTATCGCCATGACTGCTGAAGGTCTGTGCATTGGAGAAGGGGGGTCCTCTACAGCGCATCTTCAAACTGAGCCTGGAACAGGGGAGAGTCCTGAGGCTTTGGAAAACATCTTGCATCACCCCAGTCCCAAAGGTATCACGTCCTAGTGTGCTGAGTGACTTCCAGCCTGTTGCTCTGACATCACATGTGATGAAGACCATGGAGAGGCTGCTGCTTCACCACCTGAGGCCACAGGTTCAACACGCCCTCGTCCCTCTGCAGTTTGCATATCAGGAGAAGGTGGGAGCGGAGGATGCCATCATCTATATGCTACATCGATCCCTCTCTCACTTGGACAGAGACAGTGGTGCTGTAAGAATTATGTTTCTATACTTCTCTAGCGCCTTCAACACAATCCAACCTTTGCTCCTTAGGGACAAGCTGACAGAGATGGGAGTAGATTCATACCTGGTGGCATGGATCGTGGACTATCTTAAAGACAGACCTCAGTATGTGCGTCTTGGGAACTGCACGTCTGACATTGTGGTCAGCAACACAGGAGCGCCACAAGGGACTTTACTTTCTTCGATTCTGTTCAGCCTATATACATCGGACTTCCAACACAACTCGGAGTCCTGCCACATGCAAAAGTTCGCTGATGACACTGCTATCGTGGGCTGCATCAGGAGTGGGCAGGAGGAGGAGTATAGGGACCTAATCAATGACTTTATTAAATGGTGCAACTTAAACAACCTACACCTGAACACCAGCAAAACCAAGGAGCTGGTGGTGGATTTTAGGAGGCCCAGACCCCTCATGGACCCCGTGATCATCAGAGGTGACTGTGTGCAGATGGTGCAGACCTATAAATACCTGGGAGTGCAGCTGGATGATAAATTAGACTGGACTGCCAATACTGATGCTCTGTGTAAGAAAGGACAGAGTCGGTTATACTTCCTTAGAAGGCCGGCGTCCTTCAACATCTGCAATAAGATGCTGCAGATGTTCTATCAGACGCTTGTGGCAAGCGCCCTTTTCTACTCGGTGGTGTGCTGAAGAGGCAGCATTAAGAAGAAAGACGCCTCACGCCTGGACAAACTGGTGAGGAAGGCAGGCTCTATTGTTGGCATGGAGCTGGACAGTTTAACATCAGTGGCAGAGCGATGGGCGCTCAGCAGGCTCCTATCAATTATGGAAAATCCACTGCATCCACTAAACAGTGTCATCTCTAGACAGAGGAGCAGCTTCAGTGACAGACTGAGGAGATCGTTCCTCCCCCAAACTTTGCGACTCTTCAATTCTACCTTGGGGGGTAAACGTTAACATTATATAAAGTTATTGTCTGTTTTTACCTGCATTATTATCAATCTTTAATTTAATATTTTTTTTTGTATCAGAAAGGTGCTGCTGGAGTATGTGAATTTCCCCTTGGGATTAATAAAGTATCTATCTATCTATCTATCTATCTATCTATCTATCTATCTATCTATCTATCTATCTATCTATCTATCTATCTATCTATCTATCTATCTATCTATCTATCTATCTATCTATCTATCTATCTATCTATCTATCTATCTATCTATCTATCTATCTATCTATCTATCTTCTTCTAAAATAGCGTCATAATGCTCCACGTTCCAACCCTGAATTCCAGCCCGAATTTCTTGCTGCTCTTTTAGGACCATCTAAGATTGATGTGCGTGCTTCGATGTTTGATGAATGGTTCGGTGTGATGAAGCAAAATGGCAACATACAAATGCATTTGTGGTGCTTTGATGTTCAAGCATCGCATATTCCCCAAAGTAATGACACGATATATTTTAAAAGTCTCACATACCATCTTTTGTGCTGTCTTTTTTTTTTTTTTGCACCTTTACAATACCATCAGAATGTACGGTGGCATATGTGAGACACAGAGAAAAAGAAAATAGGGACATAATGAAAATGTTTATTTTGTGATTAAAGTGGAAATTTTAGATTTAAACTCAAAATGTCCTCTTTAATCCTGTAGTTTACTTTATCATTAAAGTAGACCGTCGTAAACATCATCTTAAAACCGACCCAGTTGTTAAATCGCTACGCGCTTCTTGGGCTTCCTCCTGACCTGACAGCAGAGGCAAGCAGCATCGCCACACAGAACACATTAAATTTATAATATTCCAGCTTTCTGCACATTTAGAATTCTTAGATTTATACTTGATATCACTTTCATGATGAAATGCATTAAAATATGTATGTTACATTTTACAGATAAATCGTTTACTTTGATTAAATAATGAATGCTGCTAATAGTTACACATTTGGGGTGGCATGGTGGCAGAGTGGTAGTGCTGCTGTCTCGCAGAGAGTCACGTCCCTTGTGATCCCTGCCTGGAGTTTGCATGTTTTCCTGGTGGGTTTCCACAGTGTTCTCAGTTTTCCATCCAAAGACATGAAGGTTTGGGGATTTGGTGAAGCTACAATGACGCCAGTGTATGTATGTGTTCTTGTGTTCATCTAGTGATGAGCTGCTGTCCCATCCAGAGATTTTGTTTCTGTCTTGCGCTGATGCTGCTGGAATGGGCGCATCCCCAAACTGATGGATGTAATCATTAAACATCCTTTTCAGAGATATTGTGGCAAGGTGTCCTCGGAATTTAATGGATGTTTAGGGCACACGCCTTGCATCATGTAAAGTATAAACCCGGCCTTAGGTGCCCTACTTTTCAGCTGATGATCTTGACTAGGGCTTATTTTTTGGGTAGGGCTTATATTACAGAGAAGCCTGAAAATCATGCTAGGGCTTATTTTCTGAGGAGGTCTTATTTTCAGGGGAACACGGTAATAGATGTACAATTGGTTGCTTCCATTTTAAGTTACATAATTAAGCATTTGTTAAGGTGACATTACACAGCAGCAACTGAAAAATTATTGCATCTAGGTAGCCATTACTCTTAAAGTAGTTGTAGTTTTATTATATACTTACATAAGCAAAATTTTTTTTTTTAGTTAAATTTATGAGCAATACTTTGAAACGGCCAGCAGTTTATATTAATGTATTAAAATATGCATTGGAAGAAAGCTTCTAATATGTAATATTTTTAAATTGTACATTCAATATGTGAAACCCAGTTGATGCTGATTGATTCCTCTGTAGGAAAATTTGACAGGTCACATGGTACAGTAACCATTGTATGACAAGTCAAATTAGCTTCAACAATTTGAATTCATAGATGAAACAAACCTGAATTTGCTTCAGTATAATGCAGTAATTTCTACTGTGGACTGTGGAGAGAGAAAAAAACCCAAAGGCTACCATGTAATATTTAGCTAGGGACATATTATGAAAGTCAACAATTCAAGGATGTTTATCCAACTTTCTCTGCAATTTAGCATGCCTGAAAAATAAGGCCTGTAAAAGTATCATTACAGACATTGCAAAAGCAGTCTGTGGTAGCAGTTGTATATTTTGATTCTGAATCTACCTTTACTTCATCGCTCCAGAGTCATAGGTTTGAGTTCTGATCATATCACTGTCTATGGCGTTTTCCTTCTGCATTTTTGGGGTTCTTCTCCTGGAATTTCTATTTGGACTCTAAATTGGCCCATTATGAGAATGTTTGTGTGTGTGATGCTCTTTGCAGGAATTTTCCATTGCTGCCAAGGTATGCACCATCTCCCTTTAGCCCAAAACAGTTCTAGTTTTAGGGTTTTAAGTGTACAAATTTTTGCTATGACTAAATCCTTTAAATCCAGTTTAGATATTACTGAAACTTTAGTCATTCATTAACAATATGTGGCTTAGAGAGCTTCTCAATAAACATGGGAGGCTGCTTCTAATTTATTAGTCAATCAACATATCTATTGAATCTTGATGTCAAAACTTACTTTTACCTCTTTTTTGATATTGTGGTAGTGATCATCTGTATTTAGTGTACAGTTACAGTACATGTAATTTTATGTAAAATTTAGAGCTGAGGCAGCAAAGTGACCTGCCTGACAACAGACGCAAAAGAAACAAATTCTTAGAGACAACAAAATATTTAATTATTATCAAGATGTCTCAGGCATCATCGCCAGGAGTTTTTGAGAAGGCAGACATTTACCATACCTGAATGGCTAGCTGTTTAACTCAGTCCATAGCAGACTCTTACCCCGAGTTTATGCCTGCTTTTAATTGCATTTCTGCATCAATTTAATATATAGCTATTCTCAGTTTCTGCTTTTACGGTGTCAATCTAGAATTTCTCAAAGGAGGTTCTTTAATTTCTGCATTAATTTAAAGTTTGACGTGTGATTTTCCTGCCTTAGTTATTTTGAAATGTCTTGGCTAGTTAAGTGGTTGCCTGGTAATGAACATGCCATGTAAAATGTCACTGAAGTCTCTTTGTCAGTTAAGCATTTAATGTAATGTTGTTTGCTGCTGTGTCTGCCATTCCTTAATTATCACTATTTAGAAATAATCAAGAGAGTACACTCAGTATAGAAAGAGTGAATAATAAAAGTGAAAGAAAATGTAAAAAGCTTATTCCTGTACATTGCAGACTTTCACACTAGTACATTTTAATCTAAAGATGCTATATAAATAAAAATTATTATTATTATTATTATTGTTATTATTATTATTATTATTATTATTATTATTATTATTATTATTATTATTATTATTATTATGTATTAATTCTGGAAAACCTCAGAGAACTGTCCTATCTCCCTTCCTGTTTAACCTTTATGCAATAGACTTCCAGCACAATACCAGCACTTGCCATCTACAGAAATTTTCAGATGACTCCTTCATCATGGGCTGCATTAATAATGCAGATGAGTCAAAGTACAAGAAGGTTGTGAAAGATTTTGTCTTGTGGTGCAGGGACAACTACCTGCAACTCAACATCAGGAAGACAAAAAAGTTGATGGTGGACATCTGGCATACCATGGAGCCTGTGAGATCAGTCATCATTCAGGGGGACGACACAGAAGTGGTGCAGAGCTGCAAGTACCCAGGGGTTCACATGAACACCAAACTGGACTGGTCTGACAACATTGTGGCACTGTACAAGAAGAGGCAGAACAGACTGTATTTGCTAAGGATGACTCATGACTTTTGATGTGTGTAGCAAGCTGCTGGAAATGTTCTACCAGTCAATAGTAGCCACTGTGGTGTTCTATGCTGTAGTCTCCTGGGGAAGCATCCTGAGCACCAAAAAAGCACAATGCCCGAACAAACTTATCAGGAAAGCCTGTTCCAACCCAGGGTGAACCATGGACACAAAGGCAGCTGTTGTGGAAAAGAGGATGGTGGCAAAACTGGATACCAACATCAAAAATCCCCTCCATCACCTCCAGGTGGCACTGTCTTGGAGCACTTTTAGCCGAAGGCCCATTCAACCATGGTATGCTAAGAAGCACCTCTGGATTTTTTTTTTCTGTCCACAACTATCAGGCAATGTAATGCTTCTTCCAGATGTTCTCTTTAACATCACTTTAAAATATCATCTATCTATCTATCTATCTATCTATCTATCTATCTATCTATCTATCTATCTATCTATCTATCTATCTATCTATCTATCTATCTATCTATCTATCTATCTATCTATCTATCTATCTATCTATCTATCATTTGACTCTATGTTTGACTTTAGAAAGACAGCAGAATAAGGTAGCAAATTAAGAAAAGGTTCAGTTAGAAGCAGAAAATGTATACTAAATAGAATTACAGTCAAAATTAGAAATTAAATAAAAATCTGCACCTACTGTGACTGTGTTTTTGATAGGCAAACAATAAAATCGCAACAGGACATATTATATGAAGCTTACATTTTACATAATGTATCAGAATTAAAAAATTTGAAATTCTTAAGATATTATTTGATTCCTGAGCCATGTCAAATCTTTAATATAATTTTAAAGTTCCTGGGGTCTTCTCACTCTTAAATAAGATTGTGATCACTTCATAACCAGTTAACATATGTGCAGCAATCGATTCATGGAGCAACACAAGACCATCCCTGGAAACCAGCATGATAAAACAACCAAACGATATGAGCTATTTCTGTGACAGAGCAGGCAGTATAGGTATTCCTTTGGATATATAGGGTGCAAGCACCCCAAGGACCACTGGCGGTAACTCTAGCCTGGTGTCCCTAAAGAAAATGGATGTAACTCAAGGGGTATTTGACCGACTTGAAGAAAGGGGGCCAGGTCTTGAAGATTGAGAAGGAGAAAGAAACCACCTGGCAAAAAGAGAAGTAAGACCCAGAGGTTTTAGATTGGCACAATTGGCTTTTTTTTCTCTTTCTGTTTGTTTAAGTAGGTTGTGTGCACTATTATTGTTTATTTAATTAAAATGTTCTTCCCCCCACCTTGGAATTGTTCTGAGTCTGCAGATGCTGCAATAGTTTTTGATGAATATTTTATAAGTTTATAGGGTTACGGTGTCATTATTGTCACATATACAGAGTTATGCATAATGTATAATCTTACTTCTTTATTGGTTTGGCTAATATCAGAAAGCACTCCTAATAATTGGTTTAAATTGATTATCTAAGTCTTTGACTTTGAGTTAATTATTATGATACCCATGAGAGACAGATGACATAGTTAATGCAACATTCTTCCCTAACTATTATCTGACTCCAGGCTCGGTGTGTCTCTGGCTATGAGATTGCACTAACATCTGCCCAAGCCTCAGATTCACTTCTAGCTTCAGAAGCTACCTGATGCACTAGAATTAATTCTAGCAGTGTTGGTGTCTTTGGAGCCCCAATTCTTTAGTTGCTCTTAAATATCTAAGCCCTTTTAGCAATATATGAACTGCCATTCCCTTTCATTATAGCATATGAATCCGAGCATGGGGGTGTGAGTGTTCTTGGAAATGAAAGGGAGAATACTGACCTCTTGGCAATTCATTATGGGCCTTAGAACAGGCAACCTTACTTCAGCTTTCCAAGTTACTGGCCACATCCTGCCTCTATTGAACCAGGAGATCTAGCAGTCTCTTGAATCCCCTGCCTGTCTGCCAGTCGCTCTCTAAATTGAGGGTTACTCATCTCCTGAGTATTCCACTTCAGTTATACTGGGAGGACATATTTCTGTTGGGGTTGTCAGTTCCTTCCTCATTCTGGTGCCTCAGCGTTTTTCATGTTCATGGCACCCAGCACATATGCAGTGTATGCTCTCCACTCTGTGCTCCTGCAATTGCATATACGGTCTGTCATCTCTTTTGCTTTCTTTATCCTGGAGGCTTTACATGGGGCAGACTCCTAACATGTGCTAGCTTAGTGGTGAACTTGCTTTTGGCAACTTAATGCAAGTGAAGCACTCCTTTGCAGCCCTTATCAACACAATTGACTTCTGATCAAATACTTCAGTGCCTGGCACAGAAACTATATGGACCCAGCTTGGCCCCAGAGGAGGAATCTGCAGTAGACCAACGTGACAAGGATCAACATGACAAATCAGAGGGCACCAATGATATAAAAATGTTTTCAGTGCAGAATGAAGTAAGCAAGCTTTCTGCGCTGATAAGGCACAGTTTCAATTATTAGCAAACAAGTATTTTGTTTTCCTGAGAGATGGCAGCCTGGTGAGGCTAAGGGTTTGTCCAAGACATTAAATACATAGCAAACAACAGGAGATGGGCAATGTATAGTAATGGACAGAAAACTTTGCTTTGAAAGAAATGCTGAACTTAGATATCAGAAATGTGTTATACAAACTGTGTAGACTACTTTGTGAATAGACCAGTCTTTGGGTTGTGTATGTTCCTGATCTCTGCAATGTGATTGCGGTTTTCTTAAAGTTACAGAAAAGCTATTCCTAGGACTACTGACTAGTCTATGTTTTAGCTTGAAAATATCAGAACCATCCTGCTTTTACATAAACTTGAACTTAATGTTAAGTTTATATAACCTTTGAATCTATGACCATTTTATTTTATGACATTAAAGGATAAGTTCAGTATTTTTGAAGTCAGAGTTATTTCTTCACAGTAATGGTATGTATTAATTTGTCCCATAAAACTCTGGTATTTTGACTGTTCTTGCATGTTAGGGTGATATGCCCATATGTAATCGAAAAGCCTCAAAACATAAAATACGTCTATTTTTTTAAACCAAAAACGTTATCGACTATTGATCTGTGTTTTGAGATTACACACACATTGTAAAAGAGCATATCCATGTCATTTTAAGAAGGTAAAAAGCAAAAGGCAAACCATTGTTCTGAGATTCAACAATTTTATAACAAGACTGACCATGAGCCTCATAACTTCACCATCTTCCCTGTTTGTCCTGCTATGTAGTACCTTTGCTCCCTCTGCTCTGTAGACAGCTAGACAATAATAACAGAAAAAACACACTAATGATCGCATATTTTCTTTTGCAGTTGTACTACAGTATAAAAAAGATACTGCATGCTTAGGAGAGATTGATAAAGTATGTGTGGACTGCAGTGAGAGACAATATTGAGCTCACATAGTAATAATAATAATAATAATAATAATACATTTTATTTATACAAGGTATCTTTCAGAGAACTCAAGGACACCGAACAAACAATAAATAAATAAATAAATAAAAGACACAATTATAGTAGGCAATGACGTGACAAGAAATGATCAGACATTATACGCTGTCACACATGTGCAATTGGAAGACAGCTAAAGGGCCTGAATGATAGTAATTCCATGCCAGACCAGGGGGAGGCAAGGTGAACTGACTTTCTTTCTCAGTCCCTTGCAGACCATCCATGGGAAATCTTGTAAGGTTCTGGCACAACTGATCATGTCACTTCCAGTCCAGGTGCCACTGATGATGTCACTTCCATTCTCAGCATATAAAGCCGCCATCTTTAACAACCTAATTCAGTTCTGTTTTGGACTCTGACTTGTGAACAGCTCTTAACCATTACCTGTTGCAGCCAGGGCATATTATACAGATGGCTGCCCCGAACCTTTTTGATGTCTCTTGGTCGTTTTTGTGACAAGGCATGCAACCAGTGCTCAAACAGGAGAAAGCTGGTACAGCGTATTGATGCATGCTGCCCCACTTCAAGCTGTGCATCCATCCATACAAACATCCATGCATTTTCCTAATCCACTTATCTGGGGAGGGGGGCAAGTCCAGATGGAGAATATCCCAGCAAGAATGAGATGCAAATCAGAAACAATACTCAGTTCCAGACTGGGCACCAGCCCATAGCAGGGTGAACACGTACACACACACATACCTGTACACACACTGTGAGGCCAGTTTAGCAACACCCATCCACCTCAGTTTAATCAGGTTGAGTAAGTTCAGTACTGATGTTTTAACATAAGCAGAGTTGCCTATCATTTCTGCCTCACAGCGCCAGGACTGCATGTATTTACAGATTGATGGGCATCAGGGCCAAAGAATTTATTCACTAAAAAGCATTGTATCCATTTCTTTTATCACTATATTGTTAGAAAGAGCGACTAATCATTTAAGAAAGAGCGACTAAGCATTTAAAAAAAGGTTTGTGATGCTTCAATCTGCTCTATCTTACACTTTGTTTTTTTTCTCAGGGTTTCTTGCAAGAAATAACATGGAAAAAATGGCTTCTCTGCTTCTAAAAATCTTTTATTAAAAATACAATGCAGTGTCATTAGGTCAGTTTTATTGGTATGGGTACAAAGTACAATGAAACGCCTGTGTGCTCTTCTCATCATGCTGCCACTTATTGTTCATTTCACTCTGTAGACTATGCAAAATAACAACACAGATTGTAATGGGGGTTCAGAATTGACTCCATGGTTGCTCCAAACATACAAACGCGCAAGTAACAAGTCCTTACTCCAAGGAAATAGAAAGTGGAATCTGTGATAAAATGATTATTTCTAGATTCCTTCCGTTATCACAAGGATGCCTCATAAACATGGAAGGCATGTTTCTTAAATGAAAACTTTTGTTGCTTCAAAGTGGTTGTATTCGGTAAGCTTTAAGTCTTTTTATATTTAAAATGAACATAGGGTCCCATACAGTTCCATTGTAAGCTACTAGAAACAGGCAAAGTATTTTTGAAATGTATACAAAAAACACAATTTTATGTGAAGAAACAATTACAGTTTGAAAAATACTGAAATTATTCTTTAAGAAATTCCTTATTTATTGCAAACAAATAAAAATAGCCATATACAGTTTTATTTTTGGGACAATTTGAAGCCTTGTCATTTTCACATTTCATTTTCCAAGGTACTAAACAGGTACAGTAAATATACAGTATTGTACCTAATCAACCAGCAAACCCCATAAACTAGCAATTTTCTAGACTGTCCATTACAAGCAATATTGGATCCACCAAAACTGCAACAGGTATTTTAGTAGATTCTAAATTATCATTTTTTGTTTGGCAGTGATAAGACTTTCCAAGCAGTCCCCTTGTTTGTTTATTGCCTTTCCAAGACTCTTCTTAATTCAGGCAGCCAGGAGTGTAGCCGGGAATTAATTTCAGATGGGATGAGAAAGTGCATTAATTATAATACCATCTATGATCAATCAGTTGAGATTGACATATTTCAGGGAGTTCAAACCCAAATCCCCTTATCTTCACACCAAACCTATGCTGACAACAAAACATTACTCTGACTGTGCATTTCCAATTGGCATCTTTCTGTCCACTTAACCGTAATAAAGTTTTTTTTTTTATGTTGTTAATAATAATATGTACTGCTGAGTGTTAAGGGCACCAATATCTTATTGTTACTCAGGCAATGTATGCTATAGAGTGAAATGGACATGGCATGTAACAAAGAGGGAGAAAAGGGAGAAGTGGAGTATGATGAGTTCGAAAATTAAGAGTAACTGAAGAAGATAGTGGGGATAACAACAACAACAACAACATTTATTTATATAGCACATTTTCATACAAAAAGTAGCTCAAAGTGCTTTACATAATGAAGAAAAGAAGAATAAAAGACAAATAAGAAATTAAAATAAGACAACATTAGTTAACATAGAAAGGAGTAAGGTCCGATGGCCAGGGTGGACAGAAAAAACAAAAAAAAAACTCCAGAAGGCTGGAGAAAAAAATAAAATCTGTAGGGGTTCCAGGCCACGAGACCGCCAGTCCCCTTTGGGCATTCTACCTAACATAAATGAAATAGTCCTCTTTGTAGTTAGGGTTCTCACGGAGTCACTTGATGCTGATGGTTATACAGACTTCTGGCTTTTAATCCATCCATCATTGTTGGAACATCATGGTGCTTTGGGTAGATGGTGGTGGCACAAGCCACCACCAATAGGACACCGGAAAAGAAAACAGAAGAGAGAGTAGGGGTTAGTACAAATTTTGAATGAATAGTTATTATAATGAATTGGATATACAGAGTGTCAGGATTAAATTACAGTGAAGTTATGAGAAGGCCATGTTAAAGTAATGTGTTTTCAGTAGTTTTTTAAAGTGCTCCACTGTATTAGCCTGGCGAATTCCTACTGGCAGGCTATTCCAGATTTTAGGTGCATAACAGCAGAAGGCCGCCTCACCACTTCTTTTAAGTTTTGCTCTTGGAATTCTAAGGAGACACTCAGTTGAGGATCTGAGGTTGCGATTTGGAATATAAGGTGTCAGACATTCCGATATATAAGACGGGGCGAGATTATTTAAAGCTTTATAAACCATAAGCAGAATTTTAAAGTCAATTCTGAATGACACAGGTAACCAGTGTAGTGACATCAAAACTGGAGAAATGTGTTCGGATTTTCTTTTCCTGGTAAGGATTCTAGCAGCTGCATTCTGCACTAACTGCAAACGATTGATGTCTTTTTTGGGTAGTCCTGAGAGGAGTGCATTACAGTAATCTAGCCGACTAAAGACAAACGCATGAACTAATTTCTCTGCATCTTTCGATGATATAAGAGGTCTAACTTTTGCTATGTTCCTTAGGTGAAAAAATGCTGTCCTAGTGATTTTATTAATATGCGATTTAAAATTCAAATTACAATCAACGGTTACCCCTAAGCTTTTTACCTCCGATTTGACTTTTAATCCTAATGCATCCAGTTTATTTCTAATAGCCTCATTGTATCCATTATTGCCAATCACTAAGATTTCGGTTTTTTCTTTATTTAATTTGAGAAAGTTACTATTCATCCATTCTGAGATACAGGTTAGACATTGTGTTAGCGAATCAAGAGATTTGGGGGTCATCAGGTGCTATTGATAAATACAGCTGTGTGTCATCAGCATAGCTGTGGTAGCTCACGTTATGTCCCGAGATAATCTGACCTAATGGAAGCATGTAGATTGAGAAGAGCAGCGGACCCAGGATAGAGCCTTGTGGAACACCATATAGAATATCATGTGTCTTTGAGTTATAATTACCACAACTAACAAAGAATAAGAGACTGAACTGTATGAAAGCAAACATTTTCTGTCTTGGAGGTGTGCATAGCTATCCCACTTTCTGTTTTCTTCCATTGTATAAGAGACAGGTTGATAATTTTAAATTAACCTGGATTGACTGACTGAGTAAGTGTGTACTGTGTGTGTGCCCTGAAATGGTCTGGTAATCCAGCCAGTGTTTTTTCCTCTGCTGCCAGGATTGGCTCCAGCACCCAAACTGTCTTTTTTGACATGAATAGGTTCAGTAAATGAATGTGTGTGTGTAATGTACCTTGAAACACAGTCATGTTGCTATCTTTAAAAATAAAAGCTCACACAACTTTTTGTGAAAGTCATATTAAAACCTCATAAACCCTAAGTGGCCTGGTACCGGGCTGAGGAAGGGTTCAAAAATATTTTAAAAGATCTTTTGCCACATCATGCAGGTGAACTATGCCACACACTAACACAAACAATATCTCATTTCAAAGCAACAGGTGCCAACTTCACACTCGTAGTGATCAAGCTGTTACAGTATTTACAGTTGACTTTTATGAAATCATATGTGTGGTGTTTCATAAATCATCACCAAACAAAATTGAAAAAAATATAGTAATTATTCTGTACAAGGAATACCAAAGTGTTAATACATCACTCAAAAGGTCTCAACCGGTAGATTTCCAGCAATGCATTGAATCCTCACTCTGATCGAGGAAACATGAGCTACAGGCTGAAAACCACTCGTTTGAATTTTTGTGTGCTTTTGCATATTACTTCACAATACAACAGCAAATATATACAAGTGAGATATCAGTACTTATAGCAGATTCTTCTGATCAAAGCAACCCCAAGTTCATTTTTGTATGATGTATTGATCATGAGATATCCTCCAAAAAAGATGAGCCGGATAGTTATGACTGGCACCAACTACCTGCCAATTCATACCATTGCAAACTTCATACCATTGGATAGTTTAGACTGTGACATTTCCAATGACATGTAACACAGCCACATTTGAACAAAAAGACCCAGCCCAGACATGCGTAATGAGCTACCATCACACTGCGCACGTCTGAATTTTCATTTGTTCTCTCATATTGCTTCACAAAACAACAGCAAATATATGTGAGTGAGATATCAGTACTTACAGCAGATACTCCTGATCAAAAAATGACCAAGCAAATGTTAGTACAATGTATCGATCATGAGATATCCTCCAAAGAAGACAAGCTGGGGCAACATGACTGGCACCTATGACATCTAGTTTCTGGGGGGTAGGTCTGGCTTTTTATGTGTGTTTGTATGTGTGTGTATGTGAGAAATTGTGTATATTTTATATAAATATTTTATATTATATTTATTTTATATTATTTTTTTTATATTTTGGGCATCCCTGCTTGGAAAGGCTCTGGAGGTGGGAGGAGTGCTAATGGTGCCAGGTGACTATTTATTTCTTTGTGTTATTAACATGAAACTTTAGAAAGGTACAGTTGTCATGTCTGGGAACACCTCAGAGGTGAAAAAACTGACGTGGCATTACTTGTCCATGAGATATATGGTATCAGAAAACAAAACTTTAAAAAAATCAGTGAATGTGCCTATGGTTTTTTTTTTTTTTTGCTAGTTTAGCAGCAGTTTTTAAGTAAAGGAGTGTTTAAATTTGGCACAGACACAATTCTATCACATTTGAGGATCTATCTGTCAGGTTTTAGTGAAAAATTGACCGTCCTTCCTTTATTTTTTTAATAATAAGGCTTTGTTCTTCCTTCAGCCGGATATTGGTGAAAATGTTCTCATGGTGTAAGATGAGAAATTTAGTACGGTTGAAAAAAATCTGCAAGATAATTGGGTCCCAATCAGTGAAAGTGTGACATTTTATTTAGCAGTGATATCAAAGTATAATGACCACAAAAGTATACTATAGATACAAGTTTTCAGTTTTTTTATCTTTATTATATATCTTCTTTTCAAAAATTGTAAATAAAGCTATGATAGCCAATTATATAATCTTTTATCTATTTTATATTTCAAGTAACATACGGTCACTTAAAAAGTTCAAAAACACATTGAAACCTAGTAGTATACAGCAGTAAAATATCTTCAAAACCTGAAAAAAAACTGTATTAAAAACAAAGAAGAAAGTTACTGATCACAAACCTTTACATGATATCTTCGTAAATAGTAAAATGCTTTTAACATATGCACAGGACTTTAAAGGGTAAAAGGAATGGTCACTCTCTAAAAATCTCATTTTACATTTTTTAGACTTAACCATCTGCTCTCTTGATTTTCTAGTTAACCTTCTTTTGTAGCCTTTGTGCTGATTTTTCCTTCGTTCTTGACACACCCTGTCACTCTGGCCATCTGGCCTATTTGCTCCTATATTCAAACGTGTGAGAATTCTCCATTTTGACAAAAACCTGCTCTTAATTCCATCTGTTCTGCTTCATTATTAAACTCATCTTTAACATTTAAAACTTCTGAATACATTATTGTATCTTGGCTACTTTCTCTTTGAGTTCTTTCAAACTTTTTTATAGACAAAAATAGCTCTTAAGCTACATTTGTTTAGAAAAGTTCTGCTATTAAATGCTGTTGTTTTTCTTTTAGACTTCACTGCATGTTTTGATAATGTGGAATATAAATTTTATTTGTCATCTTTAGCTTAAAAAACAGAACATACTATTACTGGCGGTGCTGCTGTTCATCAGGATGAATACAGATAATCTATACATGCGATTTATATGGAGGTAGCACAGTGGATCCCAGCCGTTTCTTTAAAAGGAATTCTGCAAGAAGAACCCAGGAACAAAATTGGAAACTTGTTAAAGGCAAATTTTAGGTTTAGGTTTCTTTATTTAGTCATGTTTACACAAGAAAACATGAAATTTGCCTTCTCAGTTGCATCTAATAACAGATAACAAACAGAATTAGATAAAACAGACAAACAGAAATAAGAAAGGTTAAGCTAAAGCAGTTAGATAATACATATTTACACCAAAAAAAAAAAAAGGTTACAGGATATATATCCATCCATCCATCCATCCATTTTCCAACCCGCTGAATCCGAACACAGGGTCACGGGGGTCTGCTGGAGCCAATCCCAGCTAACACAGGGCACAAGGCAGGAAACAATCCTGGGCAGGGTGCCAACAGGATATATATCAAAACCTTAAACATTATCTACGATATTTCTTATTGAAAAGTTGTATGGCACTAGGAAGAAAGGAGTTTCTGGAGCGATTTGTGTGGGTTTTCAAAGCAACTATCCTTCCTGATTTACTGAAGTTTAGTTCTACATGTAATGGATGTCTGTCATCAGTTGAGATGATTTCCAGTTTCTTTAGCATTGCCCTCTGACACACACTAGTCAAATCATCTACATCAGCTGCATACTTCGTAATCTGCTGGAGCTTTTTTGAGTTTTGGTTTGTCAGATTATTTAACCAGGCAATGAAACTGAAAGTGATCACTGACTGGATCATACTGCGATAGAAGGACAACATGAGGTCCTTGTCTACTTTAAATAGTTTGAGTTTATGGAGGAGAAATAAGCGCTAGTTGCATTTAGAAAATATTTTTTTTGTATTTGTATTCCAGTTAAGATTGTTATCTAGGTAAGTTCCTAAGTATTTATGTTCATTCACTATTTCTACCTCCTCTCCCAGAACTACAATATGTGAACATACAGATTTCTGTCTCTTAAAATCAATTATCATTTCTTTGGTCCTTTTTACATTCAGAGTGAGAGAGTTTTTATTGCACCAGTTTACCATACAGTCCACTTGATTTAGATTTTCCGCTGATGTTAGAAAGATTTTCCTTACATAAAGAACCATTTGCAGATGGAATATAATGGTGAGTGGTATTGTAGAGAGTAGGACTTTAGGGACCTTCAAAACTCAACTTGATAGTATTTGGGAGAAATGAGGGGAACCGGACCGGCAACCTTTGTTGGGCTGAATGGTCTCTTTTTGTCAAAATTGTTCTGATGTTCTAATATGGTGTCACACATGTGCAACTCAGTTTTGCAATACCACTCCAGGACAGAATAATGCACTTTATTGATAAACACAATGATAACAGAAATATGATAACTGCATATATATTTAGGCATATAAGACTTAACTTAGGCAGACTAGACAGACAAACATATAACATAGCTGGCTGTTTACTTGCTATTTAGAGTTCTAATTTATCTTGACACAGATAAATAGTTTTATATTGCAAAGTCTTTTAAGATGACGTCTGATGTTGTGTGGAGTTATTGCTTTTGTTGCTGCTCTGGGTTCAAGTAAAGTATTCTCCATGAGCTAGAGTGCACTCTTTCTCTTTGTGACATGGTCCTTGCTGTTTGTTATTCAGTGCTTTCTTCAGTTAGCTCTTTGCTGTGTCTTCTGCAGCTTCATAGGGAAAAGCATTAGTCTTTCTGGCACAAGAGTTTGGATGCTGAAGTTCCCTTCTTGAAGTAATGGCTGCTTCTTAGCCTTTCAGAATAGGTAAAGTGCTTGACTTTGTAGCGGGGCTACATAGTTTATAGTGTTGTCAAATGTTAGTATTGAGTGCGTCTTGTTTCCATTGTCCCGTTTGCTGTTTATGTGTGTGTCAGTGAATGTACGGGGACGGATAATGGAAGGAGACCGCAACCCCAAACCTGGAAAACACCTGTTCACTATATCAATTAATTACAGCCGTCACAGGACTATTTCAGCAATCAGGAGGGAATAGCCAGATGAGAGAAGAGAAGGAGAGAGAGGAGAAAGGAGACCATTTTTTCAACCACGGATTCAACTTACCTGCTGTTTTTCACATCGCGCCTTCGCACCAGTTTGTTTTTCATTTTGCCGGACTGTCTTCCATCCCTCATCTGCAGAGACCCCGGGGTCGGATCGTCATCCACTACACGCCAAGGAATCACGGTGAGGTTGCTCCAATTGCCGGGAAAATCAAACGACTCATTTATCTCTAGTTCAGTCATCCGTATTCAGGACAGTTTTTATAACTGGACTCAAATTCACGATCATTCATTCCGTATATCATTCATTGTTGTTGTTCGTTGTTTGTTATATGTTACAGGGGCAAGGGAGGGTTTGTCATATTTATATGTGGTGGTGTCTCGTTGTTGCTGTGGTGGAGGGATATTTATATTTATATATGTATATATTTCTATTTTGCATTTGTCTTGTTATTTCATTTAATATAATTAATCATTTAATTTTACATATCTGCTTTTCTGTTGTGCTTATATTTACACCGTCGATTGTGGGGGAAAAGTTTAATTTGTTAGAGGTACGGCTTGATAGTTAGATTTAACCTCAGTAAATTATCCAGGCCACAGGTCTTGGAGGTGTAGCTGCCGGCTGGGTAAGGGGTCAGCCGTTGCAACTTGGCAGAGTAGATCTCAGCTTTTTCATCCACAAAGAGGAGAGATTGTCAGCTTTCAGGCAATCAAAGAAGGATCAGCTGGTCTGGTTTTTAGTGTCAGAGAGCAGGTTTCAAAGTGCGCAAGAGGTCATTTTGGAGAATGTGACAGCAGGGTGTCCATGGGAGTTCCTCGGAGGTAGTGTCCCGGAGTGTTCCCCTGAGACTTAGTTCTTAAGGAATGTGTAACCACTCATGATTGGATTAAAATCACCAGTTACAAAACCAGTGCCTTCTCATTGGCGCATTATTTTGTCCATCAGAATCATCATTCGTTGAATTATAGCTCTTTGTTCTTGGGTATCTATTTTTTCCTGAAAGAGTCTTTGCAAAGAAGCCCCTGCAAAGATGTCAGTTCAACTCTGATTTACACCTTTGTTATCAGATGAAATCCAGGCAAATCCTGGTACAAGATGGAGTTCAATACTTACTTTGGAATGCTGGTGGGGGAAGATGCACCTAGATGCCTGCATCCCTGTTTAATTTTCTGTCTTAAGAGGCCTAGTATGGCACCAAAGCCTAGCAGAATGGGAATGCTCACTTTGTCCTACAAGATGAAGTAATTAATCAGTAGCCAAAAATGATGTTAGAAACAAAACAGAGTTAAACACCATTAAAGTTACACACACAAATATTATATTTCATCAAAAAGAAAAGATAATTCTTAATTAGGAAGAACATGTGTAAAAAATATTCAGAAAAGAACTGAAAGCGTTGAGGTGCCAAATGGGTGATACCATATTTAATGCAGAATTGTTGTTTAAGATGGTTAGTGAGGTCAGCATTGCCTTTTGAGCAATCCCATAGTAATGATTAGTCTTCCTCTCTCTGTGGAGAACCTTTTAAAGGGACCAGTGTTGGGTGTTGCCGTAGGTTGATATGTAGTTGGACTGGCTGGGTGTTATGGGTCCTCCTTTGGGTAAGCAACCTAAGAATTTCAAAGGAAACATTCAGACATGCAACTACCTGACAGAAAAGACACAGGGCCAAGACAGGCAGCAGGGCCTGATTACTTTTTTTAATTTTTAATTTTGTGTTTAACTTTTTGATGTGTCCCTCCTCTTGAAGATATTATTTAAATAATTATTTTTAATTACTTTGCATCACTTTCTTTTGAGTTGGCTACAAGTGTGCTCCATAATGTTCACAGACTTAGTTTGTGTGCTCAATAAACGCTTAGTTTTTGATTATACACTCAAAAGCTTATAGTTCAAGTTCAGAAGTCCTAAGCAACCAACATTAACTTTTTCAATATATTTAAATAAATAAAATTATATAATGTACAGGTCATCATGTATACCATACATGTGATAAGCTAGAAATCAGTGTTTTAAAGAAAACAACATTTCTGTGTGTTGCACTTAGGCAAAAAAACATGTTTGAGACTGCGATTATAGGTGTAGAGGCAAATTTCCCAAATAATTCTGTTACAGGTTATTGTTGATGGCTGACGTAGATATTTACCTGTCTCGCAAAAGAGTCACTTGCTTTGAAGATCAAACTGCTTTGATTAGTATCTCTTCAACATACAGTATTGTGATAACAGAACTGCCTGCTTCCTTAGAAAATGTTTGTATTTACTTGGTTTGAAAATTAACATGTTCTAGAAACATTAGTTTCTAATTAGCATACAGTGGTAATATGCTGTTCAAGATAATTAGCAACAAATTTGTGTACACTATTGTTAAGCGAACGAAATTGGTGTGTATTGTTTTTAACTGATCGTCATGTTCATCTAGGCAAATTATGAAACATTTATATACCTCCGGGCAAATCAGAATAAAGAGAAGTATGGTCAGAGATTCCTAACTGCTGCCTGCTTCTTTTATGTTTTTGATACCATGCTGCTGTGGCTGCGCTCTGTAACAACAGTAGCTGTACCTGGCCCAGGTTCCCCTATGCCTTGGGCTGGTAACATACATAAGGAATTTTGATTTCTAATTTGAAAAATTAAAGTACTGAAATGTTTTTTTACTTATGGTAGCTTCAGCCTGGTTAATGTTATAGACTAGATTAAACATTTCATCTGGTAGTTTGTTCTGTTTATGTCCCAGTATGAAGTATCATCCAAAATGGCCAGCATTCCCTTTGTCAAACCAAACTATACTTTATAGTAAACTATGTACAGAATCTACACAAAAGAAGCAATAAAATAATACATTTTTTCAGATTTTTAATGTAAAAGCCTATTTATATTGTATTGTAGCAAAAGCAGTTATATGGGTAGCATGGTAAGTTGTCAGTGCTGCTGCTTCACAAATCAAGGGATTGAATCCTGCACTCAGTCATTGTAAATGAGGAGTTTGCACCTCACCTGGGCAATCTGGTTTTCTTCCCACATCCTCAAACACTTGCATGTTAGCTATGGCCCCCAACACAACCCTGAATTGGATTAAAGGGGTTTAAGAATGTTATATTATGAGCGATAACAGTTACATGGGCAATAGAACTTTTTTCAAATGTTTACTCCTATGCATTTATATTTGAAACTAGTAGCAGAACCCTGCATTGCACAGATAAGTAACTTTAAATCTAGTCCGTTTGTCTGCTAGTCTGGCTACAGTCTGTTCCTGTGTTTCACTTGTTCTGAGCTAGAAAGTGGCACAGTTGTTCAAACAGTTATAAAAAAAACTCTTCTGAAGTATGTACTTCCACTATAGGTTGGGAGAGGGTGTTGGCGCTAACCTTATCCTCTTTTGTTCCCTCCACAGTCCCAAGAAGATATCCAGTGAGGGCAATTGACTCCACCCCTTCCGGTGCTACCAATACATATATCATAGTTCTTAGAAGGGGGCATCACTCATTAAATTAACTCTGCACTACAGAGTGGAGCCCCTTCCCACCATGATGTTAAGAGGCTTTATTAGCCAAGAAAGTTTCCTCAACCAAAGACCCTGATTTTTCACTTGTTTGGCACCATCGAGCAACACCAGTTGTTTATTTGATTGTTTCAATTAAACCAGGACAACACTATTTATATATATATAGTGAGTGACATGGAGGACAGATGGGCATTCCAGCTGGATGACGGCCTGACCTTCTACCAATATGCAAGGTGCCAGGGAATGGACAAACAGAAGCCGGGGGCCAGAAGCAGTTCTATCCCCCATACTTTAGGTGGCAGTGGTCAATTGGAGGCATCCCAACTTGGACACCCTGTCGGAGTCCCTGGGTGCTGCGAGGGAGTGCTGTTGGGGCTTCCTAAACAACCCAGAAGTGCTCTTGGGTGTCCAGCATAAAAGGAGCTCATTGCCTTACCTTGAGGAGTCAGGAGGCGGTGGGTTACACTCAACTGGAGGCGGAAGAAGAAGAAAGAGGTTCATTGTTTCATATGATTATTGGCTGTGCTTTAATGTTGAAGGTGCTTGGTGCATTAAAAATCCATTATTTGAACCTGTGACTGTGTTGGGCTTTATTGGGTCTGGTGTTTCAGGCACCGTGGCTCACCCTACTGGTTAATAATAACACACACGCACACACACATACAAACACGGACTTTGAGCTTCATAAAATTACATTTATTCATAACTAACTGTGTAAGCCCGTGCTGTAAAAAGCATGTGGTCCTAGAAACTATTGAAATCGTCAGAAAAAAAATGAAATGTAGAAATGTCAGGTAATTGAAAGGACCTACTCTGGGCATCTCCCTTCTAGGAGGATTCATTTTGCTGACATGCTTGCATCGATTGTGCATTAGCGGCAGGAGGAAAAGTAAAAGGGATACCGTTTTGCTGATGTTAATAATAATAATAATTCATTACATTCATATAGCACTTTTCTCAGTACTCAAAGCGCTATCCACACAGGGAGGAACCGGGAAGCGAACCCACAATCTTCCACAGTCTCCTTACTGCAAACCATGTTAGCGGCTAAACAACTTTGTCTTTCTTCTGAGGTTTCGTTTCTACTGATGTGCTGGCCTATGTTGTGTTATTAGTGGCTAAGCGAGTTGTCTGTTTCCTTGGAGGCAGAGCCCTTACCCTGACTCCACCTCTTACTTCAGGGCCGGACTGATATACACACACTTTCACGCTTAGATGTTTATATATAAGATGTGTAGTACATACCTGCCTTACAGCTTCTAGAGCACCGCTCAGTTTTAATCTTGGGTGATTTCTAGTTGAGGTTTTCCTTTTCTTCATATGTTTAAGAGTTTTTTTTCTGGCAATTCCAGTTGCCTGCCAGAGTTCACACCCTTGCTTTTAAGTAGATTAGAAGCATTAAACTGGCCCACTGTGTTTGAGTCTGCCTTACTGGTGTTTGATTCAGGATTGTCTTCTACTCTGGTCCATTACTTTTAGGACAGACTCTTGTTCAGTGGGGTCTTGTATAGAATAAAGTGTGATGGAACAGAATTATTTATACAGTATGTCTTTCCAATCATGATTTAAAATATACTTTTTTAAAAGCAATTGTTTTGTGCGCTCACCTTTGGTGTTAAAGCTTTGTCTGAAGCCACAAGAAGAGCAGTATCTGGCACTGCAGGACTAAGTGCTGTTCTTTTATTGTTATTGTCATGCTGCTTTAGTAAAAAGCTGTAACACCTGCTGACAAGCTGTCTTGCGCTCATGTCATTCTTCCTGTAAGATAAGAAGCTACCCATTTCTCTCCTGTGTTTGTGGATGTTCTGCTGAAACATTTGCGTTTCCCTGTCTATCATACATGGAGGAAAAAGCCTGTAGGGCAAGGATTACAATATTAAACTAGGACTACTTGGCAGTCAATGTTGACTTGCTTCCCAGAAGTAGAAAATATAGCTATATTATTTTAAATTATATTGTTGTTATGGATTAGGATCCTTCTATCATTAAAGGTACTATATAAAGTAAAGTTGCTTAATTAAAAATAGTATTACTTTGCAAATGTGTGGCCCTAGAGTATTCTGCCTATGTTATTAAAGACAACATGTGATATTCTCCATATACCTTACATTTTAATTAAGCTCTCATCTATTAAGCATACATTATACAAATTTTTCATTAAACATAACTTAAACAAAGCTTATGTTTTAGAATCTACACATTTTAATATTCATAATATCTTATGTAACTGATGAAAAGCTCCTAGCTTTGTCAATTTTGCAATTTTTTAAACAAATTATTTCAAATTTCTAAAGTAATGCCCAATATTTTTTCAGAATTGTACAGCACCTTTCTTTTTCTTATTCTTTCAGCTGCTCCCGTTAGGGGTTACCACAGCGGATTATCTTTTTCTATATCTTCCTGTCCTCCTCTTCCTGTCCTTCCTCTGTTACACCCAACACCTGCATGTCTTCTATCACCACATCCATAAACCTACTCTTAGACCTTCTTCTTTTCCTCTTACCTGGCAGTTCCATCCTTGCATCCCTTTCCCAATATATCTACTTTTAATCCTGTTAATTGCGACTTTGCCTTAAATTTATCAGCAGTGATCTCCATTGCATATTTCCTTTTCTTTAAACAAGATGAATATATTTTATAACACAACTCTGAAAACCTTTTGCAGATGGCTTTGTATTATGAATAACAGAAAGGTGGAAAACAACCACTTAATTTCTGACCACAGTCAAATTAAAATTAACACAAACCAAACACATTGAGCACATTTCCAGTTATCGGACTCAACAACACCGGCTAAGTGTACTGAAATGAATAATGATCAAAACACTCCTGACTTACAAAACTGTTAATTTCAACACTCCATATTGTCAATGTTTTGCAAGGTGGTTGGATATTAAATTTTGAATTTGACTATACTCAGAACCCAGCGACAGGGGATGCACAAACCAGTGTGTTTCTTCATGCCGGTCCCAAGCCCGGATAAATGGGGAGGGTTATGTCAGGAAGGGCATCCGGTGAAAAATTTGGCCAAATCAATATGCGGACAACAATTTTGGATAATCCGCTGTGGCAACCCCTAACGGGAGCACCCAAAAAAAGAAGAAGAAGACTATACTCAGTAAATGTGACAATACTACCATACTACCCCCTGAAAACATTACTTGTATCTTACTAGGAACTGCTTACTAGGAACTATTTTACCCAACAACTACTAAAGCCCTTTGACACCAGCATTCTCACAATTCTACAGACCTGCTTTGCAACTCTTGCTGTGTGTTCATTCATCTTTGTGGTTCCTACTCTCTGGAGGTCTTTCATTAACTCAGTTTGTTTGTGACCATCAGTAGATTTATTCATATTTCACTTAAAGACTCTCATGCGATATATTCAATGGTAACTACATTTTTATTTCATTTGAAATAAATGTGCTAATTTTGCTTTTTCTGTGCTGCCTCCCATACTGCTCATCTACTCTACTGTGCTATTGTTATCTTCAATTTTATAGACTTTAGTCTTTAATACCAAGATGTGATTGAAAGCTATTGTATTTACTGTTAATTCTGAAAAGTATGATTCTTTACTATTTAAAGCACCTTGTAATTGTATATTCTATAACATATAAAATACTGGTTAACTGAACTTAGTTTTTCTTTTAAGGTTTTTTCTTGTGATACACCTCAAATAGTATATTTTAAGAAATTGCCTTTCCTAACATTGCTGTTGTATATTGACTAAAGTAGTTTCTCATCCCAATCCACAGCTTAGCTATATAATATTACAGCAGGATGAAAAACCAAATTGCATTCCATTGTAATGTTTCTGCTGTTATATTCAACATTGAATAATGAGAAAGCCTGTCAGAAAGCACTAAAAATAAGAAGAAATTACATCTCCAGGAGAGAATGACCAGTAAATCATGTGCTTTGACCAAAAACAATACAAAATATACATCTGTGTAAATATTTTAAAAATAAATATTCTGTGTCAATAGCACGATATACTTATCATTCATTTAATACAAAAAATTAAAAAGTAACAAAAAGCATCCTTTTCCTAAAACAGAAAAAAGAATATATATATACAGTATATGCAATATATATATATATATATATATATATATATATATATATATATTGTCGCAGGTGGCTTACGCCCTCCTCAGACCATGTGGGGATGACCGCCCTGGTTTCTTTGGGTGCCACGGGTACAGAGCATGGAAGCTCAGCCCTGTAGGGGCCCGTGGTCACCACCAGGGGGTGCCCGAATGCCTTGGAGCCCTGGACCTCAGCACTTCCGCCACACCTGGTAGTGCTGGGGGGAAGAAGAGCAGGGACACCCCGGAGTGTTTCCAGTGATGCACTTCCGCCACACTGGGGCGTGTCAGTGGAAGACTGACAGGAAACACCTGGAGCACATTCGGGTGATTATAAAAGAGGCCGCCTCCCTTCATTCAGGGCTTGAGTCGGGTGAAAGAGGTGTCTGGAGGAGGCAAGGAGGCGGCCTGAAGAGAGTGTAAGGCATTTGTAGTTGGCCTGGACTTGTGGGGACTTTTGGGGTTGTGGTGCACTTATAAATTGTAAATAATGTATAATAAACATGTTGTGGGTGACTTGAATGTGTCCACCTGTCTGTGTCTTGCCTGAAGAAGGGGCCTGAGTTGCCTCGAAAGCTTGCATATTGTAATCTTTTTAGTTAGCCAATAAAAGGTGTCATTTTGCTTGGCTTTTCTCTACAGTGCATCCAGAAAGTATTCACAGCGCATCACTTTTTCCACCTTTTGTTATGTTACAGCCTTATTCCAAAATGGATTAAATTAATTTTTTCCTCAGAATTCTGCACACAACACTCCATAATGACAATGTGAAAAAAGTTTACTTGAGGTTTTTGCAAATTTATTAATAATAAAAAAACTGAGAAATCACATGTACATAAGTATTCACAGCCTTTGCTCAATACTTTGTCGATGCACCTTTGGCAGCAATTACAACCTTAAGTCTTGTTGAATATGATGCCACAAGCTTGGCACACCTATCCTTGGCCAGTTTCGCCCATTCCTCTTTGCAGCACCTCTCAAGCTCCACCAGGTTGGATGGGAAGCATCGGTGCACAGCCATTTTAAGATCTCTCCAGAGATGTTCAATTGGATTCAAGTCTGGGCTCTGACTGGGCCACTCAAGGAAATTCACAGAGTTGTCCTGAAGCCACTCCTTTGATATCTTGGCTGTGTGCTTAGGGTCGTTGTCCTGCTGAAAGATGAACCGTCGCCCCAGTCTGAGGTCAAGAGCGCTCTGGAGCAGGTTTTCATCCAGGATGTCTCTGTACATTGCTGCAGTCATCTTTCCCTTTATCCTGACTAGTCTCCCAGTTCCTGCTGCTGAAAAACATCCCCACAGCATGATGCTGCCGCCATCATGCTTCACTGTAGGGATGGTGCCAGGTTTCCTCCAAACGTGACGCCTGGCGTTCACACCAAAGAGTTAAAAATGCAGTATAATCAGTTTACCTCAGATTTTGTGTCAAATGTTACACACCCCTGATCAACCGAAGTGATCAATAACACTGCATGATATTCTTCCCTGTTGCTAACTGCATTTGGCTCACCAAGGGGTCCTCCCCTCCCCTGCTCTTCAGATGCTGTGTGTGCATCATCAAGGAACTTGAAAAGGTAAAAGTGGGTCTTCAAGGCTGTAAAGATCAAGAAATATTGCTTTAAGATAAACACTGTAATCCCTACATCAACATTTGCACAAGGTGGCAGATAAGATGAAGGGGGTAAGGTAAAACATTAAATACCGTTCTTACTAGATCATTTGCTCAAAATTGACTCTGCTCACAGCCACAGCATGTGGCAAGCACTTGCCATATATTAGAAGCATGTACGGATGCAGCAGCTATCTCTTTCGGTTGAGCTGGATTTACTGGATATCGGTTTTTAGCTAAAACTTCCCATTATAGACAAATTTCATCACAGTAACAGCATTCCTGCTGACCTAGCGAGGCCACAGAGATCATCATGGATTGTTACCGGGTCTGTCAGATGTCATAGATGGCGGAGGGAGAGAAAGCAGAAGGACTGAGAATTACTCCTCCATTTTAGCCTTCAAATCATTTGGATGACATCCTTAGAAAGAGGAAGACAATCTAAGACATGAGAATGACCTGACATAGCAGAGTTAAAGCACTAACAAGCCACAAAATTAAATTATTGGCAAGAATTGCTTTATAATTAAGCAACCTGGTTAGAACAAAAACCTGCAGCCACTGCGGCCCTCCAGGACTGTGATTGAGGACCCCTGATCTACACTATAAGCTGTTTCCTTTTTCTCTTAAGGATATCCCAGTATATTTTCAGCTATTTAGATGTTCAATTTTGTCTGTTCTTCTCAAGTGAATAACTTTTTGTTCTCAAAATGTGCAATAGTTTCACTTAACATGTAATAATATTATGTGAAACACTTCAAGCTCAGTATGCTATTACTGTCTAGTATACTGGAAATGTTGTAAGATACTCATATGCATATTATTTATTGTATTTCATTATCATGTACCTGTAGAACTTAGTGAGTGATGGTTTATTGTACTTTATTTTGATATTTATATTCTATTTATATTTTTATTCTACATGCTTATTTTGTATATTTGCTCTTAGTGTAAATTGTGCCTTTGTGTATGTGTACAGTTATAAAATAAATAAGTTTGTGCTAATATCCATATAAAACAAAAATCACCTCCAACACTGTGTCCTTCATGGGTGGCGGATGGCATTGTAAATGGTGAAGGAAGCACTGCCTTGAAATAATCTGTCAGTTAGGATAGGTTTGTGAATCACTTGAGGTTCTTAAGAGTTGCCGTGTACGGAAGCATAGTAGTGATGAGTTGATGTTTAACTTTAAGGCTGTAATCGTTGATCGGATTGGCAGCCTCGAAGTCTAGCCAACAGATTTATCACTTAACACCAAATTCATGGCTGACATGGCTGCCGACATTCCAGCATAACGTTTATCTAACACCTGTATTTTCTCACTAAGCCACATCACTGACTTTGCACACTTAGGCTAAGAGCCTGAGAGGCTAGCACTATGCTTTAGGGACATAATTGCAACACAAACCTTGATTTATTAAGCAAAACAATGAAAATATGCAACAAATACATGGGGAGCTATTTATTCTACAACGATAGGGTGAACAAGACCGGTGAAACACCTACTAGCCACCCCCCAAACTTGAGTGCATCATGCCTCTCATTTTTTTCTCTAATGCACATAGCCACCAAGCTCACAAACATGCAAGGTTGTCAATATGAATGTAAAAAGGTGATTACAAATAAAATCACCCGTTGGTACTGTCAAGGTTAAGCCTTTCTTGGTTTTGCTGAAAGTTTCCTTATAATATTCTGCTTTTCCCTTCTAATTTCTCAAATGGTTTCCTAGGACCACTTTTAGGCCACCTGAAGTGTTTCATCATGGCCTCAAAAAACATCTCCCACACCCTGAATTTCCTCTCCTTCACTGCAGCATAGATAGATAGATAGATAGATAGATAGATAGATAGATAGATAGATAGATAGATAGATAGATAGATAGATAGATAGATAGATAGATAGATAGATAGATAGATAGATAGATAGATAGATAGATAGATAGATAGATAGATAGATATTACCCTTCAGTCAAATTATGAGACTTGCTTCCATAACTTTACACAAAAGATGTCATTTTTTTTACTTGATGACATCCTTTACCCTATATTTCTACCAGTTTATTCAATGGTGGGCTTTTATGTTGGACATCAAATCTTTTTCACCCAAACTGCTGTGGTCTTAAACTTGACCTATGTCTCTAGTCTTCAAATGACATTTGCCAGTTGTTTTCATCCAATTAGATTTCTGTCCAGCAGTCAACCATATTTCACATGGATTCCTTGAGACCCACGGGGCATTGTGGGTCAGCTTTTTTGGTCTTTCCCATTAGAATGCTTTGCCAAGGAATAACCTTACTAGATGCCGAAGGATAAAGATAATGTGGAGTCCTGGTTAGCATTTACATCTAGATTCTGTAGTTCTGCATTATTTGTATCCATTTGCCTATTTGATTAGCAGACTAAGGTATTTATGTTAAAGTAATAGTTGTTGATATTGCAAGATAAGCTTTTAGGAAAGATTTTGTGGAAAAGCAAATAATTAACTAAAAGTTATTAATAAAAGGAACTCTTTTCTCTTTTTCATTCTGTCAAGTTATGCTAGTTATAGAAATTCAACATAACATGAAAGGATATGTCTATCCTTTTAATGCCATCTGTTGTTCGACTATTGAATTTATGCTTATAGAATTATTACAAACAAGTCTTTATCAGCCTGCACTAGCACCATAGCTGTCTCTGCAAGACTGATTGTTCTGTCAGGATACACTGCAGTGTAATATTCCTGCTTTTGCTTTGCAAGTCAGGAACAGACTTCTTTTAAAATCTATTAAATTATGATGTGTCATAAAAGTAAGGCACCCAAAGGATTATGAATCACATGAAAAATCCCTTTTCTGCCCTACCTTTGACACTTGGTATGCACATTTCAAGATGATAGATGAAAATTAGCCTTCATTACTTAAATTATTGACCTGAATCAGGTTTCTATTCACCATATAATTCATTTAACAAAAAGCATATTAAAAGAAGAATAATGCATACTTTTAGGGAAAGAACGTCACACAGTTTTTGACATTTTAAAAATAAAAGAGATGAGGAATAATGTAGAGAAATAATATGTATCTGCTTTAACTATATCATTATAGAAGGAAAAAAAATGAGTTTATTTTTCAAAATGAAATTCCAATTAATAAGGGATTTCAGGACATTTACTATGGCAACCTCTTGTTAGCTAAATATTTGAAACATGATGTTTGTCACAGATACAACCTTAATGCACTGGCTATGTTGTCTTTGTTTGTTTCAACAGGCAGCTAACGGGCTGAACAGAAATCTTTTATTCTAGTACATGTCCGCAAAACAAAAAATGTCAATAAAATGCAAGTTTAATAGGATGGCAGCATGATTTATGGATATACATGAATTTCAAGTCACCTGTATGACCCTTTAAGGAACATCTATTTTTAATGGCTATCAAAACTCTCATCCCTAAGCAGTGAGAGGGAAGTTTTCTTTTTACAGAATTTTTATAGCATTTTTGAGTCTAATGAAAAAAGCAAAATGTATTTTCTGGACTTCCTTCATTCAATTTCCAGTACAGGGTTTATAGGGGTCTGAAGACTTGGTTGAAACTGTATACATGTAAAAACAGATAAGTGATTGATGATTTTTATGTCAGAAGTCATGTCTTTTTGAACATTTCTAATATTATTATCAACTCATTTACAATACATTTCTGCTGTTAATGTGATTTGTAGAGATAGGTTGAATTGATTATAATAACCTCTGAATCTTTGATTTACCTTGCTTTAGTTTATTTGTATTTAGATCACAGTATCTTCAATTTTGCTTCATTATATGCAGTTAAATTAATGTATGCTATGCTTTCACTTTGCATGTGTAACACCTTTTAAGTTTCTCATGTACTTTGCCAGTGCATTTGCAAATTAGATGCTTGCTGAGCTCTGCCTATAGTTTAAAGTGCAAAGTAGCTGTAAAAAGCAATGTAAATAATCAATAATCAGTAGTCAGTGGGTCATTGTAGCTAAAATACCTTTGAAGGCATATTTGTTTTATGTTTGCCACATTTTCATATTTCCACATATATTTCATTGTATTAATATATACAGTAATCATGGGGAATGCTGTAAAGCTATCCACAACTCAGCATAATGCCAAAGAAAACAACATATCCCAAATAAGAGGCAATTTATTAAAGAAAATTAGAGACAGAGATAAGCACAAAGTACAGGAAAACAATGAATCATAGATGCTCTCTGGCCCTCCATAAACGGCTCTTGAGCTCTATCAGTTAGGTGGGCTGACTTACCTACCAATTCACAATCATCCCTTTGACTCATCTCCCATCTCTCTCTTTCTCTGTCCCTTTATGTCTCCAGCCTCTCTTTGTCACACCAATCAAGTCCTTTTCTCACTGACTTTCCAACAATAAACTCACCTGGCCTCTGTCTTGAACAAAAGTGTTAAGCAAAGTCTCAAAGTACATTCTGTGTGTGTGAACCCTGACATCACTTCCTACAAAAGTCCATGACCACCAAGTTGCAGTAACCTGTGGTGGCCATTTACAGTTGTGCAGCCATAGGTCTTCCTGAATTTATAAGGGGCAGGCTTCATAAGGGACAGAACAGTCAGACTTATTATCTACCTAGAATCCTGGATGTTTTGCCATTTGTGTTGTTTCCTATCACCCTTGCTGGTTCACCTGTATAATGTCTTGAAACTAGGGAGTTCCTTAGCACAAAGACCTAAAAACAGGAGCAAAAAACCTTACAAGAGGAAGGATCCAACAACTTTTGCCTGATCAAGAATCTTCTCTATATACCGTATATAAAATCCAACATCTGTCTGTCTGTATTTCTGTATATCTGTCTGCTTTTCACGAGAGAACTACTTAATGGATTTAAATTGGGTTTTTTTCTCTAATTTGCTTGAACATTCCAGTTGATTTTGCGACTTTTCTCATCTTGCTAAGTATCATAGTTTGCTTGCGGTACCAATTTATTTGCGCAAATCCAAGAGAGACACAGCGTGCCTCGGGGGTGGGGGCGGGACCCTCGTCACTCATGCACCAGCCTCAAGGAGTACCTTACATCTGCTTAGCAAGTGAACAAGAGAACAACTTAATGGATTTAGATCAGGTTTTTTTCTAGAATTTTCTTGAACATTCTGGTTAACTTTGTGACTTCTCTCTTTGCTCTAAGAATCATAGTTTGCTTGCAGGAGCAATACATTTGCACTAATCCGAGACAGAGACTGTGGACTGAGGGGTGGGTGAAGTGTGACGTCAGGAGTGGGGAGTCGGTCTACCACGGTGTTTTGGAGCATAAATTGCCTCCGCTTAGCTAGCAATACCTTTTTGTTTATTGATTTTTAAAGAGTGTCCTGTTTCATGGGCAGAGCCGTGGGGGATGGCTATTTATAAAATAAAAGATTTATTTTCAAAATTATTCTCAGGCACAGGAAACTCCAAAGACCCAAAAGGAGTTTCCTTAAATAAAAAAGGCAACTCAAGGCAAACAAGGCCCAAAAACACAAATCCAGAAAATGAAGTCAAAAACAAAGCATAGAGGTAAAAAAAACAAAAATAAATCAGAGAATCAACAAATAGAATAATCAGAACTCACTCAAATGCCAAGCACAGTATGCTCCCTCATAGGGCTGCAGAATATAGGGCTGAGGGCAGTCCTTTGATGATGATGGACAGGTGACCCTGTTTCTTGGGGAACCACCCACAAACCACAAGGAACATGGTAACAAAAAACATTGATACATAAAAATATAATTATACACAAAACTAATAAAAATGACAGAATAATGCAAATAATTAACAAAAGTAACAATACTAACAAACAAAAGAATCAAAAATGAACAAAAAAGGAACAAAATAGGAATTTGAACAAACCAGCTGGAGGGAGACCATGGTGGAAACATAAGACCTAATACATTTCTAAAGCAACCCACACAATTGCAGACTATTGCCTAATGGCAGTGCTCTTTTGTCTATCCTGAAACATGCATGTTTTTGTGCCATTGCCTTCACTATCAAGCCCTTTTTGGAACTTCTCCCTACCTTGTAACCAGCCTTTCCTACCTTCTACACCAAGCACGAATGGGTCCAATTCTAACATACAATAACAATGTAGTTACTGTATTTTGTAGTAGAAAAAAAATGTTCAAAGCCAGATAAAAAATAATTTGTAACACTGTATAAGAAAGCATCCTTTACAAGTATAAAAATTCAAGAAAGGGCAGACTGCAAAAAAGTAAAAAAATCAAATCCTCAAGGTTCTTTGATATGACAATATTGTTGTCCGTGACTTCATATAAAATGTTCCTGTTAACACAGGGGCAGAGATGAAAAAGGTAAGCATATTTTTTATAGTATTAAATGTTGTAAACAATATTTTAAAAAGATGACAAAAATAGAAGCTGTCACACCCTCCTACTGGTGCTTTCTGTACATTTTAACATCCGACAGTAATTTGGACATATTCTCATTGAATCAAGTCACCTGGAGACAGCTAAATTACATTGTACAATAAACTAAAATACACAAGCAACTGGTGTTAGTTTCTGTTTAGATTCTTGTTGTAATGATGAAGATGTGTAACCTGCCTGTATTTCTAATTATTTGTGTAGCTGTGTTTGTTGAGGGCTTTCCAATAGTTCTACATATTTTAAAAAGCAACTACCACAAAGGGTCCAGCAATTAGTGTGACTCATGTCCAAAACAAAAACTCCACAGTCCAAGTGTTTTAAAAGTTTTAGTAAAATTCAAAGCAAATAGTTCACATAAAAAATAAAGAAAAAAGTTAATATTACAAACAAAAAAGAAAAAAGTTCTCATCTATGATGTTTCATTAAAGTTTCTATATGCTATTACATACAAGGACCATATATGCCTGTAATGTAATGTTAACGGTCAGATAATAATATGTCTTTATATCTTTCTGTCTAACAGTTCATGTTTCTTTTTAGCTGCCTAACTACAATCTGAGGTTGTTCTATTGTCACAAAAAGACACGAAGATTAATGGCATTCCATTAACTTGTTATCTTATGGGGGTAATAGAGAATCTTTCATTATCTATGTAGCTATGGGAAACCTACATTCTATTCAAATTAAACAAAAATATAAATTAATTTACCATTAATATTAACATAAAAGGATTGGCTCTTACAATTTATACAAAGTTAAGGCAGCATTAAAAGTCAAGCTAAGTGTTTCTCTTTTGGGTGTTTCCAGTATTTTGTTCTTACATTGTTGTTGGTTATTTTTTTATAAACATAAACAATATTTTTTGGGGTCATGTACCTGCTATAGAATACAACAGTGTATCATCATAATAAACAGATTTTGTGATTGTTGCCAGCATGGCTATTGAGTGATTAGCACTACTACCTCACATTTTCAGCAACCGGAGTTGAGGTCTTGATCAGTGAATACTAGCGTTAAATTTCTGTAACCTCCTTTTATTTTCATTGTTTTCTTCTATGTTCCAAAGAAATACAGATTATGTTCATAACAGACTCTAAATTGAACCCTCATTAATGTGCCCTGGCGTAAAAATGGTGCTGAATTTGTGAGTGTGTGCCTGTTGTAATCACTTTGATCTTTCTAAAAGGTATAATCAAACAGATAACAACGGTTTAAGCCAGAGACCTTTTAGGGCTAAACTAGAAGAGTTGATCAGAAAAGGCAGAGGTGAAAACATGAAAGAGAAAAACAAATTGATAGGGAAAGATGGTGTCACATCCAGAAACAAAATAAAGTCAAAGCCAAGTCAAAACACCATTGAAAAATATCTGCCAAAGAAATTTATTTTCTTTTGCTAGAAAACGATCTTTCTTTTCATTAAAAGAGTTCTGACAGTGACTTAGGCCACAGTACATTCATAAATAAGGTGGTTACCATTCCATCACATATAACACAGGACATCAACTAGTGGCACATGGCATTATAGCAACCAAAGCTGAAAATGATTTAAAAAAGTAAACAAAGAAACAAAATATAACATGCTTAAACAGTCTCTCTTACATTGCAGAACAGTGGCAACTATGGTTATGTTATTGTACACCTACACTACTAGTAAAATGTTTTATGATACCCAACTTTTTCTAATTTTTATTGACATGTAAACAGCTCAATTCCAGTGAATAGCTTGAAATGGTACAAAGGTAAACAGTAAACTGCCAGATGTTAAAAACAAAATGTTCGGTTACCAAAAACTGAAAAATAATGTAATTTTCGGGGGTATATAAAAAGGCCTTTTTCAGGGAACAAGTTATGGGTTAATATCTTACAGCTTTTCTGCAGAAATGGAAGTTTATTAAGCCTTGAAAGTTGATGCAAACAATTTCTACAAGTGTCCCAACTTTTGTTGATTACTTACAAGTGCTTCCATCTGTACAAAACCAGTGTTGGAGCAAACTGTATTGCTACATCCTCTGAAGTATTCTTTGGACAATATTGCACTCTATAATCCTATCATAATGGTATGAAAAAAGCAATTAACAAAGGAAGACAGGCAGATCATTATAACCCTTAAGAGGGTAGCTCTTCTTTTTAGAGAAATTGCAAATAAAGCCAAAATGTCAGTGAGGGTAGTTTCCATCATTATCAAAAGAAACTGGAAAAAAACTCTGATAGGAACAGGTCTGAGCAGACTTAAAGTCACATCAGAATCAGAAGACAAGTTTCTGAGAGTCAACAGCTTGCATGACCTTTGTGCCATGTCAGGTTATTCTCTGGACTTGAACTGCTTATATTCAGTAAAAACTGGAAAAAAACGAGGAAGTTCTAAAAACTTTTGACTAGTAGTGTTTATTGGTTCTGTCTACTAGTTCACCAGCTTCTCATGTCCATCTTCTCTAATGGTCTATATAGTGCATTTGGATGTTTCCCTTCTCAGTGCTTCCTTCTTTGTGATTTATCAAATTATAAAATCTTGTGCAGTCACATGCAGAGCAATGGTGGAGTAAGAACTAGGAAATAGTACTTATGAAGACATTGGAGAACTGAGTGTGGTTTAGAGTTTGTAAAAGAAGCAAATGGGTTCCAAATAATGGACAGAAGTAGTGCATTGCCATATATTGAGGTTTCACTGAAAAATAAAAAAATGGCAGAAGTACATTTTTGGAGTATCCTGAAAGAAGGTTACTGTGTGACTTCAGCAAGGTGGTCAAAGAATTTTAATGCAATGTACAATATGGTACACAGTTTACTGTATTCTTGTGTGCATTATTAACCACTGTGGCTGTGTAAAGGAATGACAGAAGGACGTATGATGGTTTGGGACGCCAACTGGGCCTTCCCGTTTAATCTCAAAGCAAAATAAGCAAAGATAACTCCTGTTGTGGTGGGAAAACTAGTCCTGGTTAGGACCTTCAAAATAAAGAGTCACTATTGGAGGCCTGTTAGCGGCAGCTTCCTTTAATCAATGATGCCCCTTTCCGGTGGAGTCAGGTGCCCTCACTGCGCAGTTTCTTCGTGGTGCGGGCGGGGAGAAAAAGAGAAAACAGTATTAATTGCAGCACCCCCTCTGGGTCCAGTGGGTCATCACATTACTTGACAGAGCCTGTGAGTAGTTCCACAGATGCACATGCGTAACACCACCTACTGATAGTATGCTCTGTGAAGCGTTTTATGTACAGCATGTTGATTAACTGTTCGAAAAAACAGAAGAATATTGATTGGAAATCAGTGCATTTGTTCATGAAATTGAACTCGTTCACGAGTGATGGTTGTTTTTCCTAACAGCACAGGTGCAGCTTTACTAAGCACTTAGCCATGGTGTGAACCTGCTTTGGAATGTGCTTCTCCTTCATCAGAAAAGTGCCTTATTTCATTATGTTAATAAAATATTCCAGTTGCATGGGTAATTATAATCTAATTTACTGTAGCTATTGATATCTCTTAACATTGGTATCAGATTCAGTCAAATCTGCTATTTCTCACCCCAATAGAAAATCTTCACAGCTCTATACACCTGTCTCCAAACAGAAGTCATTGTTATCTGTGCAAACCAAGAGGAAGCCATAATTCATGGCACAAAGCTGAAACTCAGGTCTTTTCCCGCTACTCCACAATGCAAGAGCAGTAGCCCAAATGCATGTTCCTCCTGCTCAGAAGGCTATTGCCAATATTTAATATAATATTTTAGCTAAATTGATCAGTACAAGGATTATTAAGTGCATATGCTTAAGTCCCGTACTATCTGTATGAACAGGTTCTATTAAGAGCACATGAACATGGCCACGTTAATTAGTGTATTAGCATTACCCTAATCAACTATTAAAGGTCACATGATATTTTTAAAGCTTAGCAGGTAAAATCAGACAGAATTTCATATGCAGGAAGAGTGCTAAGAAGGGGATTTTTTTTCCTTACACAAATTAAACAGTGGGGTAACAAGTTGTTGCTTAGCAACAAATGACTTTGGTCAAGAGAAAAGTGAATGCAGACATTTTTTAATATGTGACTCACATAGTTCAGTACAATTTATGGAAAGTGTTACAATCCAAAGGAGATGAATACTGTGCTGCATGGTTTCTGAATCAGGGCTTTAACTTTTTCTTTTTTGTTTTTAAAAAAGCAACTCAGATCAATCTGCAATTCAGTTATTGCCAGAATGCAATAATTAATCAAATGTTTAGAAATGTTTCATTACTTAGATTTGCTTTTTCATATTTAAGGGGAAATATGATTTGGTAGTTACAAAGTGACGGCATGATCACTGTTAATAATGTTCATTTTTAATAGAAAGAGTGAGTGCCTATATAGATGATCTAAATATAATTGGACTGAAGACTAACACAACTTAAAGACACACAGTAAGTGAAATAGGAAAAAAAAAATGATTTGATCAAAAGTTAAATAGTGAAAAGTAGTTTTGTGGTCTACAGGAGTATTCTTTATGCACTTACTGTGAGCTAAGGCAACATAGACCTCTCCTGTGTGAATTATCGTCAGCACTATGCTGCTGGGCAAAATTCCAGAGGCCTTATTGAAATCTCATAGCAACAGCAGAAGCTGGCTTTCACAATGCATGCACAATGTGAAGTGCTCTGTAGTACTGGAAGTGAGAAGTTATCTACTTTATTTTAATAGCTGAAAGTTACTTGACTTGAAGTAAGAATATCTGCAATTACTTACATAAGTCCTAAGTCTAAGTGACTTTTTTAGTCTAGTACAATGTTGGTTGATTGTCAGACTAATGTGACGTACAAACTGACTTTGAAAAATTTTAACAAAATATATGTACAAAAGCTAGCTATTAATAAACAAATACTAAAGTGCAGGAAAGAAAAACAAATGGTACCATTTTTGCAACTTACAACGTACTAGCGATCACAGAAAGTATTGTTATGTCGATTCCATGGGCAGTTTTGGTGCCTTGATAAATTGGCTTGATTTTTATTTTTATGTTTCTTTTGCCCCTCTTTTAACCGTCACCTTATCGTGGTGGAGGGGTTTGCGTGTCCCAATGATCCTAGGAGCTCTGTTGTCCGGGGCTTTATGCCCCTGGTAGGGCCACCCAAGGCAAACTGGTCCTAGGTGAGGGATGAGACAAAGAGCGGTTAAACAAACCTCCTATGAAGAAAAACAATTTTGGACGGCGTTTTCCCTTGCCCGGACGCGGGTCACCGGGGCCCCACTCTGGAGCCAGGCCTGGAGGTGGGGCTCGATGGCGAGCGCCTGGTGGCCGGGCCTGCACCCATGGGGCTCGGCCGGGCACAGCCCGAAGAGGCAACGTGGGTCCCCCCTTCCCATGGGCTCACCACCTATGGGAGGGGCCAAGGAGGTCGGGTGCAGTGTGAGTTGGGTGGTGGCCGAAGGCGGGGACCTTGGCGGTCCGATCCTCGGCTACAGAAACTGGCTCTTGGGACGTGGAATGTCCCCTCTCTGAAGGGGAAGGAGCCTGAGCTAGTGCGCGAAGTTGAGAGGTTCCGGCTAGATATAGTCGGACTCACCTCGACGCACAGCTTCGACTCTGGAACCAATCTCCTTGAGAGGGGCTGGACTCTCTACCACTCTGGAGTTGCCCCCGGTGAGAGGCGCCGAGCAGGTGTGGGTATACTTATTGCCCCCCAACTTGGAGCCTGTACATTGGGGTTTACCCCGGTGGACGAGAGGGTAGCCTCCCTTCGCCTTCGGGTGGGGGGACGGGTCCTAACTGTTGTTTGTGCGTATGCACCGAACAGCAGTTCGGAGTACCCACCCTTTTTGGAGTCCCTGGAGGGGGGTGCTAGAGGGCATACCTTCTGGGGACTCCCTCGTTCTGCTGGAGACTTCAATGCTCACGTGGGCAATGACAGTGAGACCTGGAAGGGCTTGATTGGGAGGAATGGCCCCCCTGATCTGAACCCGAGCGGTGTTTTGTTATTGGACTTCTGTGCTCGTCACGGATTGTCCATAACGAACACCATGTTCAAGCATAGGGGTGTTCATATATGCACTTGGCACCAGAACACCCTAGGCCTCAGTTCGATGATCGACTTTGTGGTCGTGTCGTCGGACTTGCGGCCACACGTCTTGGACACTCGGGTGAAGAGGGGGCGGAGCTGTCAACTGATCACCACCTGGTGGTGAGTTGGCTTCGATGGTGGGGGAGGATGCCGGTCAGGCGTGGTAGGCCCAAAACGTGTTGTGAGGGTCTGCTGGGAACGTCTGGCAGAGCCCCCTGTCAGAAGTAGCTTCAACTCCCACCTCCGGCAGAACTTCGACCACATCCCGAGGGAGGTAGGGGACATTGAGTCCGAATGGGCCATGTTTCCGTGCCTCTATTGTTGAGGCAGCTGACCGGAGCTGTGGCCGTAAGGTGGTCGGTGCCTGTCATGGCGGCAATCCCCGAACCCGCTGGTGGACACCGGCGGTGAAGGATGCCGTCAAGCTGAAGAAGGAGTCCTACAGGATCCTTTTGTCCTGTGGGGACCCCGGAGGCAGCTGATAGGTACCGGCAGGCCAAGCGGAATGCGGCTTTGGTGGTTGCTGAGGCAAAAACTCGGGCATGGGAGGAGTTTGGGGAGGGCCATGGAGAATGACTTTCGGATGGCTTCGAGGAGATTCTGGTCCACCATCCGGCGTCTCAGGAAGGGGAAGCAGTGCAGTGTCAACACTGTATATGGTGGGGATGGTGCGCTGCTGACCTCGACTCGGGACGTTGTGGGTCGGTGGGGGGAATACTTCGAAGACCTCCTCAATCCCATTAACATGCCTTCCAATGAGGAAGCAGAGCCTGGGGACTCAGAGGTGGGCTCCCCCATCTCTGGGACTGAGGTCACCGAGGTGGTCAAAAAACTCCTTGGTGGCAGGGCCCCGGGGGGTGGATGAGATACGCCCGGAGTTCCTCAAGGCTCTGGATGTTGTAGGACTGTCTTGGCTGACACGCCTCTGCAACATCGCATGGACATCAGGGACAGTGCCTCTGGATTGGCAGACCGGGGTGGTGGTCCCCCTCTTTAAGAAGGGGGACTGGAGGGTGTGTTCCAACTACAGAGGGATCACACTCCTCAGCCTCCCTGGAAAAGTCTATTCAGGGGTCCTGGAGAGGAGGGTCCGTCGGATAGTCGAGCCTCGGATTCAGGAGGAACAGTGTGGTTTTCGTCCTGGTCGCGGAACAGTGGACCAGCTCTATACCCTTAGCAGGGTCCTGGAGGGTGCATGGGAGTTTGCCCAACCAGTCTACATGTGTTTTGTGGACTTAGAAAAGGCATTCGACCGTGTCCCTCGGGGAATCCTGTGGGGGGTACTCCGAGAGTATGGGGTACCGGCCCCCCTGGTAAGGGCTGTTCAGTCCCTGTACGATCGGTGCCAGAGCTTGGTCCGCATTGCCGGCAGTAAGTCGAACCCGTTTCCAGTGAGAGTTGGACTCCGCCAGGGCTGCCCTTTGTCACCGATTCTGTTCATAACTTTTATGGACAGAATTTCTAGGCGCAGCCAGGGTGTTGAGGGGGTCCGGTTTGGTGGGCTCAGGATTGGGTCACTGCTTTTTGCAGATGATGTTGTCCTGTTTGCTTCATCAGGCCGTGATCTTCAGCTCTCTCTGGATCAGTTCGCAGCCGAGTGTGAAGCGGCTGGGATGAGAATCAGCACCTCCAAATCCGAGACCATGGTCCTCAGCCGGAAAAGGGTGGAGTGCCCTCTCAGGGTTGGTAGCGAGATCCTGCCCCAAGTGGAGGAGTTCAAGTATCTCGGGATCTTGTTCACGAGTGAGGGAAGAATGGAGCTTGAGATCGACAGGCGGATCGGTGCGGCATCCGCAGTAATGCGGGCATTGCATCGGTCTGCGTGGTGAAAAAGGAGCTGAGCCGCAAGGCGAAGCTCTCAATTTACCAGTCGATCTATGTTCCTACCCTCACCTATGGTCATGAGCTATGGGTAGTGATCGAAAGAACGAGATCGCGAATACAAGCGGCTGAAATGAGTTTCCTCCGCAGGGTGTCTGGGCTTTCCCTTAAAGATAGGGTGAGAAGCTCAGTCATCCGGGAGGGGCTCAGAGTAGAGCCGCTGCTCCTCCGCATCGAGAGGAGTCAGATGAGGTGGCTCGGGGCATCTGATCAGGATGCCTCCTGGACGCCTCCCTGGTGAGGTGTTCCGGGCATGTCCAACCGGGAGGAGGCCCCCGGGGAAGACCCAGGACACGCTGGAGGGACTATGTCTCTCGACTGGCCTGGGAACGCCTTGGGATTCTCCGGAAGAGCTAGAAGAAGTGGCCGGGGAGAGGGAAGTCTGGGCATCTCTGCTCAAGCTGCTGCCCCCGCGACCCGACCTCGGATAAGCGGGAGACAATGGATGGATGGATGGATTGTCTCCCCAAGTAGTTGGGAAAGCCTTGTGTTGTAAGTACATGGGTGGTATGCACAATTCTCTGCTTCATGCTCAAGCTGAGCAAGACATGCCCCGCAGGACTATTGCGCATGCAAGTCATTTTGTTCTTCCTTTGTACTGTGCTTACAGACTGCCTGCTTGTTTCCATTTTAAGTTAAAGTTTGATGCTACCTTTTGTAACTGTGTGTTGTGTGTTACTGACAAAGTAAGTTGTTCTCTTTTTTGCAGTGTTCAACGTAGTATAATATCATAGCAAACACTTCAGCTTATATTAATGTTTAGTTTTCAAATAAACAAAATCACTATCATGGCCATATTTGCTGTCCACGAATTAACATATTGTTAAATTTGTGCACTGTTCACCTGTTCTTTACTTTGCTCCAAGACATTAATATCAACCTATTTAGGGGATACAAAATGTATTAAGGCGGCACGGTGGTGCAGTGGAAGCGCTGCTGCCTCGCTGTAAGGAGACCTGGGTTCACTTCCTGGGTCCTCCCTGCATGGAATTTGCATGTTCTCCCCGTGTCTGCGTAGGTTTCCTCCCACAGTCCAAAGACATGCAGGTTAGGTGCATTGGCGATCCTAAATTTTCCCTGGTGTGTGTGCCCTGTGGTGGGCTATTGCCCTACCCGGGATTTGTTCCTGCCTTGTGCCCTGTGCTGGCTGGGACTGGCTCCAGCAGACCCCTGTGACCCTGTGTTAGGATATAGCGGGTTGGATAAAGGATGGATGAAAATATATTAAATGTAAAGCATTTCTTTTGTAAATGAACACTGTCTTGGGCATCACACTATACCAGGGGTCGGCAACCTTTCAGCGGTGTTGTTGCGAACCCATTTTTTAGTGTTATTCCGTGTGCTGACATAACTGTAACCAATTTTGTTATATATAGTATCAAAATTGGTCCAGTTATAATGGGCTTCAAAAGTATATATGCATAACACACGCACAGCATGATCCTTTTTTTTACAAATCCATATTCATTCGTCCAAGAGTCTTGAAAAGAGTGAACATCAAGTTTTTGTCTTTTATGAGTCATTGCACTGAACACATGGTTTCCCTTTGCATGTGAGTCGCATGCGCAAAATGTAGGTGGGCATGCGGAGTGCGAACGTATTGCTGTAATTAAAATATAATAACAAGAGGTTTGTTTTAACGTACCACGGCCTGCACTGAACACATGGTTTCCATTTACATGTGAGCCGCATAAGCAATACGTAGGTGAGGGCTCGAACACGTGCACTGTAATTAAAATATTATTTTTTGCTATATTTCAATTCAATCAGAGTGCCACTGAAAATTGTTCTGCATGCCACACTTGGCTATAGTTTGCCAACCCCTGCACTATACCTTTCTTCTGGGTAATAGTGCCACCTACTGGTTTGCTTAAAGAATAGTAAAAGTTTTGAGGAACTGATGTTTAAAATTATGGGCGGCACGGTGGCGCAGTGGGTAGCGCTGCTGCCTCGCAGTTGGGAGACCTGGGGACCTGGGTTCACTTCCCAGGTCCTCCCTGCATGGGGTTTGCATGTTCTCCCCGTGTCTGCGTGGGTTTCGTCCGGGCGCTCCGGTTTCCTCCCACAGTCCAAAGACATGCAGGTTAGGTTGATTGACGATTCTAAATTGGCCCTAGTGTGTGCTTGCTGTGTGGGTGTGTTTGTGTGTGTCCTGCAGTGGGTTGGCACCCTGCCCAGGATTGGTTCCTGCCTTGTGCCCTGTGTTGGCTGGGATTGGCTCCAGCAGACCCCCGTGACCCTGTGTTTGGATTCAGCGGGTTGGAAAATGGATGGATGGATGTTTAAAATTGTTCTTCCTGAATACTATATAATGTTCCAGTTTGACATTTGATCAGTTATGTTCGTATATGTATTCCGTCTTTATTTGTGTACTTCTTGTATTTATTTATTTCTGTTTAGATACCACACACACTATAACGTTTGGGTCCCTGTCTTGCACCCCACAACACGAGGCTGAGTCTAAGTACTTTAACAAAACCAGCTTTATTCAGCTTGAAACAGGAACAGCACGGTTATTTATTGTAGCGGGATCTACCACTCTCCTATACACAGACACAGCAGTCAGGCAGGGTCGTGGCCAGGTTAGTGGCCAAGTAATAATGTTCTCAGCATTTATAATATTCCTTGCATCACCCACCAGCGGCAAATGCTCGTAGCACAACCCTGATCTTTTCAGATGTTTTTGCGGCGAGCTACAACACATATAAACACATCTATTAAAGTACTTGAAGCAAGCTTGAAAAAGGGTGCAAAATACTCTCTGGTGTAACTGCTGTTCTTTCTGGCTGAAGAATTAGGCCAGCAGGTGTAAAATCACCAAAGTAATGTACAACTGTCCCTCGCAGGTGGAGTTTGACATTTAGGCTTATGGGGGCCTGGTGAACCAAACAAAATAATGACATTTTTAGAGTCTCAGGTGTACTGTTACCTATGTACATTACATCCTATGTCAAATATCATAAACTATTTATAATATAAAGTTAAAATATAACCTCTTACATTAACTCATTTAAAGTTTTGAAATCCCTCTAAGAAAAGATACAGCACTGAAAAATGGTTTGCAGCACGTCCTACAATGAAAACAAATGCAAAAAAAAAATAAGATCTTTTTACAAATATGTTTGAAATGTCTTTTCAAGTCCGAGTCCAGTACATAACTGAATAAACGTGGTCAGGTCCAGTAGGGCAGATTACGGATTTGATGTCAGTGGTGGAATTGCTGTCAGTCTTCCTTTCTGCAGTGGGAGGAAGAGAGAAGGCATTAGAACATAGTGTCAAACCCTGGTGCGGTGGGAAACTACCATCATTGGAGCTCTTAAGCTGCCACCCAACTGCACATGTGTGACAGCCGTTAGCAATATTTAAATGACAGAAAATACTGATTTTTTTTTAAGCTTGTTTGATTACTTATTGTAATTGAGGTAAATTAAGCACATTCTTCTTTTTAACAAGTTATTAAATGCACACATGGCGAAAATTCTGATGCGTTCTTTGACTTACTACATTAATTATTAGTTGGACATTTTTCAGTTATTTCAATTGCTTCATGAAAGAGACATATATCACATTTTTGGTTTTTCAAATACAGTATTTAGCAATGGAGTGAGTGTAATGTGTGATATAGATTTTTTCACATTTTTCACTATGCCAATGTTTTGTACAGGCAGGGATAAGCACTCAGCACACATGAATTACTATTTAAATTGTTCATGCTGACAACTAAGGATCTATTTTGCTTAAAGGAGTAGCTATTAGATGTGTCTCCTTCTTCTTCTTTCGGCTGTTCCCGTTAGGGGTCGCCACAGCGGATCATCTTCTTCCATATCTTTCTGTCCTCTGCATCTTGCTCTGTTACACCCATCACCTGCATGTCCTCTCTCACCACATCCATAAACCTTCGCTTAGGCCTTCCTCTTTTCCTTTTGTCTAGCAGCTCTATCCTTAGCATCCTTCTCCCAATACACCTAGCATCTCTCCTCCGTACATGTCCAAACCAATGCAATCTCGCCTCTCTGACTTTGTCTCCCAACCGTCCAACTTGAGCTGACCCTCGAATGTACTCATTTCTAATCCTATCCATCCTCGTCACACCCAATGCAAATCTTAGCATCTTTAACTCTGCTACCTCCAGCTCTGTCTCCTGCTTTCTGGTCAGGGCCACCGTCTCCAACCCATATAACATAGCTGGTGTCACTACGATCCTATAGACTTTCCCTTTCACTCTTTCTGATACCCGTCTGTCACAAATCACTCCTTACACTCTTCTCCACCCATTCCACCCTGCCTGCACTCTCTTTTTCACCTCTCTTTCACAATCCCCATTACCCTGTACTGTTGATCCCAAGTATTTAAACTCCTCCACCTTCGCCAGCTCTACTCCCTGAATCCTCACCATTCCACTGACCTCCCTCTCATTAACACACATGTATTCTGTCTTGTTCCTACTGACCCTCATTCCTCTCCTCTCTAGAGCATATCTCCACCAATCCAGGGTCTCCTCAACCTGCTCCCTACTATCGCTACAGATCACAATGTCATCAGCAAACATCATTAAACTTCCCACATGAAAATAATATAACCTTCTGTAAAGTGTTTTCCTTTCAATCCTCTTTAACTTTAAACACATTTGAGGTTTTGTATATCTATGGCAGATACCCTAAACCACCCTTTATGATTAAGTGTGGATGTAGAAATGAACTCAAACCCTCTGTGCTCTTGTCCTCACTCACTTAAACTGTATTTACCTGGCATAAATATGGATAAATCAGTGGATAAATGTATGCAGCAGGGATGAACTTGAAATCAGGTCTACTTGGGTAGTTCTTAGCGGGCTGCCTTTTCTGTGGGGCTGACTTATTATGTCACTAACTATGAAACAACCTAAGTGAAAGAGAAGGACATCTGATGTAAATGGCTCATGTTGCATCCTCAGTACATCTTTCTAATCACATTTAAGCATAAGGAGAGGAATTCAGCAAGGATGTATCATATCACCAACAGTTTTCAATTTGATCCTACTAACCACCCCATCCTAACCGAACCTACTGCTTAACAGAAGCGAAGAAGAGGAAAGCGTGAAACTTAGTATTAGAAACAGAAATAAAAACAGAAATTAGATGGGGCAGTAAACTAAGGGAAAAATCATTCAAATCACTCCAACAAGGGGCAGCAACTTGTAAGAAAATTATTGATTTATGAGCCAGGGACTGCACCAGGGTTAAAGTGTAGAAGTAGTCAAAGCAGCAGTCCCTTTACTGTGAGCACTTAAAATAGCATCCAAGTTATGACAGTTTATCAGCACATTCTCAAATTAACAGAACCTTTAAATGATTTATTAAGCAGCAACCGCAATGGTGAAGTGTAAGTTGCAACTTTAAGAAGATGGAATTAGTGTCTCATGTTGGACAGGATGATATTATAGTTAGAAGACTTCTTGTTCATTTTATTTCCTCTAGTTTAATATAGCCAAAGATCTAACATACTTTATTTTAAAAGGATGCCAAATTTTAAACACATATGCGAGTTAATATTAGTTACCAAACATTGAACAAAAGTTAAGTTAGGACTAAAACCTCACTATGTACTGTATATATTGTGGTTATGTACAAGCATTATTGTGAGAGAAAATGGTGCAAGATCAGGACATGATTTGAAAGAACTGGACAAACATGTAGTCGGGAAGATACATGGCCACACAATTTTTTAAGACAGAACTAGTAGTCATTAAATAAACAAAAGATCATAACTGTATGATTAGTATGATATACTACACTTGAAAAATCTTACTTAAATTGTTCAAAAATAGAAATGACCAATTAATAGAGAGAAACCTGCTTGACAGCAAAATGGGATTATGTAAGGGAAAAAGGTTTCAGAGATGTCATCTTTGCATTGTGAACCATTTGTGAAAGAGCACTGAAGCTGAACAAAGACATATGCTACATTGACTTCAAGAAGGCTTTCAATAGTGTACAACATGATATGGTAATAGAGATGCTAACAAGGGTTGGAAGGGTTAAAATACCAGAGATAGAAAGAAAGGCTAATAAAGAACATCTACTGGAGTGAAAGGGCATGTGTTAGAACTAACAAAGGAACATCACAGGACTTCAGCATAAGGAAAGGAATTTGCTATGGATGCATCATGTTGTCAATACTTTTCAATCTGTATAGTGAATATCTTATGATGAAAGTGCTTGAAGGCTTGGATGGGGTAAAGATCAGAGGAGAAATTATTAAGGATTTAAGATATGCAGATGACACAACACCATTGGAAGACAGTAAAGGAGATCTACAGCAACTGTTACAGGCTGTATTAAATGTAGGAAAGCAGTATGGTATGCAAACAAACAAAAAATAATGGTAACATCAAGAAAGGAAGCTAATAAGTACAACTTCATACTAGATGGAGAAAAGTTGGAACAAGTTAATAAATGCAACTATTTAGGGAGATGGATATGCAATGAGGGCGGCACGGTGGCGCAGTGGATAGCGCTGCTGCCTCGCAGTTGGGAGATCTGGGGACCTGGGTTCACTTCCCGGGTCCTCCCTGCGTGGAGTTTGCATGTTCTCCCCGTGTCTGCGTGGGTTTCCTCCGGGCGCTCCGGTTTCCTCCCACAGTCCAAAGACATGCAGGTTAGGTGGATTGGCGATTCTAAATTGGCCCAGGGGTGTGCTTGGTGTGTGGGTGTGTTTGTGTGTGTCCTGTGGTGGGTTGGCACCCTGCCTGGGATTGGTTCCTGCCTTGTGCCCTGTGTTGGCTGGGATTGGCTCCAGCAGACCCCCGTGACCCTGTGTTCGGATTCAGCGGGTTGGAAAATGGATGGATGGATATTCAATGATGGCCAATACAGTGAAGAGATAAAGGCAAGAACTGGCTGGGCCAAGGATGCTTTCTGGAAACAAAAGTACCTTATGGGAAGAGACATAAGTTTACATTTATACATTTACCAAGTTCTGTGCTATGGCAGTAAAACCTAGACTTTGTGTACGGAAGCAATACATAGTATAAATGATCTGAGTAATGGTGATATTCATGGATATTGAAAATAAGCTGGAGAAAAAAAGTAACTAATGAAAAAGTCTTAATGAGAATAGATATAGTGAAGCATCTTCTGAAGAACAATGCAATAGGCAAGATGAAGTACACAGGACATAAATGTGTGGGGATGATTCCAGAGGAAAGAATGAATGGAAGCAGATGAAAGACCAAGAAGAACCTGTATGTAAGATATCATGAAATGGTCACAATTAGGGAATTATGGTGAAATGAAGAGGCTAGAGGAGAACCACAAATCCAGGAGAGTCATGTCTGTCAACCCTCTGATAGTGGATGACACTAAATAATAAGAAGATCAGAAAAGCAAAACCTAGCTTGAATACTTTCTTTTCAAAGGGTAAATTACATGAAAATTTGTTTTCTCTGAAAGTGATATATTCATCAAGGGATACTGGAATGAGATTGTACTCAAAATGGCATTGTGTAATGAAACATAAGCAAACCTGCTCTGAATGGCATGGCATTTTAACCAAAATCGACATAATTAAAACTAAATCAATTCCAAAATCAATGATAAAATTAAATTCAGCATGACACAAAAAAAAAAAAAACCCAGAAACAACAGGAAAGGAAGAAAAAGAATCACAACAGTATATGCGATAGATCTTTGCACATTCATAATTGTTGTCAAGGTTCACCTTGTTACAGCATCAACAGAGCAGCACAACATAGCTGGTTGAGGACAATGGTGGAGGACAAAGCCTTATGAACATTTATTTAACACTTTTATGTCAGAGTATATCATAGTACTTTGCTTACAAATCAGTAGGAAATATTAAGTCTGGAGGCACTGGAAAGGGTGCAAAGATGGTTAGGGTCCAGCTGATTGTGATTTTCCAATCTCTACAAACATCCAAGGCCAGTTTTTGATTCCAGTACATCTCTGATATGCAGATGACTCCAGCATGTTGGGGTGTGGTGTGTGTTCATGAGTTTCACCATTTTATTATTAAGCATGGCACAAACCAGTTTCAGCAACCATTTTTTTAAATTTACCTAGTAATAAACTTTGCAGCACAAAACAGCCACAATAGTTAACCACAAACAACAAGTAAATAGTAAACATTCATCTAGCTGTTCAAAAACCTTGACCAACACCAAGCTAAATTATTTATTTATTTTAATTTCCTTCTGTAGTCATCTTAGTACCACATTAGGTTAACCTGGGGTTTATTAGTCCTGCTTCTAAAAATATCTTATAGCTGCTGGCTTTCTTTTCAAATAGTTTGTTAATCAGAGGCAAACTGCTGAGGATAATTGAACTCCTGGTTAATTTGATATCTTGGATTTGCTATCAATTTGAAGAGGATGTATGCAAGGTGCATTTTTGTATTATTTGAATGATGTTTCCATCTAACATTTATTTTGCAAAGGCAGGCTCTCAAACTGCAAGGTCCCTGGTGAAATTTCTACTTTTTGATTTGAAGCTGTTTATATCTATATTAGATGTACATGAAACTTTTTAAAATTATTTTAAATTTCTAAATGTATTGTACTTATCAGTCCATTAATTTCATAAACATATTTTTTTTAGTATAAAGTCTCAAGAAACTGAAGCCTAACACAGCAGAATGAAAAACAGAGCAAAATCCAGACCTTAATGGGATAGATAGATAGATAGATAGATAGATAGATAGATAGATAGATAGATAGATAGATAGATAGATAGATAGATAGATAGATAGATAGATAGATAGATAGATAGATAGATAGATAGATAACTTTATTAATCCCAAGGGGAAATTCACATACTCCATCAGCAGCATACTGATACAAAAAACAATATTAAATTAAAGAGTAATAAAAATGCAGGTAAAAACAGACAATAACTTTGAATAATGTTAACATTTAGTTTGGGGGAGGAACGATCTCCTCAGTCTGTCAGGGGAGCAGGACATTGACAGCAGTCTGTCGCTGAAGCTGCTCTTCTGTCTGGAGATGATACTGTTTAGTGGATGCAGTGGATTCTCCATGATTGATAGGAGCCTGCTGAGCGCCCGTCACTCTGCCACGGATGTCAAACTGTCCAGCTCCATGCCTACAATAGAGCCTGTTTCCTCATCAGTTTGTCCAGGCGTGAGGCTTCCTTCTTCTTAATGCTGCCTCCCCAGCACACCACCGCATAGAAGAGGGCGCTCGCCACAACCGTCTGATAGAACATCTGCAGCATCTTATTGCAGATGTTGAAGGACGCCAGTCTTCTAAGGAAGTATAGCCAAAAGTTATATGAAAGTTCATTGCAGGGTATACTGACACACATATATGTTACAGAGACCATCTTGTTCTACAACTGGTACCAAACTTGAGTGCCTCAATCCCTACACAGTGTGAAAATCCATATTTTTAACCAGTTGATAAAAGTACAGTACATTTCTTAATCCAAGTAAATATAGTAATATAGTAATATACTTTCCTTTCAACCAAAATTGTTTCACTATAAAAAACATGAACTTAGATTATTAAAGCAAAAAGGTGATAAGCTAATGGATTTTAACAATGCACTTTGTTCACATGACAATAATGGCAAATCTCCTGAAGAAGGCTTTTAGATGCTAGAGCTGTGTACCATCATGGAGTGGGTTGTACACACCGTGATCCATCCCAGTCCAGACATTTACACTGTGGTAACTGCCTGTGGCCAGAAACAACCCCCGAAATGCCTAGGTTGCACTCAACAATACACTGCGATTTGATGCCACCATTAGTGCCCACTCTGGATTGCAAACCAATGACATTTGGATTTCACACCATTCTTGGATGTATTCAGAATGACACAAACACACTTAACAGGAGTTTCACATTTCCTGTGTACTACTCAATACTGCATTTTTAATCATGCACTACACTACAATGTAATATATATGGCTGGCTAAGTCCTTTCCAGTCTGTTACAGGTTTTGTTGTGGTAATTACCATTCATTTAACTTTCCAAAGCACTCAACATTGTATTATTGACATTAACTGCTGGCTAACTGCAAACTGTAGACATTTTATTGTAATTTAATTCAAGGATTGAAAATTAATCTGAGTTTCATATTTTATATTGGCTTTTCTTTTGGGCCAGTTTACCGATCAACATTAATGAGGAAATAAGCAACATTTTTCTGTTATATTTCATCTTCTGAAGACATTGTGTCCCTTCCTTGCATAAACATGAGCAACATAACACACATATTGAGGTGAGGAGCCAATACAGACTTGTTTGTTTCTCCATCAGTAATAAGTAAAAATTACTTGAGATTCTCAATGATCAACAGACAACTTTGTAAGGCATCCATTATAACATAATACAATGGTATTCCAAGACGTTTATGTTATACTCACTACAGGTCATCCCATTCTTGACTCAAGCACACCCTTAACAATGTCTCTCTATGTTGGGTGATAATGTGTGAGGTAAAAGTTAGAGCATCAAAACATCCGGAATTAAAATATAACACATACTGTATACAACAGAAACATTAAGAATACTGTAAGCCCATTGGTCCATTTTCTGAACCTGATTTGTCTACTTAGATGCAGCCTATCCTATCAGCATTAGGAGTAATGCAGAAACAAACTAAATGGGATCCCAGTTCACTAGTATTTATACCAACAGTTATTCATAAAACATGAAGAAAATATTTGATCTTGAATCTGCATTCCTGTATGTAGCCTTGTCATGATATCAGTCTAGAGGCACAATATCTGCCATAGAGATGAGAAGGGACAAGTTGGCAAAAAAGAATGAACTTCAGAAAGGGAAGGGTTAGCATTTTCAGAAAATAATTCCAAATGCAACCAAAAAAATGACTATTAATCTTATGAATGAGGTTTACTGCTTTATTTTTAATGCTTACAATGAATGCAAGTACATTGCATGTTTGCAATCTTCATGCCAGTAACTTTATTAAACTTAGCTACAAAAACAATTCTTAGTCAATTTGTGGTGGATCTCAAATTCTGTTTTATGATCTCCTGCATGCAATTAATACCTCATGTTCCAAATGTAATACACCAGAGCGCATCTTCTTCAAAGATGAGAGATGAGACTAGAGTTTGAGATTTTTATGTTGGCAACTGTGAGCTGAATATGACATCACGAGTAAAGCCTTTAATGGAAATTCATTTGTTTGCAAGGTCATCAAAAGAGCTGGAATTCATAATAATAAATTACTAGTTTAGAAGTTTAGAACAAATGTGTCAAAATTCAATATTTCAGAGCAAGGAAGAATTAAACCTTCAATGAGCAGTGAGCATTTCATCTAGCAAAGATAGAGGTATTTGCATTCATACCAAAAACAGTATTGTAGTCTTTCAGATTTAATATTTCACTAGTTGAATATGGGCGAAAAAATGATTGATATGGGGTTGGTACATAAATATAATAAAGAGCTATTTTTCTATCATCTAACTCCACAAGTACAAAGCACAGCCCACTGGAGCCAAGTAATTTAGTCTGCAAGAATCCACTACAATGTAGAATTTCCTGGATTCCTGTAGGAATGCAACATCAAGTTTCATGCCAGAAATAATCAAGAGAACTTGTTCCTTTGATGTTTAATCCAAGGACAGGAGATTTAAAGCAACACTTAAGCCATAGGCTTTTAAAGAAAAGAATCTAAGAGGTGAATCTTGAGGGAGAAAACAAAGAAGAGGAATGAGGCAGAATACAGCAAAGTAGAAATTCAAGTGTCCAAAACAGCTTTCATAGCCCTCAATGAAGGCTAAAGTGTGGTATTATTGTAGTCAATATGTACAGTTTTTAGCAGAAATTGGAGAAATGCACTATATGGCCAAAAGTATGTGGACCACCCTCCAAGGTACTGCGTGTTTTGGCCAGGTACATAAAATCAAGCACATAGCCATGCAGTCTCCACTGACAAACACTATCAGTAGAATGGTTTAATGAGTCAGGTGTGGAGGAACACAAGTAGTCTACACAAGCTGTTGACCTCAACACTACTGAGCACCATCCAACATAAGTAACTGACCTCACAAATGCCTGGACACAAACTCCCACAGACACCCTCTACAATCTTGTGGAAAGCCTACACAGAGCAGTGTTATAGCTACAAGTTTGGGCATCTCCAAAATAATGCCCATAATTTTGGAATGTGATGTCCAAGAGGATCATATAGTTGTGATGGTCAGGTGTCCACAAACGTTTGGCCATGTAGTGTATTTATTCCAGTCAGCTACTAACACAACAGTTGTTGTTGATTTCATGGAAAGGGTTTCTGGTGTCTTTAGCAGCCAATTTCCCAAAGAAGATTCAAAAGAAAGGTCTGTTATTGAGAGAGGTATCTTTTCTACTTCACAAAATGTAAAGGATTTCACATTTGAAAATTGTCAACTGAAATGTTAACAATAACATACAGTAGTATTTTTCAAAAGACTTTGCTTCATATATATGTATATATAGACTCTAAATTAATTGTATGTGAGAATAATGTAGATTTTTACATTTTTTTTTTTTTGGAATAGGAATAGTTAAGTTAACTCTCAGTCTCTTTCTAGACAGTTAAGCAACAATTTTGGCATTAAGTGTTTATTGTGAGAAACTAAAACAAACCACAAATTATTTAGAAGATTACCATCTAACAAAATCTTCTACAGTTAATTTGGTCACTGTTTGATAAAAAGCAGCAGTTTCTATATATTGTTAATAATAACTTCCAGATGTTAATATAAATATTAATATCATACAGTTGATATTACTAATATTGATTTTAACAGTATGGAATACAAGATATTAATAATTAGTCTTAGTAAGTTTGTCATGTTATCGTTTTGATTTTTACTATTATTTGGTTCTAGTGTAAGACATTACTCACACAATTTATGTCATGTCATGTTTTTGCACACTGGTTAAAATTTACATACAGGCCAACAAATAGCAGAGGGAACATTGGTTGTCACTTCATTTCAAAATGCAGTTTGTAGAATTTCTTGGATGCACGGACTAATGTGGGTGATGATGAATTTGATATTTGTAGTTCCAGTATGTTTCTAGAGGTAATTAATCATCCATTATATTAAAAAACAGCATAAACAGCAGTCCATTTGAAGTATCATGTTAATTATACTAGGTATGTTAAGTGCATGCCTTTTCTTTCCAATTATTTATTCATTTGTATTTTTTTTTTTTTTTTTTTGCTGAATAATTTCTTTCAGGTTCCGAAATAATTCAGACAACAATAAAACTGGCTTTTTTAATGGAAGACCATATTGACCTTTCTGATGAGAAAGCACATATTATCCAACAATTTGGCTGAGCAGTTGTGCTTTAACACTGACTGACAGCAGTACTTTCTATTCCTCAATTGACAGCCCAGTGGAACAAAAAGGTCAGCCCATCCTGACTTTTATGCCTGAACTGAATCCAATTGGACAGGATGTTTACATATTTATTTATTTTTAATAGAGGCAGAGGTTTGCTAAAATTTTATTTTGGAGATTTTGCTAAAGAATAGTCAGAATCAGAATTGGAGTCCATTATTTGGTTTTTCTTTTGATTGTCACCAAAATCAAATCATTAACTAAACATGGGTGTCAAAATGAAACAAGAATCCATAACCAGTAAGTTTTCCCCGAAATGTATTTGGTTCACTTGAGCCCCTTTCTCTACATTAAGGGGCCTTAAAGTTCAGATGTTTGCTTTATGTGAGCAGTCATCTTATTTATATGTCATGGCTGCCACAATGCCACAGGTCACGTTGCATTTATATGATATACATCATCATAGCAATCAAACACACAAAATTGAAATCTGGAAATACAAAATGATAACAAAAAATTATGCAGAATAGCAGATACGATAGAGATAATGATAAAAAAATAATAATTAATAATGCATGAAAACAAAAGCAAACATAATAAACAAATCAATCACATGTTCTTGATACTGACTGACGCTTTTAGGATATGCTGAATCAAATGTACTTTAATCCTCTTCGGATAGCTAGTGTAATTTCCAAAGGACTCTTAAATGGTAAATATACAAAATCTTACAGAGGGTCTCCATATCGTGAAACATGTACCATGACTATTATTTTAAGATTAGGCAGTTATGCACAGTTATGCACAATTTCTGATCATTTTTTTGTTTGGTAAACTGCATTTTCTGACAATCCAAATTAACAGTGCTACTACAGATTGAAAAATTCTATACAGTAGCTCTCCCTGGGCACACATTTTGTCACCACTTATCACTCTTTTCATGTCCTGCCTGCTCATTTTGACTTCATAATTTCTAAATATGTCTTCTAGTGTCCTTGTTTATTAGTCAAAATATGATAAAGGGGGCATTCACCATTAATTCAGCCATAATGCGCCTTTCTGACCTCAGGCATCGGTGTGTCCTTTATATGTGTTAGTGTGTGGGTGTTTTTTTTTTCTTTGTAAAGCTCTGCTATTTTTACCTTCCAGATTTCTTTTCCTTTGAATACTATCTTGCTTAGTGTGAAAGGGCAGTACACTGAATGTGTTGGTTCCTATTGCTTTCGTAGTGTTTTGTCTAATTTCTAATTTGTCTACCAGCTTCAAACTGACACTTTGTCAAACTGGAAGAACATTTTACCTTAAATTTGTCAGAAGATGAAATTGATTGTTAGGCTGTCTATTGTATTTTTTCATATCTATTGTATTTTTCATGGCACTCTTTGAATTTTTTCCACTGGAGGCTGTAATGTAAATCTTGGCCTTTCTATTCTTTGTGCATTACTGAGGATGTTCCTTTATTATTAATAATAAAAGTACTTTTTTAGGAAGTGTCTTTATTAACAAAAGATTTCTGGAATGGTTATCTTTGTTTCTTGCATATTTGACTTTTGTGGAACTTTTATTACATTTCTACATTAAATAATGAACACCTTTTATTTCACATATTACTTGTTTTATTATAATGCACTTTTATACTGTACATTACATTTATTAAAATGGCCACACAGTGGCATAGTGACTAGTGTTGAGGGGCTGGCTGTGTGGAGTTTCCATGCTCCATGTCTGTCCTGCCAGGTACTCTCGTCATCTTCCTTAATCCCCAAATAGATGCATCTTCGATAAATTCCAATATTTAAATTTGTCCTGAGTGTGAGTGTGTATCAGTGGGCCATGTTTTATTTAGTGCTTCTGAAATAGCCTCCTGTGATACTAAATTGGATTAGACCAGTTTGAGAATGTATTTGTGTACATAGGCATTCACATATATTAAAATACTGTATTTTAATTCTTCACAAGGTTTTCAACTACATTGCACCCCTACAGACTTGCATGCAAGTTGTTTAACCTGTTTGGTTTTTGCCAATACAATAATGCTTTTCTTTTACCTACTTTTCAATAACACCACTGTCTCTTATATGCTTTTTTTATTCTGGTCATCCCTCCCATTACAGCAGCAAAACTTATAATTCTGAACACATTCTTAATCATTAAATTAGAGCCAATAAAGAAATACAGTGTTCCCTATTCTGTCAGCAGTCCTTATTTTACAAGGACACAGATTTTGAAACCTGTTTTGGAGTCCAGATGTGCTAACCCTAACCCTAACCATAAAGGAACATTTCTGAGGTTCAGCGAGGTTAATGTCTTAAGCAACTGAATGAGCACTGGATCTGAACTTGCACTCTCGGGTGTTCAGTTTTAACAGCCTGGCAATAACAACCTAAACTTCAAAATGGCCACCATGAGTCCTTTACTAACACGATTAATTAAGTAAATGGTGCCATTCAGTCTGTAGATCTTCCTTGCTAGGCAAACTACCAAGTTAATCCATTATTAGACTCAGAAATGTGGTCGATAGGCTGTTGGTTTATTGCCTGTATGAGGAACCAGAGAAATGTAATGTGATTTAGCCTGCGTGATACATGGGTTAAACCAGCCTTTCACTTTACTCTTCACCTCTTGCCAGTTCATCTATTACAGAACCTAGCAGTAGTGTAATAGCTCAAGAGTGTCAGCAGCAGAAAAGGTGTCATTATACAATAACTAATATATGGTACAGTTTAAGTACATCTTTACAATTATTATGGCAAAAAGTGGATGTTTGGAGATTTAAAACAATGACTGCAATTGTTTGACTTTTACAATTGTGTTTGCTGTTTTAATGGGTTTGAAAAGCATATGTTGGTTTCATGAACTTAGAGGCATCTGCTTAATAGGAAGAGTAAAAAAATGAAATAAAACAGGATAAAATTTTAAGTAGAAGTGAATAAACTAAAAAATGTTCACAGAAGCTATGCTATTGCCATCTACTGGCAGCAATACTCATAATTTAAAATAAAAAGTGCAACTGTATCAGACGCAAAATACTGTTTCTTTAGAAGGAAAAAAAAAGCATTGTGTTAAGTGGTTCATTAATTCCTAAGGATTTTCAAGCCATGCTGAAGAAAGTCATATTTAGAAGCAAATGCTGATTATAAGCACCTTGGTAATTCTATCTCAATTAAGCAGGCAATTGTCAATTGTTTTAGGCTACATTTCATTACAGTATGCATTTATTTGAGTAAGCTTCTCTTTTTGTTCAAGTTCCTCATGGTAATCCTACTAGTAATCCTCCTCTGGTTGCTGGGTTAGAAAACTCACAGTATCAAATTCTTATTTTAAATGGTCTGCTTTCAACTGCCAGGGAAGCAATCATCAGCCAGAATGCAGAAGCCTCCTTTATGTCAACAGCAAAGAACTTTAATAATGCTTTTGCTGAAGGCTCACATTTCATTGCCCAAGTAAGCCTAATTTAGATATATTTTCATTAGGCTTTAGCGGTTGTTTGAGAGCTTGATGCGTTCCCATTTCCTGCTGTATAAAATAAATCATTAACATGCTCCATCAGTTTTAATTATATCATGTAGTTTTTTTCACATGCCTAGGTAGTTAAACCCTATAAATTTCTAAAAAGAAAGCTTTTATTCAGCAGTTTGCTTTAGTTGTTTGACAATATGTAAATTGTTTTTGTATACGTATTTTTCTCTCTTTCTTGGTTGAATGCTCAAAATGCTTTCTATAAAAACATGACATATCCTTCTTAAAATGTTTAAATTAGCTTTATTGTTACATGTACCTTTCATTGTTACAAATTATCCCATTGGAGTCATACAGGATCCAATCTTGCCCTATTTTGACTAACAGTTATCACAGCAACCCAATGCAAGACAAGTAATGATATAGGATTGTCCTTATTCTGTGGTCCTAATATAAAAACAATTACAAATATAGTATGGATGGGAAATTTAAAGGAAAAAATCTCATAGATAGATAGATAGATACTTTATACAGATGCAGTTCTCAACAGGGAAGATGTATATGCTAATGTGATATTCTGGATATTTGTGGGCACTTTCTACTATTTTAGCTGATTGTTACAATTTGCTTAGGCAATTGCATTCATTTTTGAAAAATAATTTTGGCATTGTGATGCTCCTGATTCAAGACATCATTAAATACCCCACCGGTAATTGTGAATGATATTATAGGTGGCCAGATTAATGGCGAGTTAGATATGCAGTGTTTCTTACCAAGGAAAATTAATTGCATGCATTATTTCCATTCCTTTGCTTATCTCCGCCTTAGTAATGTAATTCACATCATGGTTCACATGTAAAGGAGAACTTCATGGTGCATAATATCATTGTGAATTCATCATTTGATGACATATTAAACACTAGCTCATTTAAGAGCCAAGGATCAGCAAGACTCTGTCTATACTTTACTTAAATAAAAAATAAAGGAAAGATTCTCTTACAAAAAGAGTTTAAAAATGCACACGTGGTTTTCTTATAATTTCAGATTACTCTTAATACCATTGATACTGGTTAGACCTATTATGAAATTTTGCCAAATCAATCAACTCACTCTTGTCTCTAGGTTTTGATTTCTGGTAAAAATGTACTAAATTCTGCCACCTGGATAAAATAATTGATAACATTACAGCTAAGCCAGTATGCCACTTTTAACCAAATAGGGATTTAAGTATTGTAGCTTTAAAAGACAGGGAATTATAATAGGTTAGCTAAACTTTAATAATCCCATGGGGTGAAAAGTCAAGCAAAATGACACCTTTTATTGGCTAACTAAAAAGATTACAATATGCAAGCTTTCGAGGCAACTCAGGCCCCTTCTTCAGGCAAGATGTAATACAGAAACTGGAGTTCCCTGTGTTTATATACACACTAGGACAAGAAACAACACTGGTACATCTTTAAGTGAGAAATCTTAAATGTAAAAAATTAATAGACTCCTTCAGGCTAGGGTTCATTTAACAAGAGAGAAGAACAATGTATGGTCCAGATCTTTGGATAAGATATACCAGAATTGTGTTACTATTACAGTTAAGCCAGCCATATCGGGGTGACTGACAGCTTACACATTCTGTTAGTCAACCATTTCACATTGACGTGTGCCTGTTTTGTTTCTGTCTACTCGATTGATCCACAGGCAATTGTTTTTGTTTCTGTCCTGTGGCCAGCACTTTTATATAAGTTCATCCAACCAGGCTTCAGGTAACTATTTGGCTTTTGTCAGGTCACCTATCCAAAAAAGATAATGGCTATCTAGTGTTTGTTCTGTCAGCCACCCTCCAGATGACAGCAATGATTGCCTTGTTTTTACCTTTTATGTACAGCTAGCAGCCACAACCAGGTGATTACTGTTTTGCTTCGGCCCTCCTGCCTGATCATTCAGCTAAAATGTGGCAGTTGTCTTGTTTCTGCTCAGTTGGACATTTTGCTCTGTAGAAAAGTCTGTACTGTCTGAATTCTTGGCTGTAACTCTGGTAAGTCCCCTAATTCAAAATATGGTTCCATTGTAGTAAACAGTATTTATGCAAATAAATGATCCCTAGGTTGTTTTCAACACGATTTTGTCAAGTGCTTACTGTGGGTAAGCAACTTATGCCACTCTAAAGAAAGCCAGTGGGCAAATTTTTAATTATTCATTTACCCATTAAGAAAGCATCAGCAGGTTTGAAAATGGATGGATTATTCACCCAGTGCTTTGAGTGCTTCACAGGGTAGTGTAAGTCTGTGAAGCCCCAGTAAGTAAAGCATATTCACCATGTGTCAGAAGAATTGTGAAATAAGGGAGATTTGCATTATTTGGATGGGAGAAATATTAAAGAGAACATTTAGAGAAAAATTGGAAAAGTACTTATGGAAAATGGATGGCTGTGTCATGACTCCTTCCCTGACTTATGTTTTTCTCCTTATATTTAATTTGCATACATATATTATTTTTATAACGTTCCATACTTATTTTTATTTATTTCTGTTTGCTGCCATTTTGTGTCGCAGTAGCCATTTTACATCTGCAGTTGCCACAGAGTGCAGAGTGCATTACGTCATCAGTATAAAGATTAATACAATGAAACAGTAATCATCCATGTTTGGCTGATTCCAACTAAAAACTTTGTCTATTTTGTTTCAGTAATCTCTTTAACAACAGAATCCCTGACGCCTACGATAAAACTTGTAATCCCAGCCTACCTTAAATTCCTTCGCACCTCTCCACTAGTGTCTTTTGTTTTGTAAATGTGTTGCTCAACACAAGCAGCAAGCAGCCTGCTGTCTCATCCGCCCCCTTTGATGGAGCTCAACTCAGGCAAAAAGTTCTCCCAGCTCAAGCCAAGGCTCTTTATCTGTGTGTGAGGTTCCTGGAGTTATACAGAGTAAATAATACAGTATATCGTTATTTGGAATACAAGCATTTCATGTGTGTTCCATGTCTACAAAGATCTGGGTAAGTGTAGGATGAAAGGAAATGCTGAACACATACCTAAAGCAGAAACTTTTTACATGTTATACTAATAATGACATGAAGTGTATAATGTGTGAAGACTTTAGTCCAAATATCAAATAAAAGCGTGCACTTTTATTCCAGAATATAACCAAAGTAAAAAAAAAAAATCATTCAATTTACATGTTGATGTCAATGAGTTACAAACCCAAGCACAAATGTCAATCAACAGAAAGCTAATACGTATTCCTGGATGGTGCAGAGGTATGAGCTTTTGCCTTAAAAACGAAAGGTTGCCAGTTTGAGTTCTGAGGCTTTGCGTTTTGAGCAGTAAGCTGCTATTATTATTATTGCTATAATATAATAAAAACATACATTTGATTTGAGTCTGTAACACCTGGTGTAAATGTTGGCTACTTGTAAAAGTTTTTTTATATTACTCAGTTTTATCCTCTCAGTGACGTTCGCGTTAATGCAGTTTATCTCCATTCTTTTCACTAGACTAGCAATGACCACAATTGGTACTGTGATTGATGCCTGCTCAGAACTATTTTTTGTACTGGCAATCAATGATATGATGTCCCGTGAATGCTATCAGACTGGACAAAGGCAGGACTGTAGCAACTGACAGCTTCTTCTAAGTAAAATGGGACTTCCACTAGCAGCTAAAGTCACTTTACTACTCAAACAATTCACCACACTAGTGTTTAGATCTGGTAGTGTCATGCATTTTTTGATTATGGATTTTGGGTTTGACAATTCTTAATTAGTCTTCTGGTTACGGTCTCTCACTTATTAAATTGAATTCAATTAATTTTGGGTACATTTTAGTTTTAACATTAACAAATTAGATTCATTTTGATGACTGAAAAGAATTTTGTGGCTTTGCAAATTGATATACTTGTTTTACTAAGTCACATAAAGAGGTCCATTCATTTTTCTTAACTGCTTCTCCATTAAATAGAGGAGCAAGGCAAGAAGCAAACCTGGACAGGATGCAAGGCAACCCACTCTCAAGCATAAATGACTACAGTAATCCCTCCTCCATCGCGGGGGTTGCGTTCCAGAGCCACCCGCGAAATAAGAAAATCCGCGAAGTAGAAACCATATGTTTATATGGTTATTTTTATATTGTCATGCTTGGGTCACAGATTTGCGCAGAAACACAGGAGGTTGTAGAGAGACAGGAACGTTATTCAAACACTGCAAACAAACATTTGTCTCTTTTTCAAAAGTTTAAACTGTGCTCCATGACAAGACAGAGATGACAGTTCCGTCTCACAATTAAAAGAATGCAAACATATCTTCCTCTTCAAAGGAGTCAGGAGCAGAGACTGTCATAAAGGCAGAGGAAAATCAATAGGGCTGTTTGGCTTTTAAGTATGGGAAGCACCGCGGCACAAAGCTGTTGAAGGCGGCAGCTCACACCCCCTCCGTCAAGAGCACAGAAAGAGAGAGAGAGACAGAGAAAAACAAGCAAGCAAAAATCAATACGTGCCCTTCGAGCTTTTAAGTATGCGAAGCACCGTGCAGCATGTCGTTTCAGGAAGCAGCTGCACAAATGATAGCAACGTGAAGATAATCTTTCAGCATTTTTAGACGAGCGTCCGTATCGTCTAGGTGTGCGAACAGCCCCCCTGCTCAATCCCCCTACGTCAGGATCAGAGAAAGTCAGCGCAAGAGAAAGAGAAAAGTAAGCTGGGTAGCTTCTCAGCCATCTGCCAATAGCGTCCCTTGTATGAAATCAACTGGGCAAACCAACTGAGGAAGCATGTACCAGAAATTAAAAGACCCATTGTCCGCAGAAACCCGCGAAGCAGCGAAAAATCCACGATATATATTTAAATATGCTAACATATAAAATCCGCGATGGAGTGAAGCCGTGAAAGGCGAAGTGCGATATAGCGAGGGATTACTGTACTTCTGAGTCACAAATTAAAACTGAAGTGTAGGCATTTGTGAGGAAAAAAAGGAGAACCTAGGGAAAGTCAAAGCAGATCTCTTAATGAACTGACCAAGATGCAAAACAAGTCCAAAATTCTGCAGCTAAGACTCAGCATTACTAATCAGTAATGTCCATGAGACAGAAATAGCAACAATTATTCTTTCAAAAATTAAGAACTCTAGAAACCTTAACTGAATTAATTCCAGCTGAAATTACTTGAAAGAGTGGAGTTTTTTTTATCAATCTCTGGGCATTTCGTCAGAAAATCAACATTTTTTTCTATGCATTTAATCCCTTAGCTATTTAAAGATATGAACTATTTTTATTGATCAATGGCCGCATTGGAGTATTACCCCTTTATTCTTTTAACATACACAGAGTTATATTTTAGGAGGGGAAGCTTTTAAGGAATCAAAAGGATTATGTGGTTTTGACATAAAAAGAAATTCTTAATTAAACATCTTCATCAAAGCATTGACTGAAAAAATTATTTCAATAAAACATTTCATTCAATAATTGGCAAAACTATGAAATATTTTGCAGTACTGTGATGACTCTATAGGTACAAATTACAAATTAGCATCAGTATTTTCTGAAGACCCAAAAATATACCACAAACTCATGTAACAAACCAGAAGTTTGTTAAGATTTTGATGAAATTAATGGACTGTAGTGACCAGGGAATGAAAAGAGGTGTCGTTAAAAGATCGTTACATGGTCGAAAACATTAACAAAATGTCCTAAGACTAATGTCTTTTTGGACATGCCTTTTAGGTTTTGCTAACCTTTATCAGAAGAGTTTTAGAAAGATCTGAAAAAGGGATACAAAATACAGCTGTCAAGATATGTGCAGTGGCCTAAAAAAGAACAAAACATTTTAAGATAATGATAAAATAACATTAAAGATACAAAAATAAAGTACAAAACTATATTTACAACACAAATGAATAACTAAAAGAAGAAAAACAATCCCTACTGATTTTATTTACATCTTGGAAAAATAGAGCTGAATAAAGGTGGTGTAGAACTTGCTATATATCCCTTTCCACACATGTGCGCCAGAGTATCACCTTCTGGACTCACCTGACGTGTGTGGTACCACCCTGGGAAGAGATGGGCCACCATTGTGAACAGTCTTGACTCCTTCTTCCCCACAGACTTGAGAAACCGCCCCTTGATGCGTGGCCCATATCTGGTATAAAAGGGAGACATTCCTGGAAGATGGTGTGTCATTTGGATGTGACCTCACTAGAGAGAGAGAGAGAGAGAGAGAGAGAGAGAGAGAGAGAGAGAGAGAGAGAGAGAGAGAGAGAGTGAGAGTGAGTTTCTCAGAGAATGCCACGTGACTGATCTAAAAGTTGATTGGTCTGTCATTATAGTTCCATTAAGTGTGTGTTTCATTTGAAGTTTTTCTTTTTGCTTGCATTAAGCAGGGTTTTTCCTGGATGGCAACCCAATTACTTTTTGATTTTCCTTGTCTCATCATTTGCCCCACTACTCCATACTTAACTAGACATAGCTATCTACCTAAAAAAATGAGTGCAATTCACCATAATATTGAAAACAGGCCTACAAAACACAACAGTAAATGTGTCAAAAAAAAAACTAAATTCTAAAACACAAAGAAAAAAGGAGAAAAAAATAATTTAATTTTCATATTGGCAGCAGTCACTTTTAATCAGAACCAGAATCTAAAAAACTAATCAGATCTCATGGTAGGAGAATGAGGGGTTAAATGTTCAGTTGGATGGAATTTTAATTTGGAACACAATGTCTCTATTACTGTGTGGATTGTATGTTTGACTGAATGGTGCTTTACCATTTGTGATTTGTTCTCTTAGAATAAAATATTAATGATAATATTTTCTGTACCCCACTTGCTTCCTTTCATAGAGAAAAACAGTTACTGTAACACCACACAACAATGTAGATAGCCATGATTGTTGTGTAATGTTTCTGTGCCCTTCTCCTGACATTCAGACACTACAACCATCTTAAATCCTTGTAAGCAACAGACTTTCAACAGCCCAACAAAACAATATGAAATAAGATGATATATAATACAAAATCATTGCAAAACAAACACCCATACATATAACTGGTACTGTTCAGTTTATAATTGTTTGAGCATTACTAAAGTTAAATAATGAACTTAATTGTAAGATATAAGAGGTAATGGAAATTAGAGATAAAACATGAGTTGTATTTTTAAACTTACCTTATAGATTACACACCAAACCCTTGATAAGTCCGTTGATAAAACAGTAAATCAGACCAATGGTGTCAGAAATGCCAGTTTGTCTAAGATAAATCCATTTTGTAATGATGTGTCTGGTAGCTCATTAATGACTTCCACAGAAGGCATAACATCAATCTAACGCATCTTGATGGTTGAAACTACTACCGACATATACTGTCAGGATACTGCATAAACAAGAAAACCTTCTTCAAAACTTCTTCAAGTGATAGCAGAAATAAAGAAAATCTACCAGGTAGCAATATTAAGTTGTCCTTAGCATAATGGAAGCATTACTCACAGTTCACAGGTGCCCACAGTTGCACTTGTTATATAATAATGTAAATGAAATTTTAAAAAACCTGCAAAATCAGTATGTCTGTAATGTAAAATGCCCCAAATCACTGCTTAGTTAAGAGCTATCAGTTTTCCTTCCAACATGTGCAAAAATAAACAACACCAAAGATGAACAAAAAATAGCCTCCCTGTCCTTCCAAAGTCCATTTCATTCTACTGAATTCTGTGCCACTTCAGTCAGGCTACTTGTGACTTTTCTAGTTTGAAGTAAAGTGTTGGAATTCAGTGGACGTCACCTAAGAAACGTCAGCTGCTAACCAGTAAGTGAGATATAGACGCTCGATCTTATACTTGCAACCCAAGTCTTTAACATGAACTCACAGTTGCCTGTACTTTGTGAAAAAACCAGAAGCCATCACAGCTAAATCAGAAACAAGGCAAGGAAAAGCCCTGGATGGCAGACTTACACACATATTTACTTAATAGTTAATGTCATTGTCAATGTCAATTTATTTATATAGCACATTTAAAACAACATTGGAATGCTGTGGCCGAAGTGCTTTACAATAAAAGAAGAAAAAAAAATTAGCTGTTTAGTTAAAAATGAATCTAACAACATGTCTTTGGGATGGGAAACAAATCCATATGGATATTGGAGAATGTGTAAAGAGACAGTGGTTGGGCCAGAAACTAAATCTGGAAGCAGTGAAGCAACAACTCAAACTACTGTGTCATCCATATTTAATCTGGGTTCCCTCTAATGTCATCAGTAGAGTACATTTCCGCAGGTTGGGTCCAGTATGATATCATCAATGATACAGTAACGGCCAATAATTGTTCCTTGTATAAATTAAAGGGAAATAGTCTGTTGAAAATGTTATTTTATAAGAAGAGTTATATAAGTAACCTGAGAGTGATTTCTGTCTAAAGTAATTATACATATTAGAAACAGTGATCAAAACCATTCATTTTAAAAATTCCTTTATTCCACTAGATATTGTGAAGGGAAGGAACCCATTTACTAATCAAATATAATATCCTAAGGTAAACTTCTCTCTTAATTCTACTTACAGCATATATTGTGATGGATGGCGCACATGGACGGGTGTCCTGGCTGGGATGGGGCAAGGTTCCTTACCTTGATGGAAGGCCAGCCCTTCAGAGGAAAAAGAAGAAAGGCAGGGTGGTCCTTTCTTTAGCCAGGAAGTTGGACCGAGGAACATTACCTGGCTTGGACGCCAGTGTGATGGAAGGTCAGGGGAGACAACTGGTCAAGGCTTCATGCTCCCCTGACACGTGAGGTGGCAGCATCCCTAGGCAGTGGTACCAGTATGGACACCCTCAAGGCATGCTGGAAACTTTAGTCCCATGGGGTAGCCTTCTTGGGTTCTGGAGGGGGTGCCACCAGATGGTGCCATGGTGATTTCTGGGACTTCTGCTTGACCCAGACATGTTTCCATCAGGCTATACCCTAGCACCAAGAGTACTCCTGGGTCTAAGATAAAAGAAGTTGTTCAACCTCACCCAGATTTGTAGGAGTCAGGTGGAAGAAGGACAAACCTTGCCTGGAGGAGCAGAGTAGTGGAAGAAGAAAGAAAAAGGGACAAGATTGTTGCACTCATGCTTATTATTACAAATAAGCCTATTGTAAGATATTTCATTAAAATTAACCTTGTATTTGCAGCCAGGATTTGTGTTTGTGAGGTTGTGTCTGGGGTTTGCGGTGCTGTTTTATTCCCCTACTGGTCACAACACTTAGGACTCAATTATGATCATACTCCGTTTTGCACTTGTTCTCATGTAAGTCTCCAGAATAGGAGAATATGCTGCCCAATAGTCCCCGGCTCCCTCTGTTCTCTGTCTGCTACCCAAGCCTTCCTCTCTAACTTCCCCATTTGACTGTTTCAAAAATCAAACACTAAGATTGTGCACAAATGAAAGCAACAATTGACAGCATGCAGTTCAATGGTGCCCAAACCGTCAAAAAACATGATTTCTCATCTCCAAAAAATTACTTTAAGAGCTATAACAATAGGGTACTGGTATGATTTCTAATGCTTCCACTGGTATCTGGATGTTCTCCTTTTGCTAATGTAATTCTCTCCTAAAGATAGGCCCTTCCCAGCTGCTTAAGTTTAGGAAGTGTCTAAACTGATACAGTGGTCCCACCACAGTTGTACTCAATATCACACCAAGACAAATATGGTATGAAATTAAGAGTGTGCATAATAGCTTTACAAATATAACAACAGCAGATACATATACAGTCAGTCAGTCATTTTCTAACCTGCTAAGTCCTGAACAGGGTTGTGACAGTCTGCTGGACCCTGTCCCAGCCAGCATAGGGAGCAAAGCAGGAACAAACCCAGAACAGGGTGCCAGTCCATTGTAGGGTGAACACACACACACTCACACACAACCCCACATACTAGGGCCAATTTAGGATAGCCAATTCACCTAACCTGCATGTCTTTGGATTGTGGGAAGAAACTGGAGCACCCGGAGGAAACCCACACAGACACGGGGTGAACATGCAGACTTCACGCAGGGAGAACCAGGATGCAAACCCTGGTCTCCTTACTGTGAAGCAGCAGTGCTACCACTGCGCCACCATGTCACCCAAGTGCATACACAAATATTTAAAAATGGTGAAAAATATATTGCCCATTATTGCTTAGCTATGCCAAGCAAATACCTTTTCTGATATTATGAAAAATATACCATGTCAACCAAATAAAATTTCAACTTCAAAAATAATTTGAAAACTAAAAAAAGGCAAAGTAAAGAAAAAATCAATATTTTCCAAAAAACAAACATCAAATTAATTTCACCTGCTAAAAGCCATTTATTTGCTGTAGTCAGAACATCTGTGTTATTAGTCAACTACCGCCATCTGGCATTTTAGACTGCACGCTGTGGGTCAGCTGTCAGCTCAGTAGACGTAATATTGCATCCTCCCTAATTTAGTAGCCCCATAATAAGAACAACTATCTTTATTTTTAATTGGGTACTTCAACGACAGCCTGCACTTTGCTGTATTCATGCTTTCATTTTGACAGCTCATAAGATTTTATTCAGCAATAGCATTTACTGAAAACTTTCCTTTTGTGCATGAAGCTGTCTTTTTCTTATTTCTTCAGTTTTCCTTTAAATCAGTCCTTTGTTGCATATGGTGCAAAGCCGTGTCTTTTCCATTACTATTTATGACTTTGTAAAAGCAAGAAACATTAAAGGACCATTAAAAGTAAACTGATGAGACTTAATCCAATTTAAAACTTTGGAAGATATATTTTTTATTAAATATTCAGACATCACATCTGATGAATGGTTGCCAATAATACTGTACAGATTGTTCCATTCTGTTCTTCTATTTTTGATGCTTCTTTTCCAGTTATAGAAAAGCAAATGTCAATGCAGTCATACGAAATCAGGCATACAAAACCTCACCCAGTTTCTGGTTGTACACACAACTGTTCAGGTTTTCTTCTTTTTTGTCATTTGCCATCATTTTGTACTCTTGGTTGGAGATATCTTTCACCTAGTTTCAGGTAATAATAGACCATATTGTATCAAACAAGGGCATAATGAAGCCTTTTCCCCAGCTATTAAACTAAGACCATGAGATAATTAGCTCCTTAGATTTTTTTTAAACTTGCTGTATCCTGTCTTTACATGTTTGTTTTCCCTTCTTTTTGTAGAAAATCTGTGTCTATGACAGAAAATGTAGAATATTTGTTTATTAGTTTAAATATTTTTTTTTCTGTTTTCCTTTTCTCTGTTTTCAGCATTTTGGTATTAATATTTGTTTACTTCTAAGCGCTTCGTGTACAGTGTCATAGACAGCCGGCAGCTCAATCCGGTCAGGATGTCCCAGGATTGGAAGAATGGACAAGGGCAGCCTTTCCAGGGCACTGCCTCCCCCAGGATGCTAGGTGGCAGGTGGATTCCCGCAGGGCATCATGGGATGTGGAGTCCATTTTCTCAGCCCTGTTGGGTGCCATGGGTGCTGCCAGGGGAAGCTCCTAAAGGACCTGGGGACTCTTATGTTTCCTACAACCCGGAAGTACTTCGGAGTCATGAGGATGGAAGCCCACAGTACTTCCGGGATATTTGAGGACTGATGATGTGACGTTTGACCCAGAAAAAGAGAAGAAGCACTTCCGGGTCAAGGAATATAAAAAGGACTGTTGGAGACCCAGCAAGAGGGGCCGGAGTTGGGTGGTTATGTAAAGAAGCTGCTGGGAGTGGAGGATTATTGATTATTAATAATAATAATAATAATAATTCATTACATTATTATTGAATATTTTGTAATTGTGGCGAGTGTGGTGCTTTGTGCACTTTATTTGAAGAAAATATTAAAATTATTCTTGGTGCTTTTAAACGTGTGTCCTGAACGTCTGTCTGTGGGATTTTAAGGGGCAACAGCAACCCCTAGCGTCCACAGCAGGCAGGCACTCACATCTGTACACTTATTGTTTTAATGGCAAAATCAGATCCTTGTGGATTTAACCATATAATTGGCTCAACGTTTCAGTCTAATTACACCTTCTTTTGGATGCTGGAGTAAGCCAAAATATCTGCAAAGAATCTGAACACAGGAAGACACCACATAGGCAGGTGTAGGGACTGAAATCAAACCAATGTACTTAGAGCAGATCTGAACTGGCCAGTATGATTCTGCTACTAATAATGAGGTGAAAACTGGAGGATTGATGAATGAAATGCCCTTTTGTTAGGATTCCAATAGCATATGTGGGATTTATTTTTTTCCTGCATTAAAGCTCATGTACCCCACTTTTAGAATGTATTCGTTCTGTTGTGGACTTTATTTACTTTTTCATTTTCATGATATAATTTTTTACCATAATTTTGCACATAACGGGCCAGCCAAGTTTTTGCTGGTGACATCATTGCATCACCTAGTATTTAAAAGGGGGCACACATTATCTCAAGTCAGAATTTTTTGATCATAAATAAAATCAGGATAGTAGATCATTGGGAAAAGTTATTTGACAATGAGACATGATTTGAATGCTTACTAATTTTGCTTAGTGATTCAGAATTTCCTACAGAAACATGCAAAGTCTGTGTAACAAACTATGCTTGCCCAATGATCCTACTTTTACCTTACTCCTAAAGGAACACTAGTTTAATCATGACTGTTCATCCCTTCACAGGTCGTTAGCTTCAGAATGAATAATCAATGTTTGTTTTGAAACAACCTTAACATGTTTAATGTTTTAATTTAACCATATAGAACTCAAGATTTTAATGAAACTATGTTGTGCACATCATAATTTGTATTGAGGTAATGAATTGACTAACAGTGTATGATTCAAAAGAAAAAACAATTAAGCTCATACTAAGAACTAAGCAAGAACACACCTCTCATTAAAGTTACTGTGCCTTCAGAAAATGAAAAAGTAAAATTGAGATATATTTAACGTGCCTGGGGCCTCATGTATAAACGGTGTGTATGCACAAAAATGTTGCGTACTCCTATTTCCACGCTCAAATCGCGATGTATAAAACCTAAACTTGGCATAAAGCTATGCACATTTTCACAGTAGCTCAAACCCTGGTGTATGCAAGTTCTCCGCTCGGTTTTGCAAACTGGTGGCATCCAGCATCAAAGCAGTGCTTTTGTTCCAGTTTGGTTTCCCTTTCTTTTTTAGATCCACATCCGTGACACGGTTTTATCATATACACTGAAATTAACCGCATATTGTTTATTAGTTTAAGGCATCTGATTGCAATTAACCTGTAACAATATAATGGTCCACGGAATGGCCAAACTATTCCAAATACCATAGCTGCTTTAGCGTTGTTAACTCTCACTGCACCTTCTTCTTCTTCTTTCAGCTGCTCCCGTTAGGGTTTGCCACAGCGAATCATCTTTTTCCATATTACTCTCACTGCACTACTTGAAGTATTTATATCACTGTATCTGAGTGTGGAATCACAGATCTACAGCAGCTGATCGGAAAGAGAATTATTGGTATACAGCATCTAGCACATGCTGTCTCAGCCATGCTGTCTATTTGAACTGCTCTCATATGGCAAATGCTTCAGAGCCTTTCCTGTACTGACCTCACGGTTCAAAAACATTTTCATCCCAAGAACTATAAACGTAATCAATCAGCCTATCAAGTGCTCCTTGTAGAACTGTTTGCACTTATAAGTACAATTACCTCAAAATAAACTTGCAATACAGTTATAATATTGCACAACTTGAGCCACTTTAGCATGTATTTAAAAATTTATGAAATGCAGCAAAATATGTTTATTACATTATACACATAAAATGTTAACATCATTTAAATAATCTATATTGTTAATAATTAAGCATGTGAGGACATGGTGTTGCAGCACTACCAAGGAGCTGGCACCCAGTTCAGGGATTGTCCCTGCTTCGCACTGTATTCTTGCTGGGGCTGGTGTGACACTGAAAGGATAGATGGATAGAATAATTAAACATGTACTACGAAGATATTTCAATGTTCCTTAAAAGTTTTGAAGAATCACAGTTCTAAACTTACAGATGGCTTAACATCTATTATGAGCTGATTGTGTGGCGATTGGGTACTTGGAGAAAGAAAAGGAAGGACTGGAATTGGGGGTTAGTACGTTTGAGAGAGACAGTACTGCTTTTGTAAATTATTTCATCAAAGGTCGTACAGCAAGCATCTTGCGTGAGGCATTAACAATCTCTGGACGAGGTGCCAGCTTGTCACTATCACTGCACCACCATGTCCCCATGTTTAATACAAGCTTTAATTCCTAGCATCATGAAAATGATATCAAGTATACATCTCAGTATTTAAATTATTCAGAGAGCTGTAATATCACAAATGTAATGGATTCTGTGCCCTGTCAGAGGAAGAGAAACCCCGTTTAAGAAGCACATAGTGATTCACACACATAGAGCACATAGAAGATCAAATACATCCATCCATCCATCCATTTTCCAACCCGCTGAATCCGAACACAGGGTCACGGGGGTCTGCTGGAGCCAATCCCAGCCAACACAGGGCACAAGGCAGGAACCAATCCTGGGCAGGGTGCCAACACACCGCAGTAAAGTAGGAAATTTCGAGATTAAAGTTGACATTTCAAGCTTTTTTCCCACTGCGTCCCTATTTTTTTTTTCTTTTACCTGTACCGTAATAAGCTTTCATATGACACTCAGACGGTGGGCTACGACTCGCCTTTTCATGACTTTGATATCTGACAACTTCTTTTTTATTTTGGGCACTGTGTGACTTTGTGAACTTAAACTTTCGAGTTTCTATGACACTCTATGTCACTCGATCATCTTCCTTTTCTTGTTTATACCACTGTTTAAACCAACAAATAGTACATTTTTCCTTGCGTCCACTTGGTATTTGCTGATATTCTTCTGTTTTCCCCCGTGCTTTTTCCTTTGTCTTTTCACAAAATGTTGAGCTTAAGGGCTATTTATATTGATTTGCATATTCAAAGAGGCTTAATTCTGGGAGGAGTTGGGGAGTGGCAGCAGGCACGTGCATGTGCTTTACTTTTCACGCTGACCAGGATTTATGTAGCAGAAGAACGTGGAACACACAGATTAATGCATCTGGATTGTTTTGTGCGTACGCACATTTCTGCTTTTGTCTGTATGCCATGTTTTTGTGTGAATTCTACGCATGGCATTATGCATGAGGCCCCTGGTCTCAGCTATTAGCACCATGAACACCAGTGCATGTTGCACCTTATTGCATGAGCAGCTTGTCCAAAGATGGAAAAAATATGAAGCAAGAATAAAAGAGGAGTGGAAAGTACTCAGAACTGGCCTATCTCCATAAACGTGAATTGCTCGATCACTTTGAAATAAGTTGGATGAACTTTTACATGCCATTGCAAGTCATGGTGAATTCAGGCACTGTGGCATTTGTTCATTGCAAAAAAAATCTAAAATTTTTTTTCACCTGATATGTTCAGACAGAGTGGAAAAGGCAAAGGGGGGTGGGAATGAATGAATAAGCAATGATGAAAAGTTTGCAATTAAAACTAAAATGTGTTGTCCAGTCATTGAAGAACTGAATTTGTCCATGTCACTGCCTAGGAAGATAAATTACATCATCTTGATTAATGTTTAACAACTTAGGAACAGAAATGATTCTCTCTATACTAATATTCTAATGAATAAAATCATTCTGACCCCAGAATGCTGTTTACCTGGGAGACATCAGGAAGTAACAGACTTCAATTAGCATATTTGATTTGTGGACATATCAAACTGCACTTGCTCTAGTCGAATGTCAATGCCCTTAAATGTAAATCTGCAGTACAACTGAGCAGATCTGACCACGTCTTTCTCCCATCTACAAGCCTGTGACTGACAGCAGCAGCTCTCTTATTAAAGTAAGAAGTTCGTATGTGTTTAGAGGATTCTTGTTTGTTAACATATTTATTTATTTACATATGTAATTTTTATTGAGCCTCGGTAAACATTTTACTAAACATTGTACTGAATGTATAATTTGTATTTGACAAACAAAACATGATTTGATTTCATTGTCAGACCCTTTCACTTACTTCACATGTTATTTTGTAGCAGCCTTATGCTAAAATTGTTTAAATTCATTTTTACTTCATCAAACAACATTCAATGCTACAGAATGACAAAGCAAAACAGTGTTTTTTGAATTTTTGCTAATTTATTAAAAATAAATAAATATATCACATTCACAAAAACATTCAGAACCTTTACTCAGTAATTAGTTGACGCACATTTGGCAGCAATTGGAGCCTGGGGTTTTCTTGGGTTTCGTACCACCAACTTTGCACACTTAGATTTGGGAATTTTCTGCTGTTCTTCACTGCAGATTCCCACTAGCTGTGTCATGCTGGATGGAGATGTCAGTAGACAGCTGTTTTAAGGTCCTTCCATAGATGTTCAAGATTGGGTTCAGGACTGGGCTCTGGCCGGGCCACTGAAGAACATTCACCGAGCTTTTTTCATGCCACTACTGTGTTATCCTTGCTTTGTGCTTTGGGTCATTGTCTTGTATGAAAGTGAACTTTAGGCAAAATCTGAGGTCCAAAAGAGCACTGCAACCGGTTTTCATTACGGATATCTCTGTACTTTGCTCTTTTCAGCTTTCCCTCAACCCTGACTATTCTCCCACTCCCTGCAGCTAAAAAGAAGCCTCATGCTACTGTCTCTACTATGCTTCACCATTGGAATGGTATTGTGCAGGTGATGAGTGGTGCCTGGTGTCCTCTGAGCTTGACTTTTAGAACTTTGATAAAATAGTTCAAAAATTGGTTTAATTAGACCAAAGAATCCTATTTATAAAAGTCTGAGAGTTCTTCAAGTGTCTTTTTGCAAACTCCAAGTAGGCTCTCACGTATCATCTGGCCACTCTACCATTAAGTCTGGGATTAGTGCATTGTTGCAGTGGTGGTTGTCCTTCTGGATGTTTCTCCCATCTCCACACAAATTTTCTGAAGCTCAGTTAGAGTGACTATCATATTCTTGGTCACATATCTTACCAATGCACTTTTCCCCGATTGCTAACTTTGGCCCAGCAGACAGCTCTAAGATGAGTCATGGGTGTTCCAAATTTATTCTATTTAAGAATTATGGAACCCACTATGCTTTTGGGAAACTTCAATGCTGCAGATTTTTGTAGCCTTCCCCACATCTGTGCCTCGGCCTCATGGCTTGGTTTTTTGCTCGACTGTAGAGCCCAATGTAGATAGGGTTGTGCCATTCCTAATACATGTTAAATCAACTGAATTGACCACAGGTAGACACCAAACAAAGTGAAGAAACGATCATAAAACGAACAGGCTGCACCTGAGCCAAATTTCAAGTATCAAGCAAAGGGTCTGAATACTTGTGTCAGTGTAAAATTTCAGTTTTTTGTTATTTGAAAAATTCCTAAAATCCTGTTTTCTCATTGTTATTCTTAGGTACTGAATGTTTTTTGATGAAAGCAATTTAAAAATTTTAGCATATAGCTGCAGCATAGCAAAATGTGAAAAAAATGAAGGGTCTGAATACTTTCTGAAAGCACTGTAAGTATAGCGTAAATACGATGAAGTAATCAGCTGTACATTTTCCACATTGTTAGTATAAAACTACATTGGAAAAAAAAAGTAAAATATGTTATATTTACATCTTACTCCAGTCATCCATTCATCTATCAATTCTGTAACTCACTGCTGTAGGTCAGAGTTGTGACAAACTCAATAACAACAATATTTATTTATATATCACATTTTCATGAAAACAATGTAGCTCAAAGTGCTTTACAAAAATGAAATAAAAGGAAGTTAACATAAAACATAATTAAAAAAGATTAGACAATAATAGTTTACAGTATTTAAAAAGAAAAAGGTAAGGTCAAATGGCCAGGAGAATAGAAAAAAAAAACTCCTGTTAGGATACAAAAAAATTAAACCTGCAGGGGTTCCAAGGCCAAAAGACCGCCCAGCCCCATTGGGCATTGTACCTAGCATAGATGTTCTAAATCTGTCCTCTTTGTTTTCAGGCTTCACATCGAAGAAATTAATGATGATGGTCATGTGGACATCTGGGACAATCGCTGTTCAATCCACAAACGCAGGGGGCAGCATGGTACCTTGATCAGGTGGTGGTGGTGCAGATCACCACCACAGAAGAACCGGAAATGACAGCAGAGAATAGTCCAGATTATTAGAGAGTTGCAGAACCCAGAGGAAAATGATAATTCAATGGCCATATAGTGTAATAGGGATACTACTAAAATGTAGCTATGAAAAAGCCATTTTAAAATAATGGGTTTTTAGCAGTTTTTTAAAAATTATTGTACAGTATTAGCCTGGAAAATTTCTATTGGTAAAGAATTCCATATTTTAGGTGCATAACAGCAAAAGGCCGCCTTACCACTTCTTTTCAGGATGGCTCTTGGAATTATAAATAGACCTTCTATTTGAAGATCTAAGGTTACGACTTTGAGTGTAAGGGGACAAACATTCCAAAATAGATTATTTAAGGCAGTCAATGCATTCAAAACAAAAAAAAAAACTTAAGAATGTATTACATTAAAAAATACAAAAAAAGCATTGAAAAGTAAAAACTGAAATAGTTATAAGGATTTCATACAAAAAATTCAGTCATAATAAAGGCAATTTTCAACTATGAAGAACAAAGAGCATTAAAAAGGAATCAGAGATGTCGCCAGTAAGAAGAGGCTGATATGTAAAATACAGAAGTCTCTGAATATTCTAAAAAAAGCAAAGTGCAGCATGCCACTATTACATTGTCTAATAAAGCAATTTAAATTTAGCAGAAAAGGAATGCAACATCATCTGAATAATCAAGTGAAGTCAGACATTATGTATGAAATTTGCAACAAATTGTGCAAAAGTGACACGAGCAGTAGGGGTATCCAAAACATGAGTGTTAGATAAAAAATTATTATTGTATCATTTTATTATTTGTAATATATGAACTGTTCAATTAAGCTGAATAAATAAGTAAGAAGCTATTACAAACGATATTAGATTGCACTATGTTTTAGATACATCATATTTTATTTAGTATTTTCCATGTATATTTTCTTGTATTTTTACACAACAGATATTACAGAGCAGGAATAAATCAAGCCTTAAAAAAAGTATTATAACAATGATAGATGAATAGTTGCTGTAACATCTTGCAAATTTTTAAATATGACAGTTTTGTACACTTAAAAATAATTGAGTGCTATACTGCATGTGTAAATACATTTGAACTACAATAAGTTGTTGCTTGGAATACATATTTTTGGGTACAATTGTACATTTTTAAACATAGTATGACAATTAAGCTGTAGTTAGTGAAAATGCAGGTAAGCCATTTTTTAGCTTCATAATGAACTGTTCTTAAGGTCACCACACTCCTTATTATCTCACTAGCTGTTAAGGCCTCTGAGATGCTACCATAAGCCACAAAGTTATTGCACACTTTCATTCTGGCCTTTTACTTCTCTCACTTCTCATTTCTTTTCTGTACTGTCTCCTTCATTCATTCTCATTTGTACGTCATCCACACCTTCAGGTCCATAGCCTTCTTGCTCTATAGTTATTCCATCCATCCATCCTCTTCTGCTTATCCGAGATCAGGTCGCGGGGGCAGCAGCTTGAGCAGAGATACCCAAACTTCCCTCTCCCTGGCCACTTCTTCTAGCTCTTCCGGGGGAATCCCGAGGCGTTCCCAGGCCAGGTGAGAGACATAGTCTCTCCAGCATGTCCTGGGTCTTTCCCGGGACCTCCTCCCAGTTAGACATGCCCGGAACACCTCACCAGGGAGGCATCCAGGAGGCATCCTGATCAGATGCCCGAGCCACCTCATCTGATTCCTCTCGATGCGGAGGAGCAGCGGCTGTACTCTGAGCCCCTCCTCGATGACTGAGCTTCTCACCCTATCTTTAAGGGAAAGCCCAGGCACCCTGCGGAGGAAACTCATTTCAGCCGCTTGTATTCGCAATCTCGTTCTTTTGGTCACTACCCATAGCTCATGACTTTAGGTGAGGGTCGGAACATAGATCGACTGGTAAATTGAGAGCTTTGACTTACGGCTCAGCTCCTTTTTCACCACGACAGACCAATGCAGAGCCCGCATCAGTGCGGATGCTGCACCGATCCGCCTGTCGATCTCACGCTCCATTCTGACCTCACTCGTGAACAAGACCCCGAGATACTTGAACTCCACCACTTGGGGCAGAATCTCACTCCCAACCCCGAGAGGGCACTATAGTTATTTTATGACATAAAAGTGTTGTCATGATTCCTCATTTTTTTTTTTGCGGTTTAGTGATGGTTTTTGGGACAGAGAAGACAAGTATATTATTAGTTTCTCAATTTTCAGCACTTTCACTCAACTTTCAACATTTTATAGCCCATCTTCTTCTTTTTCTGATGACATCAAAGGGCTCCAGATGTAAGTAAGGTTTCATCTGCACCTATGGTAACAGGCAGTTGCCAGACATCACAACACTATAAAATTAAGAGAGATACTATATAATAAAACCCATACATCCATTTGCATAGCCTCTTTTTGTACCCAAGTTCATTGTAAGCCATATGTTGCCCAGTAATACTGGAAATAAATCTACTCTGAATAGAATGCCAGTCCAAGACAGGAGGAACGTATGCACAACCATAAAGTCAATGACATGGGTCAATGTATAGATGCTAGTCAACCTCACCAAATATTTTTGACTAGAATTACAAGACTTTTTAGAGCAATTCATGAGAAGAGTGGAAGAAAAACACTATACAAGCCAAAATCTTAACAAGAAGCCCAATCTGCTGTGCCACTACCTGATATCTAATTTGTAATCAAAATCAGTTGCCTTGCTTCTTTTCAGCAATACATAAAAACAAAGCACAGAGAAATAAAAATGAAAGGAATTGTTTACAGTATCTGAAAAACAAAGTGAGCTGATTCTGAAGCATTACTCTTTGCGAACAAAACATAATGTTAAAGAAGACTTTGTACCTTGACACATGCATACAGAAAGAAAATAATCTAATGGGTACCCTCAGTACAATGAATTTCTTACAGTGAACCAGATACCTATTTAAATCACAAATTTGCTTTTCACTTCAGGGAATTCATGTAAGATTAATGACACAACAAAACAAGACAGACTTTTATGACCCAGGGTGAATCAAAGAGAATGGTTATATATTCAGAGTTAAACCTAAGAATGAAATACCTTAGATGTTATGTAATGGTTAAAACTTGGGTTGCCCCCTGGTTTTTGAATTGTGGAGATATGAAACTATTTTACATTCTATTGCTGATGGTCTTCCTGGCCATTCATTTTATTCAAACCACTCCATTCTGTTTCTTCAGTGTGTTCATAAACATGGTTTCTGTTGTGTTTCCTTAAATTATACATGTTTAATCAAATACTATTGATTTACATTTAGAAAATCAAACAAAATAAAAGCATTCTTATAATATCACAATCAACATAAACTAAAAAATTATTATGAAAAAAATGAAAAGGTACTGTTTCACTAGGGAAGTAAAACTGCATTATTCCTTCATGTAAATATGCACTGAATAACTGCCTTGGAGATACTATATAGCACTTTATGAATGGGGTAGGACATCAAGGGGTCACTGGAGGGAGTTTTTGTCAGATGTTTCTGGAGCTAACATCTGAAGCTAATCTCATGTCTTAAAGGATTATATGGCTGGCGATGACTTTCAGAGAGGGTGCTGAAGACACTTAGAATCTAGAGGACAAATGAGAGTTTAGGGTAAAGGAGGAGGAAGAGGCCAGGATCAAGAGAGAAAGAAGTGGCAAAGTGTGTGCCTTCCGGTACTTTTCATATTTTTTCATGTGGATGAGCCCTTCGACTTTGTAAACAGTTCAAGACATGTGTAGTCAAGCCCAGATTTCTTTACTTATTGATTTGTTTAAATTAGATATGTTGTGTGTTTCTGTTGTGCTGTAAGGTGGAAGGTGGCATGCCAAAAGGTAAGGAAAAGGATCAGGAGATGAATATGTAATAAAGAAAGCAACAGGCAAAATGAACATGTGGCAAAACCCAATACGGAAACCAAGAATCACATTTCAAGGAATACAGCACTAAGTCGTTAACATGAAAAATGAATTATTTTCACATCAATGAAAATTTTCTTTTCTGTTTAGACTATACCCATACACTTAGTGTGTTGCTTTCCAGGCATTGTAGGCTTATAAACTACTAACAATGTCTCAATGAACTGCGCTCCTCCGTAACAACTCGCTTATGGCAATGAACCACAAAATAGAAGCACTTACAGAAAAACAAAATGGTGGCACAGTAAACAAAAAAGATAAATTATTTCAACTTTTTCTTTTTTAGTGAAAAATGAGAAACTAATAACACCTCAGATCTTAAAAAACCACCAGTAAGCCACAAAATACTGCTGTAATAAGACTGTCTTCTCTGAGGGCTTTTGTGAGAGCACCAGGATTTACCTACCAGGAGTAGGTAAAGTGTGACGCTAAATTGCAGTGAGGGACAGGCAAAGTCAAACAGGGTGAGTACATAATCACAATAAAAGGACTAAAACAAAATTGGGAATCAAAGACCTAAAAGTTTTCAAAAGCAGAACACACTCCTAGCACTTGGCCTACTTGTTTAGAAGATAACTACATTAAAGATTTGTTGTTTTATCCAAAAACAAAGGATAGATTAATAAACTATTTATGACAGCATAACTAAAAACTGTTAGAAATCCTGATAAAGAAGTTCTCCATCACAAAAAATTGCCCAGCTGTGAACAGAATATTTTACATTTTCAGGCAGCGCCATCAAAGTGAAGTGCTTCAGCAACTTAATCCTTGTCAAAGTTTGTAGATTTAATTAATAAATTTGATTAAAGTGTAACTTGTCTTTTCCGCCTGTAAACGTGCAGATGCGAAGGGCACTTGGTGATTTTTCTCCGTCTTACTGGAGCAATATATCAATTCAATTATTTCTGTTTTTGAAGACATTTTCTCCATCTCTTCTATCATCTGTATCTCCTGTTTCCTTGTAACTTGTTTTTCTGCTTAGGAGAGAACAACGCGAAACTTCCAGAGTTTAGTAGGGTGTGGTTGAAATTTAACATCTTATTAAGGAAAGAAACATCCTCTAACAGGACAATTCAGTAATCAGGCAGGAGAAAAGCTGTTCATTGTATCTTTTAATTACTCCTCAGCAAAATGCCTTGGAGGGAGCATTCTTCAAAGCAGTCTGTTACAGCATGGTCAGAATGGTCAGAGAAAACAAAGAATAGAGGTTCATTTTATAAACTACTGAATTTACATACAGTGTCAATCAATGCATACATTTTACTCTGGTTGGTTCATTGGTTTACACCCAAATGATTTATATAAAATAAAAGTCTATTATATTATACTCTCGTTCTTCTTATACCTTTTTGTTGCACCACCACCCTTGAAATTTCTGTGCATATAACAATAATTGTCCATTCTTGTTTATAGGACATCTGCTGATTTCTTAGTCATCTCTTAGGACATTTTGTATATTCCATCAACCTTTCTTCTGGTATATTATTTACTTAACCATCTCAGTATTCTGTGGTGGGTTGGCATCCTGCCCGGGATTGGTTCCCTGCCTTGCATCCTGTGTTGGCTGGGATTGGCTCCAGCAGATCCCTGTGACCCTGTGTTCGGATTCAGTGGTTTGGAAAATGGATGGATGGATGAATCTCAGTATTTTTCCTAAACCAATTCTTATATTTCAGTGTACATTTTGTGGTTCACTTGACCTTTATCTGATTTCCTGGTGTGCCTGAAAAGGTTTCTGACATATATTAAGCCTTTATGCTATTTCTTTAAGATGAATGCTATGTTACCCTAAAATTATTCTTCCACAAGGAACATGTTGCTGAGGAGCACTAAGGGTGCAGTGTGGACCACTCACATTGTTTATCTCACCTTCTCTCTCTCTTCCTTGCTCACTGTGTCACTTGTAGCCTCACAGCTGCTCTAACAGAGAGCATCTTACTAGTAATTCTGTGGGAACTGTGATTGCCAGTCTCTCCTATACAGTCAGGGGATGTGTCCATTTTGGTAAGTGGATATATACACACTTAACACTAAAATTACCAGAGCCTACGAAAAAACTCGTAGAACCATCCCAGCTTAAATCACTTCGCACCTCTCCATCACCGTCTTTTGTCCTGTAAATGTGTCGATAAGCAGCAAGCAGCCTACTATCACAACCCCCCCACCACCGCCACACAGTTTTCTCAGCTCAAGTCTGTTTACCTGCGTGTCAGTTGCTTGGAGTTGTATAGAGTGAGAAGTCAAGCAAAATGACACCTTTTATAAATGCTATATCGTTATTTGGAACACATGCATTTCATATGTGTTCCGAGTCTACAACAATCTATGTACAGTAAACACATTGTTAAAACAAAAATGTTTTCATGTTTTAGTAATAATTGACAAAATGTAGACATGAAGTGTATAATGTGTTAAGCCTGAATTCCAAATATCAAATAAACACTTTCACAAAAGGTACAAATATAACAGAACAAGTGCGCTTCTACTCAAGAATATAACTGCAGAAAAAGAACCCGTGTTAGGGTGTGACATTGGCACACATTTGCTACTACTGCTTTGGTGGCGCAACAGTATCAACTGTTGACTGGTAATCAAAACTTCATGGGTTTGAGTCCGTTTTGAGAAGTGAGCTGCTCTTACTGTTTTAGAATAAAAACATACATTTGATTTTAACAGCCGGTGTAAATGTATGATACTTGTAAAGGTTAGCTTTGTTTTTTTTTTTTTATTCAGTTTTATTCTCTCAGTCGCATTCATGATCCCACGCCCCATCTGACACTGCTGTTTTCACATAAAGACGCGCTATAACAGAGGTGAACTCAGATCATGACGACAGTTCTACATCGGAGCAAGAATGCACGTCACACTTTTGCCATCGCTGTACTTTGTATATGTACACGGGAAGCTCTGCAGTCTACTTGTGACATTTCGCTGTAGGAAGTAAGTAAATAAATAAAGGTAAATAAGTAAATAACATTTGATCTGGCTCTTATATACAAAGTACAGAGATGGCAGCTTCTACCTGCAGCTAGTGATCTAAACTCTAGAGTGGAGAGTCTATGGAGAGGAAAAAGAGGTTAAAGAACAGAAAAAGCAGTCTTGGGACATACGATCTGGCCACCTGTAAGGAGGAGACAGCACAAGCTGGGGCCCCCGTGAAGGAGCATTTGTTTGTAGGACTCTAGGGGCTAGTTCGCCCACTGAATGTTCTGGTGGAGTGGGGTAAGCAAGGTAGGTGTCCTCTCGAGAGATCTGAGGAGCGACTGCGTGAACGCAAAGGATGAAGGGAGGAGAGCCGACCTCGGATGGTCTGGCAGTGATTTCTGCAGGCAGCCAAGATGGAGGTCGGCCGAATGGAGCTCGTGGCTGTTGGGTCTCTGCCGGCTGCGGGAGCAATGGGTGAGCCATGGAGAATGAGAGACAGAGGTGGGCTGAGATCATAATAAGAGAGACTGCATTTTAACTTCTGATTTTAAAGGATTTATTTGTTTTTTTATCCCCACTTTGCAGTTGTTTTTATGGATTATTTAATGGAACTGTGGAGCACTGCACTAACTGTTTTTGTTTTCTGATTTTTAATAAAAGCACCTTTGCACTGATTGTACTATCCCCTGGCTTCATCTGAGAATTGTCATTTGTCAGCTCATCTCTGTGACATTACCGATGGTGTTGGATTCAAGAACTCCCAGCAGTCGGATGGGAGAGTGTCAGCGAACCCGCATTGTCACAAGTACATATCATTTTATCAAAGCCAAGAAATCCTTTGGAATAGTTTTTCCTATAAAATAATAATGATTTGAGCTAATGGTCATAGTTTTAAAAATCTGTTATATGCAAAGGCATAAATAATGGAAGCAATGTATGACATTGCAAATTGATAGTAAGATCAAAAAAATGAATTTGACATTATATACACAGACTGAAAGAGCCCACAGTATACAGTGTAAAGTCAAGACTACTAGCAGGTGAGGGGACGCTGACGCACACATATTGCTACTGCTCCTCCCTGTTAACAACACTTTTCGCAAAATTCATCTTAATTCTACACTTTCTTACTCTTGTTTTATTTCTTTTATCGTACGTATAGTTCGTGGATACAGCTGACTCGAATTGCATGGATTTGGCTTAATATTTACAGATTTTATGGACTCTACTTTGACTGGGAACAGCTGAGTCTATGGATTATGGGATGAGACCTACGAACATTTCTTTGTACCTGGTGATCTAGGACCTCGGGATGATTTGTCTCCGTGATTATATTCGCTATGCTGTTCTGCTCCTGTTTATCTTACAGTACTCTATGACTGGGAACTGATCTGATGTTCATACTAACCTGGCTTATGGCTCCAGGGCGATCATGCCTGAAATTACCAAGCGTTACTGTTTGTGGCTGTTTATTGGAACCTCCAAATCCTGCTACCTCCTCCTGCTATGCTTTCTGCTGCTTTGCTATCGCCGCTTATCTACGCTACCACACCCGCCTGTCCTACCGGTTCCGCTGTGCTGCTTCTCCACTGCTATCAGTTAAGTATCACTCACTATCATGTTAAAATACTCTCATGACAAACTCCTTCTTATTAAACAGTTTGTCCAGAGCAAATGGTCTGACTGGAACATCCTAAAAGACGGCGGTATTTTGCAGCGCTCGAAATATGTACATCGCGGGTCAGGTCGCCGCCAGCGCCGGGCTGCGAATGAAAACAACACCGGCAACATCTGCTCAGGAATACGCCGTCCTTCTCATGGCCTTGGAAATAGAAGTGTCAGTGTGCCAAATTTACATTATGTGGAAATAAACTCCGATCACGGCTCTGTGCAAAAAGAAGCCTCATCAACTAATATTGCACTGTTTAACCCGAGATCTCTTAATGGCAAAGCATTGGTGCTGTCAGAACTCATCACTGACACCAAACTTGATATTCTGTGTTTAACGGAGACTTGGCAAAAACCGAACGAATTTATGTCTCTCACGGATGCGACTCCAACTGGTTTCACTTTCCACACAGAGCCTCGCAGCTCAAGGCAAGGTGGTGGACTTGCAGTAATTGTCAGAACAGACTTAAACATTAAACGAATCCCAATTGACTGTCCATTGTCTTTTGAGTGCCTGGCTCTTAAACTAATAACAGAATCAGGTCCCGTCTCACTCATTGTTCTTTATCGTCCTCCAAAATACAATGCATCCTTCTTATCCGATCTGATTGAACTTTTGACCCACCTAAGCTCTTACTGTCAGAGAATTATCCTTCTTGGTGATTTCAACATCCATATTGACATTACTACATCTAAAATGAGAAATGAATTCCTATCCTTACTAGACTGTTTTGACTTGACACAACATGTTGATTTTCCCACCATTCTGGTGGTCAAATATTGGATCTGATCTGTACTTCTGGACTATCTGTTGCCAACATTCACAACACTGATTTGGGACTCTCTGACCATAAAGCAGTATTTTTCACTGTCTCACTGCCTTTCCCTCCTCTTACCTGTAAACGACAAATTTCTTACAGAAACCTTTAAAATATCTGTTGCTCTATCCTTTCTGGATCCATTTCTGATCTTTTTCTGTCTTCACCTATTCCGTCAACACTAGATAGTCTTGTTGACCACAGAGCCCTTCATTCAGCATTAGATAAAACAGCTCCTTTTAAACATAAGGAGGTTTCCTTTAAATGTTCAGCTCCTTGGTATAATTCAGAATTGCGATCTATGAAAGCAGCTGGCCGACGCCTTGAGAGAATGTCACGTAAGTCTGGCCTCACCGTGCACATCCAGGCTTTCTCTGACCACCAAAGAGCTTACAGAGAAGCACTAACTGCTGCCAAGAACACCCATTATGGCAGAATAATAGAAAGTGGCCATGATAACCCAAGGGTTTTGTTCTCTGTAGTTAATAAACTACTCGAACCCACATCTGGCCCAACTACCTCTTCTACTGAAGTCTGTGAGGAATTCCTCCACTTTTTCCGTAACAAAATTAAAGATCTAAATAATTCAACTAACATAAATACATCATCTGCTTATATCTCTCCCTGTTTTCCCACTCCATCCAGCTCCTTCTCTAAGTTCTCACCAGTCACATCTGTGTTTGTTAATAACCTGCTTTGTAAAATGAGGCCGACTACTTGTGTACTGGACCCCATCCCCAAAACACTACTTAAATCCTGCCTTCATGCCATAATCCCAACTGTTACAACAATAATAAACTCATCCCTTGACGCTGGCTCAGTGCGCTCTCTTTTAAAATTGCTTCTGTAACCCCAATGTTAAAAAAGTCTGGTCTTGATGCTGACAATCTTAACAATTTCAGGCTTATTTCCCAATTAACTTTTCCTTTCAAAAGTTCTTGAGCGTGTTGTAGCTTGCCAACTCACCAATTACCTAACCTCTAATAATTTGATGGAACCCTTTCAGTCTGGTTTCAGAGCACAGCACAGCTGTGAAACTGCTCTGCTATGGGTAACCAATGATTTGCTTATGGCAGCAGACTCTGGACAAACCAGCATATTAATTCTGTTAGACCTCATTGCAGCATTTGACACTGTCAGACATGACATTCTACTGTCCAGAATGGAGAACATGCTGGGTATCTCTGGCACTGCCCTCCAGTGGTTCAAGTCCTATCTTACTGATAGGCAAGAGTTTGTTAGTCTTGGCAACATCAGATCCAGCTCAGCGCCAGTCACACAAGGAGTTCCTCAGGGCTCTGTTCTCGGTCCTCTGCTTTTCTATATTTATATGCTTCCCCTTGGCCATATTATTCGTAGCTATGGACTGGGTTATCATTTTTATGCAGATGATACTCAACTCTACTTCAATGTTAAAAGTGGAACTTTATCAGAGCTTTCTCAGCTCACAACCTGCCTTAATGAAATTAAAACCTGGATGGAGCAGAACTCTTTAAAATTAAACTGCAACAAAACTGAACTCCTGCAAATTGGGACTAAAATGCAACTTAATAAAATGAGCTCCTTCCTAGTCCATCTTGGCGGTGATCTCATCAGACCTGCCTCTACAGCAAAGAATCTTGGTGTCATTTTTGATTCCTCCCTTTCTTATTCCGCCCACATAAATCACATTAAAAAACTTTCTTACTTTCACCTCCGTAACATATCCCGTGTTCGCTCCTTCCTCTCTTTTTCTAATGCTGAGAAACTTGTCCATCCTTTTATCACATCCCGCATCGATTATTGTAATTCCCTACTGGCAGATGCCCCTTCTAATCTTATATCACAGCTCCAGCTTATTAAAAACTCGGCTGCAAGATTCCTTACTCGAACCAGCAGCAGCGAGCACATCACACCCATCCTGCTCCGTCTTCAATGGCTCCAGTCTTACAGAATCGAATATAAAATTCTACTAATAACCTACAAAGCCTTAAATAACCTCACGCCAAACTACATTAGTGACCTTCTCCATCACTATGTGCCTACCCGCCCACTAAGATCCTCTGATTCTGGCAATCTTGTCGTGCCCCACACTAATCTACACTCCATGAGTGACAGGGCCTTCAGCTGTATAGCGCCCAGACTCTGGAATGACCTACCAAAATTAATTAAATCAGCTGACTCCATGAATTCTTTTAAAAAACAACTCAAAACTGATCTGTTCAGGAAAGCTTTTAGCTCTACTTGACTTTATTACCCTTCTCTCAGTTTACCTGTCTGTCAAGATGTTCATGTAACCTGTATGTGTGTGTGCGAGACCATCAATTATGTTGTCTGTTATGCTTTTTTTTTCCTCTGAATTCATTGTCTTAATCTTCTTTATTTATTTATCTGGTTTGTACAATGCTATATACTGTATACCCTGCCATTCTGTCTTATATTCTGTAAGTGCCTTGAGCATGGGAAAGGTGCTATATAAATAAAATGTATTATTATTATTATTATTAAAACTGAATAATAAATACCACAATGCCTTTATTTAATGTATTATTAGACAAATAGCAACTTCCAGAAAAAAAGTTTCACAAATTTTTTTCTTTTATTATTTTGGGCTATGATTAAGCATGTTTTAGCTCTTGAATAATCTTCTCGTTAACAACTTTAGTAGCCAACTAACCACTGATTGAACATTGCCATCTAAAATACTCTTGATATGTCTATTTGTGCTAATTCATCTGTCTTTCTATTTGTGCTAATTCATCTATCTTATTGGGGTCACTTTTTTCTTATTACCTTAAGTAATCTAATCACATTTACAAAGATGTTTGCGAGAATTCTATGGCAATTTATGGTAACTTTGGGACAAATATGCGCTGAGGTTACAGCAGTCTTCTTTCTATCAAATCAGTACAGCTCACATTGGCTTCAAAATACCCTGCAATACTCAAGTGTTTTAGGTTCAAAACCGTATGAAATGGATATTAATCAAAAATTAGATTGTAGATAGCATAACCGATATAAAATATTCAGTACAGATATGCTGTACAAAGCTTCAAAGCTTTAACTTTGCTAAATGACTTGGATTTAAAACTCTCATGTGGATATTTTAGAATTTTATTCACAATAACAAAAATAATAAATAACAAAATAATAAAACTGGATGAAAATTATAATGCAACCATTCAAACTGGAATTTAAGGGGTGGGGTGTGCTGTATCACAGGACATTTGGAGACAGTATAATAACTTAATATAGCCATTTTAGTTTTGTATAGTTTAGTTATAAAAAGTGCACTTACCTGCATGGTAGGTGAAAAGGCTCCAGGGGAAATGGCTGCGGTGGTGGCATGGAGGCCACATTGCAGGCAGTTTAACATGCGTGACAACACTTGTCACTTGTTTTAACCCTCAAATTCTGGCACAATGACATCCCAATGTAACTTTGTCCCATACTGTTGAAGTACATCTGTGACACAGTAACTGGGTGATCATAGAGGCATGTACTGTAAGCCAGGCCTGCAGAGGAGCCATGAGTTTCACATATAGAGTTTGAAAGTGTTAATGCAGAAATGCTGCTTTCAAGTTTTTACGTTGACCTCCTGTTAACTTTAGATTCTGAATTTTAAGATGCACATTTTTTATGCACATACTCCGCCGTACCCAAGTCATGAATGCCAAAACTACAAACTCCAGGTTTTCTTAAAATTTCAAAGACGAGCAAGACAGTCTTTAGCTTGCTAAGTAATTTTTCAATTTTAAGTAAACCTACTTTTTCATTCTGTTGGCTCATTTGTGCTAATATTTCATAGGAGAATGGAAAAATAAATGTATTCCAATTTACTCCAATAAACGTGTAATAAACTTGATAGAAATTTTTTTGAAGATCAGCATTATGTTTCGATGTTGAGAACCTCTGCTGAACAACTTTTGCTGAATTTTACGTGCAGAGTCAATAAGTTTTTTTATTTTGTTGTCAGGCAGTTAGCATAGCCAATATGATTGTTTACATTTTGACACCCTCAGTCTGTGAGGGTGTTTCCATTGTGCTCATGCCTTTCTCTTTTGTCCTTAATCATTCTTAATCTCAGTTGTGTGTGCTAAATGTAATAATGCCAACTTGTTCATTAAACCTAATAGTTTGATAAAATTATTCACTGAATGCATTTGATTGGCAATAATTAACTCAATTTAAACTAACATAGCAGTGTTTAATGGAATGCTGTTGTCTGTGAACACAGCTGACAGTTATTACAATTTTTGGAAGAAGCCATGATTCATAATTATTAATTTATTTATTTATAGGATTGGAATGGTACTTTGCACTTTGGTTCATTTGAATTGGATTTGATTGGCGGCTTAGGGTTAGATGCCTTTAAGACCAATCTTCATTTGTGTTCCTCAGCATCCCTAGCGGTTTGGTATTTTAATGACAAGACACCCCCACCCATGGCAGCCCACCTCAGGTTGATCAGACCTGGGTTTGAGTCTAAGGGCATCTAATTTTTCCTGTAGCCCATATGGTATCCCTTTTCTTTAACCACGACAAGTTGCTGCACTTTTCACCAGCATCAGAATGTACTTTCAGCACTATCCTTTGGGCCTGCCTTCTGATCCTTAACTCCTTAAAGAGCCTTATAGTGGAAATGGCTACAGAGCCTCTGCATCTCACTCCCACGGTGTGAATCTTTACATTCCATCCACAATCTTATGCTTTTTCTATAAGATTCAACAAAGCAGCTTTTCCTCTCGTATGACTTCTCTACCACATCCTCCCACTGGACCGTATGTTGCACTTATTTTAGTGACAGATGATGAATTGCTTGGTTATTAAATTCAGAGCTGGAAAAGTGTATCACAGTAGATGGATGCATTGTTACTATTACAATTATTATTATATTTCATTGGTCCCCTGCAGGGCTAACATAGCATTATGTTTTCAAATATCACAATGGTTTACTAATGTTAATTTTAAAAAGATAACGTATTACTGTGCTGAAGCTAACTTTGAGAAACCCACAGAGACAGGTCACAGAAACTGTTAAACAGATCTTCTTAACAAGCAAGAAACAACATACACTTTTACATGATTGTTTACATTTCTGTTGAATGACAATAAAAAAAAGTCTAAAAATATATGTCATTAACGTTAACATTAAAAAGAAAATTTCTGCTCAAACCATCAGCAAATCTAACGACAAGGTTTCTGTGATTAAGCCACAGATGACAAGGACTCTAGGATCCACCTTAATTTGTCATTTTAGTTTCCTTCACTAAGTCCAAAATGTGGAACTCTGGGCTTTTGCAGTGACCTGCGTGTTTTTTTTTCCTATGCACAGCTCGGGGTAGAAAATGCACCTGAAGGTGTTTTGTTTTCAGATTTATACTATTTGAAAATATCTTCTTTTGCTTTGTTTTATTTTCTTTCTATCTCTTTGAAATCTAGCAAACTTGATCTAAAAAATAAACAGTACTAACCATTGGCATAACAACATAGAATCTGATTTGGTGAAGCTCATATTAATACAATATTAATACTATTTAAATATGCAATGTAAGCACAATAGTAATTACAAGTTTCAACTGCGCAAAAACAAAAGTGTATCTAGATATATTTCTCAAATTGTCATTTAAGACACTTAAGATTAAGTCCATGCATCTTATGGCTTGTGTCCAAGTACCATCATGAAAATGATGATCTTGAAAGACTCAAGACATTTCCCAGACAAAAGGAGACAGAAAAGATTTTGTGCAGGGTGCAGCAGCTCAGAAAAGATGTCAGTGGTTTTACGTTTTAGTCATCAACTGTGGAGGAAATTCACATTTGGGGAATGGAATGGAAATTGGTGATATTAGAAGAGGTACACACAATTCCCTCTTACTCCTTCCTGTCCTTTGCCAAGGTTTTGTAATTTTAAACTGTATTGGAGAAAGACAAGGCACTTTCAAAAATGGATCTGCATCATTGCAGACGTATTTAATTTTCTCCAAAAAATTTGACCTAAACAAACATGTTTACTCCACCTCCCTAAGTTAAAGTGCTGCAAATAGTGGTGCCTAAACATTTTACTTTTTTCACAAGGAAGAGCCTAAAACAATTTTAATTTGCTTTTTAGAAAAAGCACACACTCACCAGAGGACACTGAAGTTCATAATATGTTAGACCTTCTTAGAAGCAGGTTAAACCAAGCTAACACTGTTGGGAACAATATTAATATTTAAATCAAGGAAGAAGATCCATTATTTTAACATGACATATTTATTCTTATTAGAAATGCTGATACAGCAGGTCATACTGCTGTTTTAATAACTGTGGCAATCATTGTAATTGGCTGTTATAATTATTATAAATAACATGTACTATATATGACATGTAAGCGTCCTTATTCGTATTTATTTTAATTATCCACCTGTCTGGTTGAAATAACTGTTTACAGCTATTTCCTTTTTGTTTTGTTTTGTCCTAAGGCTTATCCTTTCTTTCTTTCTTTCTTTCTTTCTTTCTTTCTTTCTTTCTTTCTTTCTTTCTTTCTTTCTTTCTTTATTTTTCATACTAATATCTTTACTGTTGATAAATTTTCCTCTCTTCATCTTTACTTTAATATAATCTACATTTTCAGTACTTTTCTGCACATTTTTAATGTCCTGCTGGATTTCATTACATTTGCTAATAATATCTAAGAATATCTTTTGAAATTGTTCCTTTTTTTCTAATTTCTTTCTTTCTGTTTTTGTATGTTTTTTTCTTGTCTCTTTCCAATAACAGGCAAAATTTGGATTGAATGTTTATGAGTGCTTTGAATTCTCACTTACTTTCTTTAACTAATAGCATGCTTTTTTCGTTTTAGTTTTTTCTGTTTTGTATCACCTGTTAAACCAGTAACCCCACGATTCTCGAAAGAATCGCAAATCCAAGAATGGCAATCACTTTCTGTTCCCTCCAATATTTGGAGGGATGCAATATCATGGAGGGTGGGTGCATCCTGGGACATTTTTCATTTAATTAAATAAACATATTTGTACTATTTGGAGCTGTGACACATCTGGTTGTGGTGTTTCAGAAGTGCATTGTAGGCACCTTTGTTTATCGTTTTTATCCATGCAGTCTGTTTTTTGTGTTTCTATAGCTGTGTTGTCAGGTAGAAGTTGTTTGCTGACAGCGGCGGATTCGCGTGCTGAAGTGACCATGGCGGCGGATCCGGACATGGAGGGCTACATTACTAAATGAAGGTGGTATATGCGGTGGTGTGGGCGGTCGCGTTCAGGCGGCTGTACAAACTGGCATGCACGCTTTACCTCAGGTTTAGTTCACAGGTCGTAGCCATACAGGCTCGTTTTTGTATTTCTAATCGGTGAGCTGTTTCTTTTTGGAGCCGTGACTTCTTTGCCTGTGCTGTGTCAGAAGCGTGTTGTGGGCGCTGTGATAAGCTGCCCGGACACAGACAGACGGACACCATATTCAAGTCCACCACACGTTTATTGTACATTATATTTACAACGTCCAAGTGCACCAACCCAGTGCCAAAGCACCAATCTCCCCAAAGTCCAGGCTCTCACTCTCTCTGCCTGCTCGTCAGGCCGCCTCCTCTCTCCTGCCTCCAAAACCTTGTCCACTCCTCACCCGACTCCAGTCCTTCTTTGCAGGGAGGCAGCCCCTTTTATAAGTGCCCGGATGGGCTCCAGGTGATCCTCGACACTCCCTAGACACTCCCTTGTGTGGCGGAAGTGCCGGCTGTGTTCCCGGAAGCCCTCCGGGTGTTCCCAAACTTCTTCCCCCAGTACTTCCTGGTGTGGCGGAAGTGTTGGGGTTCCGGGTCCTTCAGGCATTGGGGCGCCCCCTGGCGGAGACCACGGGCCCCTACAGGGTTGGGCTTCCAAGCCCTGCACCCGTGGCCCTTAAAGGAACCAGGGCGGCCGCCCCCTCGTGGTCCGGAGGAGGAATGAGCCCTCCTCCTGTCCTCCTGGGCGACCCGGCTGGGCACCACCCCCAGCCGCGTGCCACAGCACCTTCATTCAAGAAGCGCGTTGTAGGATCTTCTGTGTATTGTCTTTATCCATGCGGTCTCGTCTTTGTTTTTCTGTGGCTGTGTCTTTAGTTAGACGTCGTTTACTGTTAGGAATCATAATTCAACTTTTAATACTGAATTACCGTTATGTGATTCAAATATGCCACACTGACTGCTGGCACAGTGGATTAGAGCAAGTTTAGTTTGCAGGTTGTGTTGTTTGGGCGCCACCTACTGACTCTGGGAAGCTGCTGGGTTTGACTCTGGGGCGCTGAGGCACAGTGCGCATGCACTTCGGTGCGTCCGCCGTCCGTGCATAAACTGTCACTTAGCAATATAGATACTACTCCCCATATTTCATTTACTAGTTTACGATGATCATTAACTATGTTCTCAGGGGACATAGTGTGTTTCAGGCGTGTTATGCAGGTCTTGTTTGGGAATGCCAGATAGTAGGGTTGGAAGATTGAGACAGCCACATTTACCTTACATCTTGCTTACTGTACCCATATGAGACACTGCAGAAATTTTTCAAAAACTATAGATGGGAAAAGACAAAATGTCATATTTCATTAGAGATAAAAAAAATCTTTAGTTGCAAAAAAAATTCTAAAATACAAAACCCCACACGATGCTGATTATTCATTAAATGTTGTAAGCGGTAATGTTAAAGGTTTCAGTCATGAACTTAAGGGGAAAAATGTGTTCTCTCACCTGTGTCTCCTTTCCAAAATCACATGTAGTATTCAAGTAATCATAATATAAATAGTAAGGATCAATTGAGACCACATTGGGAATGGGTGGACAATGTCTTTCACTAAAACTAAGGTAACATGTTAAAATGGTTCTTACACTTTTTTATCGCAAACACAATTTTGCCATTTTTGCATTTTTGTAACCCACAATCACCATGGAGAGTCATCCATGGGATCTCCCTTGCAGAATCTCTGCTAATCGTGTTCTATTCCACCTCGGAGAATCGATCATCATCTGGGAGAGGAGCGTGGGGGTGGATTAGGCAGTTTTCCCTTGGAGAATCACAGATATAGGTCATAGTGGACCAATGACGTTTGCTTAAGCTGCCCATGGTAGCCCATTGCAAGGAACACCACAAACCACTTGTGCCACTTTCCAGTTCAATACTGTTGTGATTCCTGACTCAGCACAACCTAAATTCAGACATCACATGAGCCAAAATAGGTCACAACCCATAGTTTAAGAAACACTGAGTTAGATTTTTTATTCTATGGAGATAATTTTGGACCCTGAAACATACTACCTCCACAAATACAGTATTTAATATTGGCTGATTCTTATTAGTTTACAAAGATTTGATCAAATTCATCTGTACATAAATTGACATGTTTTTAAAGACTAATGTATCACCAATGATAAAAGGAGGGCAAACTCTGGGAAACACTTACATCTGGGGGACACATCATTTAAATTGTATTCCATAAAAAATATACTGTAACTAGAAGACCATCAAAAATTACTGAGATTTCTAAGAATATCCAAGATCTTCTAATGATATGCCTTACAAAAAATTTCAATTCTAATTATGATCTTGGACTATGGAAAATATGAACATGGAGAAAAGGCTAATAAGATTTTCGCTAAACAGATATATATAAAGGAACATTTTAAATTGTAATTGTAAAGGTTAGCCATGCAGTTGGAACCAAGGTGAGAGAATATATAAATACTATATTTTAGCAATGCCATAAGGTTTTATGCACATCAATATGGGCTATTAATTACAAAAGTAAAACTAGGGAATAGAATTAACAGGATTCAGGATATAAGACATCAAAGAAATAGCAGATTCAGGATGAAAGACTTCAAAGAAATATTTATTAAAGAAGAAAAATGTAACAGAATACTCAGAATTAAAAACAATATGTAACAAATGTATGTCTCTGCCCTATGATTTTTTCAGTAAAGTATAAGAAACCTGAAGCTCCAGACAGATATCTAGCTGTCTCTTAAATTTTAACAAAGCTAGAGAAGATAACATTATAGCAAAGACTTTATGGCAGATGGCAGTAACTATTTTTCTAAATGAGAATAACTCTTTGAGTGTGTATGCTATAGACCTACCTCTGTACTGAAGACAATATTAATGTCTTGATGAAAATTATGGAACAGAGAAAGTGCCCCTTTCATCTCATAAAATCAAAATGGATTTAAAGAGGCAGACATCTACTATAAAACCTTCAGATACCTGCAATATTTGAGCTTCCAGTGGCCTTGTTATCTCTTTACACAGAATATCTGTTTAGTGTGATATACGTTCTTGAGTTAAATTATTATATTCGATCCCAAAAGCCTCTATTAGTATAAGCACTATAATTTCTATAATGTGTAGTCATAAAGGGCTGTCCATTACCACCATTAGTCTTTTTAATTGCAATTATACCACTGACTATCCATGCAAATAGTGAGAAATAAAGGGATTATAAGAGAAAGACCTTATGCTCATGGCATTGTTCTCAACATAACCGATCTACAGTATGTTAATTATTTTTATGAAATATAATACTTTCTACACACAAGTCGTAAATTGAATGATGGGGTAGACTGAACCACTTTTACTGATGGTCTTGGACAACATCAGACATGACCTGCACATAAAAGTAATAACTCCTACCCTGTCCTATCCATCTACTGTACTGGCTCTTAATACTCGACCATTTCTGATTGAGCTTCCTCTGGCTAATTTTAAGTAAATCGATAAGTCAGAGAAATTGTGTGTTCTGCAGACTAATTTCCCTCTTTTTTCTTAATTTTTTATTAATTTAAGTATTTATTTGATCTTTGGACTTCAGGTTTCACACATTATATAGTTTATGCCAACATTTTGTCATTTACTACTAAAATATGAAAAAATGTTTCTGTTTTAACAATGTGTTTACACAGATTATTGTAGAAACGGAACACACATGAAATGCATTTGTTCCAAATAACAATCTATTATTTCCACTCTAAAACTCCAGCACTTCACTCCCAGATAATCAGGGCATGAGCTGGGAGAACTTTGTGCACGTTCTGCGGTGGTGGGGGGATGGAATAGCAGGCTGCTTATCTTTATCGACACATTTACAGGACAAAAGATGCTGACGGAGAGGTGCGATTGGATTTAAGGTGGGCCGGATCTACGAATTTTTTTGTAGGCTCTGGTAATTCTAGTGTTAACTCCAAAATGAATACCTCCTTAACACCAAATTTCTGAATTTTGTGATTAACTTTTTTTATTTAGTTGGAGGATTTTCTTTTTTTTTACACTGATTAGGTCAATGGCCTTCGTACATGTGGTTGGCAGCAAGGGGTGTCATTCTTGATTTTCTGATTGCATATTCCTACAGGCCAAACACAGAACATAAGCATAAAAATAATACAACTGGAGTCCCATGTTTTCTCCCTAGGAGAATCTTATCCAAGTGTGATGGACCCAGACTACAAATAACAAATTAGAAGTGTGTAATCTGAGTTAAACACTTTATTAATCCAAAAAGTGGAGTTTGTAAGTAACAATTTGGGCCCAAAATTATGTAGATGGGTTAAATTTTCATCTTTTACTGCCATAAAGAGGAAATCACTGTGTAATACTCCACATAGTGGAATTGTGACACCAGATTACACTTTGGATACCTTGTAGTTCATGGACCGAACAGGATTTGTTGATATGGATGTTTTGAGTACTGAAATCTGCATCTCCTATGGCTGTTTTTTGTCTGCTATCTTAACAGCAGTCCTTTTGACTTAGTATGACACATTATCTACTTCAAATTCATATTTTGCAGTCCATATTTTCACAATCACACCTGCTAATTATTTAAAAATTATATTGAATCCTATACTGTCGCTGCAACAGTAAACAACAGAGAACGCACACAGCACCTGCAACAGTTTCTCATTCACTTTTATCAATAGTCCATTGATATCGTGGAATGTCAGTGTGTAATTCTGTCTTACAGTTCTTTTAACACATGCAATGTGTTGTCAGCACACTTGACAAACATTTATATGTTTAATTGAGGTCTTTTCTGGGCGATGTTTAGGCTGTAGTCAGTTTGACATAAACAGAAGCTTGCCCTCTGTAAGACTAGGTTAACAAAACTACCACTCCACTTTGCAGTTCAAAATCACTGCCCACATGTTGAGCACTGCTGTCAGGAGGCATTGGATTAGTTTAAAAATGTGACACTTAGTGACCTGTCAAATTGTTCCCATCCACTTTTAAGCAAATTCACTCATGGCTGTCTCAAGACATATATATTATATTTCTAGCTCGCCCTGGTAGACCTCCCATTTGAATCTTCATTCACCGCAGGTGGGCGTGCATGCATGCGTGAACCCCCATAAGTGGTTGTGCAGAGTTCATGCATGCCGGCACCTTTTCAGTGGTAAGTTATGCCACACCTTAAAGCAAACCAATTCCAGAATCCATTTTACTTAACTAGTATGGCTAATGATTCTAAAAGAAATGAAGGAAGCTAAAGTGTTCCTTTTCTAGGTGCTCTGCACTTTTCTGTTATGGCATTCAGCTGCAAGGACACTGGCACAACAGTCTGAGTGTCGTGGAGGAGCCTGTGCAGCCTTCCCACATATTTGCATATTTGGACATGTTTTTCCTCACAGTTCAAGCTGTCGAGATGGCGATACACACTCGCACCAGCAATTCTACTCACTTCATACATTTAAACAGGTAAGTGCCCTTTTCCTTAACTGCTTTCTTAAATAGTTAAATTGATCTCTCCTAATTACTTTATTTGATTAAATGGTAATGCTCTTGAGTGCTCATTACTACACATAGTTCCAATCCCTAGGAGATCAGAAACTTCTTTAAAAAAGTATTTTTCTAAACTATCCACTTAAAACTACCTCTCCACCTTACCCTCCAATCAATTTTTAGAGTCCATTTTGGACTGCCCGATCATAATGCTTGAGCTGAAGCAAGCACTGGATTCCAAGAAAACTAGACATCCCTCAGGGCCAGATGGTTTTTCCTCAGAAGTTCCTTTTGGTTTTTGGAAGCAGATGGCAAACACTTATTTATATTTCCTCCTTAAAACAAAATCCTTTCATAAACTCCACTTTAATCACCTTACTTTTAACACAGCATGAAGACCCAGCAGATTATGCTAGCTACTGGCCAATTTTATTGATGAACTATGACGCAAAAGTACCTGCCAACCTTCTATTGAATCATCTTCAGGTGGTCATTCAAAAATTAATTCCAAATAGGATTTGTCCACTCACATCAAGCATCAGAAAACACCAGATGTCACCTGCACATAATAGACGTGACTCCTACTATGTCTCATTCTGCTGTTCATCTGACTCTTGATACTTTGATCATTTCTGGCAGAGCTTCCTCTGGGTAGTCTGATTTTAAAAGTTGTGCATTATCCCCCTCTATATCGTTAACCAGGGGGGTATTTTTCGTACGTGGATTAGTCGTTTAGCCGGATGTAATTGTTGACGATTTGGCCTGATCCTGGATCTGTCGGTTTTTCGAAACTCTTGCTGAATGTGTTGTCATAGCAGCACATTCAAATCCTCAAACCTGCTCGGAGCAGGTTTGTTTGATGTAAACAAGGATTAGCTCACACACTTAATCAGTGTCTGTGCATGGAATTCATTCAGTCATGGCTTCGCCGTTCATGAATGAGCGACCAATTGATATCGGTACGCAAATTATAAGAGAAATTCATACAGATAGGGTTTTGCGCGATCAGCAAGATCCTTTATTGCTCCCGGAGAAAATTCTTTTCGAAAGATACCGCTTTAGCCGAGGGGGAATATTGTACCTCAAAAATTAGCACCTTATATTTGAAGTCAAACTACGTGAAGTCGGGCTCTCACAACCACACAGACAGTATGCATTGCTTTGAGGTTTTTTGCAAGCGGAACTTTTTTTATATACTGTAGGCGATGCGGAAAATCTATCTAAAAGTGCAGTTTGCCAGGCAATTCGTAAAGTCTGTTTGGCTCTGAAATATTTCCTTCGGGTTTTTATAGTGTTTCCTGGACACCTGCATGTGCAGACAATAAAAGAGGCTTTTCATGCCATTGCAGGTAGGTAATACACGGGCTAAAACACCCACAGTTCCATAAAGAATCTCACAATCAGCCTAACATTCTCATTACCCAGGATTTCCAAATGTGATTGGGGCACTGGATTGTACGCAGATCCGAATAATCAGACACAGTGTCTTCATCAAATATTTGACCTTCGTCAATATCTCGTTGGTCAGACACAGGTTCAAGGGATATGACATTCCCTGCAACTGACCCAACAAAAAAGAGGGCTATATGGAACATACCTATGGCACACATCGATGACAAACATATGCAATGACCATCCTTTACCTGAAATGAAGTGACCACTGCATCCTGCCACTGGTTCTGAGGAGGAGCTTCCCCCTGTAATGCCCTCAGAAACAGGGCAATGGGCATTTTGCTGGATAGCCAACTCTTCTGCAGGGGTTAGGTCTGGACCACGTGGACCTCCACTTGTTTTTTGCTTGTCTGCCTTCTTATTAGTTTAAAATTAATGTTTTTTATATTATATACTAGCAAAATACCCGTGCTTCGCAGCGGAGAAGTACTGTGTTAAAGAGGTTATGAAAAAGTAAAGGAAACATTTTAAAAATAACGTAACATGATTGTCAATGTAATTGTGTTGTCATTGTTATGAGTGTTGCTCTCATATATATATACATATACACATATACACACACATATACACACATATACAGATATATTATATATACATATAAATGTAATGAATTATTATTATTATTATTATTATATACACATATATTTTTTATATATATATTTTTTATATATATATATATACACATACATACATACATATACACACATAGATGCACTTACAATAACATAGAAATCAATATAAACAACATTAACATCATTATCATATGAGAATATGAAGTAATATATAAGAAGCACATTTCATATAAATATAAATAATTAAACAGTAAAATCTTCTTGTATAATTTGCTACCGTGGCTTTTCGTTGGTCTGTCCAGGATTTTAAATCACCTGTAGCTTGCAAACTGTTTCACCTATTGACTTGAAATCTGGTACACATATAATACGTCACGTCTGCTATCCGCTTTATGGGTGATGATTGTATTTTTTTTTTTTAATGTTTATTTTATTTTAGAATCAACTCCTATCTGCGCACACCAGGGCGGCCGTGGGCAGATGCGTATGGTGTATTCACTCCATGTTATCGTGCATTGCGCTGTCACTGGTATTTTGATAAAAGAATTTGAACAATATATAAGAAGCGTATAAATTATTAAACAGTAAAACATTAACATTTAAGAAGTAAAGTTACATTGAGTACTACTGCAGTGCCTTCGGCTATACCTCATTTTTTCTTTGCCCATTACATGCTTAAATGTATACATTTTTTGGTGTACCTACCCGAGAACACGCGACATATAACCGACCGTGGGAGAAGCATGGATTTTAAAGAAGCGTTGAGTTCATCTGCTGGTCTCCCTCGTGGAATAACTGGTAATGTTTCACTAAAATCTACAGCGAGTAAAACGACATTACCTCGTTTTTTTTTTTGTACGATCTCTGAGATGTTGCTTTTTTCGGTTCAAGGCTTCATAAGCTCTTTTATGTTCCATGGTGTACTTAATAAGTACTAATTATCCCAAACCATCATCTTTGAATGTTGCAAGACTTTCGCCTTGTATGTAGATCGGGGTAATTACATTCATTGCATTCCTAGTGTGAATCACAATCTGATTGTATGGGTGGTTACCTGGCACTGTAGGGTTGCCACTCGTCCTTTAAAATACGGAATCGTGCCGCGTTTGACAATGAAATTGCGCGTCCCGTTTTGAATCAATACTGGACGGGATTTATCCCGTATTTTTTTAATCATTTTTTTTTTAAAGCAGCGTCTCATGCAAATCATCCCACACGTATTTTATGAAGATGCCTCCTTTCCTACTTTTGATTGGGTAATACTTGATGTCATCGTTAGTTTGATTGGTGTTTTTAACTGTCCAGTGAGGAGGGCGTGTCTTTTAAGTACAGTCTGCAAAGTGTTGGCACTGAGATGTGGCGTCAGCGCCATACTTGAAGCCCCTAACGTTGCGGTCAGCAAGTCGGCTAACATCCGCCATGTGCCGTCTTTCAGTTGCGAGAAGCAGATCATAGAATGGTTGAAACTGTTGCCCCTAACGTTGCGCCACGGCGTGTGGTTCATTTATACGTCGTGTCTTCTCATTAAAGTTTTATCTCGCGAATAGAGATAGATAGATAGATACTTTATTAATCCCAGTGGGAAATTCACAACATATAAAAGAAAAAAATACACCGAAGGCTTGAAACGCCACTTTCTCGCAAGCCGCTTCATTTTTAGCTTAGTGCCGGCTCTGCTGCCACGATACCGCCTTCTTACCTCGTCAGGTAAATATGGAACCACACCGGCACTGGCATTTGTTCTCAGCGGTCGAAGTTGAGTACTTCAATATGCGAGTCTCGGCGTGTAAAAATCCATGCCCACGTTGTAAAAGTAAGTGTGTCCAGGGAACGAATCCACATAAAATAAAGTAATAGGAGTGATCAATAAATAAAAATAGAAAAATAAAAGTAGAAAAGTACACATACATATACAGTCATACATGGAGCTGCTGAAAAGGCTGCCACTCACGGCGGCGCCGGATGTTTTAATATGTTATTGCAATCCGCAGCGGGAGCGTTTCTATAAACTTAATTTAAACTTACGTTTTACACCGTGCTTTGTTTCCCTTATGAACATGCTTGTATGCTTCACTCACTCCGTTCTCAATTGTTTAATTAATTTTTTGCTCTTCGCTGTTTGCGGCTGTTCCTCCATTTCCCCCCACTTCGTTCTTTTATCTCGCGAATATGTTATTGCAATCCTTAACGGGAGCGTTTCAATAAACTGATTGAAAATAGTTTTGCATTTACCTTTTAGTAAAAGGCGAGCTTTTAAGCCTGAGAAATCACCCCGTAAATGCACACGTTTAATTGCACATGTGTTAATATGTATGGTTACACAGTATTAAAAGACAGTGAACAACGTCAGTTACCTTTCTTCCCGCGTTTGATAAAAGGTGAGCTTTTAAGCCTGAGAAATCACCGCGTAAATGCACACGTTTAATTGCACATGTGTTAATATGTATGCTTACACAGTATTAAAAGACAGTCAAAAATTAACGTCATTTACCTTCGTTCCCGCGTGTGACTCGTGCTGTAAATCTCTTCCTTGTTTTTAGTTCACGTGATTACGTAGGAGGCGTGATGACGCGATACATGACTCCGCCTCCTCCATTACAGTGTATGGACAAAAAATATGTTCCAGTTATGACCATTACGCGTAGAATTTCAAAATGAAACCTGCCTAACTTTTGTAAGTAAGCTGTAAGGAATGAGCCTGCCAAATTTCAGCCTTCCACCTACACGGGAAGTTGGAGAATTAGTAATGAGTCAGTCAGTGAGTGAGTGAGTCAGTCAGTCAGTGAGGACTTTGCCTTTTATTATTATAGATGATTCTTTATGTCAAGAATTCTTTAAATAGTTATATACCAATATTTACCAGTTTGAAGTATATTCTTATACTCCACTTTAACCTATTCCCATGTTCTCCTTGTGCTCACGTTTGATCTGGAATTCTGACATATTAAATATGAATTTACATGCATATTTAATATATTAAATGTGAATTTCCCCTTGGGATTAATAAAGTATCTATCTATCTATCTATCTATCTATCTATCTATCTATCTATCTATCTATCTATCTATCTATCTATCTATCTATCTATCTATCTATCTATCTATCTATTGTGACAGATAGAGGCTCTGTCCACCTCTTGAACCCTCAGGTACCACTCTGAACACCAGGTAAAAGTATAAATATTCTTTATTTTATAAGAATACCGTGCACAAAGCACTCTCCACACCACACTCATAAACACAATAATTCTCTCACTAACCAATCCTCCTCGCCCAGACACTTTGCCACCCTACCTCCCAGCTCAGCTCAGTGTACTGGGCTTCCCAGAGTCCTTTTACACACCCTGACCCGGAGTTGTTCCCGTTCAACAGTCCACAGTTCCTTTTCCCTTCCGGGTCAGGGTAAACAGACCTTTTCTTCAACCCGTGAGCACGTCGTTTCTTCCTGTCACGTGACCGTGACGTACTCCCGGGTTATAGGGCACATGCGAGCCTATGAGCCCCCCTACAACGATGCCTGGTGGCCCCCAAGGTATTCAGCAGGGCTGTGTATAAAAACTACATAGTCCATGAGGCCCTGCTGGAACTCGGGGCATGTCCACGCTGCTGGGAGAGCTCCTCCTGGCGGCCTGGGGTTGAGGGCCGGAGAAAGAAGCCGGCAATCCACCACACTATCTATCTATCTAATTAATCTGACACATATGAAATGAAATGCTGCATTCTGTAAGTACAATGCACACTACTTAGCGTTTAATTTGTCGGCCACTTTTTGCCAGCCGTCTTTTCTGATTTGGGCTGCTTTTGCAGTGTTATCCCTTGTGCATATTAAATCTTGAAATTCTTCATGTCCTTCGAATAAAAGGTCTTGTTCCGCTTGTGTGAAAAAAGTATGCGCCCGTTCTTTCCTCATTTTGTTACAGCATATCAAAGACTTGCTGATCATGTTTTCTAGACTCAAAATATATGGGCTTTTCAATTAGCGCGAGCGCGCACATTGATCTCGGATGATTAGATCCAGCTAGACTAATCTACTATACGGCTGCGTTTGAAAAACCAACTTATCTAAGATGAGTTTTACTGGCATTAACTCATCCAAGATGAGGCATCTGATCTCGGATGATTTAAGCAACGTACGGAAAATACCCCCCAGTTCTCTTAAACATTTGGGCATCAGTATTTTCCCTCTTCTTCACAACATTGAATCATCTAATTACTTTAGCATTTTTAAAAGCATTATGGATTCCCTGTTCTTTTAGAATTTCCTCCCCTTGACATTATGTGCCAGATTAGCAATTACTACAATGAATATAGTCCTTCATCTTTATCTTTATATTTATTCCCCACTGTTAAATAATGGATTAATGTTAAATCTCTAATATCAAAGCTTATTTGAAAGATTAAACAATCTTCAAGTAAGCATTCCATCCTTATTCACCACAGCTTGTGGTATAGGGTATCCATGCTAGACTTAACCTATACAGCTGGTCATATGCCTTTTTGATTTTGCATGTTCCATTTTATTATTGCTGCCTCTCCTCTAATTTTGTACCTTCCTTTTATTTTAGTTTTCTGTCATTTGTAGTTTGGGGCCACTATAAGCATGTATGAATGTGCTCTGTAACAGATGTCCACAGTTGATTCCTGTCTCCCTCTTCATTGCCTCTGGGATGGAAACTGAATATTGGGAAAATGAATGGATGAGTAGTTGTACTGTTTTATTGTTGCTTTTATTAAATGTTACTTGGGCTCACTGTTTCATTGGTGCCCTGTCCACGACTGGATTCTGCCTTGCTCCTGTGGCTTTCCAGAATAGGCTTTGGTCTTCCTTGACCCTAAATTGAATAAAGAGGTTTAGACTTCCCTGTTATTATATAAATGTTAGTTTATTTTAATTATATTGCATATGAATATAAAGTTTGCATGTTCTCCCTGTCTCTGCATGGGTTTCCTCCTGGTGCTATGGTTTCCTCCTGTCATCCAAACACATGCTGATTAGTTGAATTAGCAATGTTAAATGGGTCCTAGTGTGTGTCTGGTGTGTGTGTGTGTGTGTCTGTGTGTTCATCCTGCAATAGACCGGTCCAGGATTAGTTCCTGCTTTGCACTCTGTGCTAGCTGGGTAAGGATGCAGCCACCGTAACCCTGGTCTGGATTAAGCAGGGTTGGCATGGCATCTGAATCTAGCTTCCTAGATATGTAAACTGTATGTAAAAAAAACCCTGAAATACTGAAATTATATTTCTGCTATTTTAAAGATTGAAAATAGTTAGAAAGCATCAAAGAGCTAAAAGTGATGCTTTAAGTTATTCTGCAGAGTTATTATGTCAGTTAACATAGGCAGCAATTCAAATACTTTTGTTTCCATGTTAAAAAGGCAACAAAATGATATTAATATTCCAGTAAAGTCCTATCAGATTCATGTACTTTCTGCTTCTTCTAATACTAGTGCTCTAATAATCAACTAAAATAATATAGTAAACCACCACAGCTGGGGCTACAAAAAGGTCAAATAAAAAAATATATAAAAAATAAAATCAATATATAGTCAAGAGAGAAGGAGACTAAGCAGACATGTTTAACACCATAAAAGGGAAACTACACTTGTTAATTTGTTCTAGGAAAGAACAAACACTCATGTGGGAGGCAATGAAAGGTAGCTAAGGAAAGATAGGTTCATGGAGGGTTATTACCTACTGTAATAAATTCCCAAAAGATGATGTGGAAGACATTTCAATGGACCCTTAAAATCTAAACAACTTGCTGTAGGGATTTTTCTAGTCCTCTGTGTCTGCATTTTCAAAAAGGTTATTCTGCCTGAAGTAACTCCTTTTGAAATTAACAGTATATAAAAAGTTATTGTAGAATCTTCAATCCCCATGTAATTTGTAATAAGTTTTTATGAAAAATAACTTTTAAAGATTGCATATTGTTTTCTTCCAATGCCTATTCAATTCTTGTTAGTGCAGAAATTGTGAGAAATTCATGCAAAGCTGAAATTTACACTGAATAGGATTTCTATTCACCACCAGGCAACTTTACATCACTAAGCAAACATATCAAAAATCTCAACTAACCTAACAATCAGTCTTTTGACAGTGGAAAGAAAACCAGTTTCATGCCACGTTTCTTCTGTTAAATATTTCTTTTAATTTTAATTCAAATGTTGAGGTATTTCAAGTCAATGTTTTATGGTTCACATATATCATCGGATAATCAGAACAGTATATATATCATCATTAAGGGACCAATAAGTTGTAGAGTTAGATATCATATATTTTCAGATGCAGGAAAAAAATAAAGAAAAGATAAGTATCCTGACAGGTAACAAAGCTCCCCAGTTACTTGTCTGAGGCAGGGGAGCACCCATAACATATAAGCAATAGATAAAGGTTTTTCCACCTAGGAACAAATGGGCTAATAATACATTATAAAGGTCAACAGATGTCTAGTAAAGAGCAGAGAAGAGAAAGCAAAGAAAAATTGACATAACAGGGAAAGGTTTTGGGTACTGGGAAGCAGGTCACCTCTCTTTTCAGTTAGTTAAGGTATGCATAATGTACTTATGTGCATATAGATACAATACAAAGGCCGTGGATTCTAATATTTTCTGGAATTTATAAACTTTTATGTAAGTTACAGTATCATTTGAACATACTGCAATTACCTGTGAATGTTTAATATTTTTAAATGTGACAGGCTTAATTTTTATTTACCTTAAAAAATCCATTTTTTTCAAGATATATATTTTCTCTGTGACTCATACAATCTAACTCTCTAACTTATTTATGATAAGTAATTTTAGTGCATGATTTATTAGATCACTTCCTCCACACAAACATTTCTGCCTGTTTTAGGCCTACTCAAATTCAATGATAACTGGTTATGACAACCTTGCAAGCGTATCACAATTGTACAAATAATATTAAGGAATTGGTTACTTGAAACTTAACACTTTGTTCCATTTCATCTGGAAATATGGAAGATAAAACCAGCAGGAGTCCACTTTCCAGATGTACAGTGTCAGTGTACATTTCATTTGTACATAATACACACAATAACTGAGGCACAATAACTGAGCACATCAAAAGCTTTGAGCTGCACACAAAAGAGAAAATAAAAACAGCTACCTCTTCAATGCCATTTTCTTCTGTGGTGGACATCTGACTATTACTGAGTAAAAAAAAAAAAATCAGACTTCGGAGCAAAAAGGTAGCAGGCTCTTGTACATGAATCTTTCTTAAAGGTAATTAATTCACTTCATAAAGATTAAGATGTATCTCCCTGCCCATGTCCTCTGTGTTAATCAGGACTGTACACAATGTTTCCTGCACTCTAGTAAGCTTTTAGAAAATTAGGCTTTCAACAATCTTTTTAAATGATATTGAATCTTGCACTTCCAGAAACTAAATATTAGACATACTGGGTCTTCAACGTACAACATGCTTTAGGTGTCCTTAGTGTTCAACACACAGTATAGAAAATGATTGAGAAGGAATCATTTAAAGGAATACTCTTCCCAAAAACGATATTTTTTTAAATCTTACTTACCCCATGTAATTTGTAGTGGTGGCCAAGAAAAAATTTTTAATGTCATGTTTTTGCGGAGAAATTAAATATGAAATATTCAAACTCAGCAGTGTTGACAGGGGATCAATGCTGGACAGTGCAAAATGAAGTAAAAAAAAAGATTTAAAAAAGAAAAAAAAATCTCACATAACTCGTGTTGAATAATCCACATATCTAATATTCATTTGTATTGTCAAAATGTGCAAAATGTATGCATTTTTTGCTGAAATGTTTTTAGTAGTTACTTCTGAAGCTCTGCATTAAATGTCAACAGTGCACACTCTTTATAGCATGAAAATCTTCCCCCCAATCTTGGTATTCCATAAATCAATAACAAACAAGAATTAGGTCACGTCTGGTGACTTTTTGGTGACCTTTAGTTAGCAAACATTTATCAGCTTTATTATTTACAAATACCATTAATTGTCTTATCAGTAGCAGCCTGTCCTTAAACTCCAAAATACCCCTTTAAAAAAAACAGGACATTTGTCACATCACCTTTATATAGCACTAATGGCTGCCTGTGGAAATATGATATACTGAATAAGTACCTATAAAGATACAGGTTTGGTTAAAACTCAAAAGAACATAACTAATATGAAACTATTTAACATACAGTACATGAAACCCAGTTCATTAGTTATTGTTCTGCCCCACATGCTGTTAACTATTACTGTTACTTATTGAACTGTGCCCCCCCCCCCCCCCCCCCCCCCCCCCCCCCCCCCCCCCCCCCCCCCCCCCCCCCCCCCGTCTTGTCTGACACACCTGTCAGTCACGTCCCATACTCACAGTGCTTTTAGAAATTTCCATGAAGCTTATGTAAAGCACACAGGTCCCATGATGAACATTTAAATTTCCACACACGTGAGCTTGGGACACAGTTTATGGGCTCGAATAAGTGTATGTTCCCACCAGACTAGGGATTGTCGCTGCCCTCTAACTCTTTCTCCCTTTTCCCTGCAGACCAGCTGACAAGTCCTCAGCCTAAACCCACTTCCAGTCCTCAAAAGAGAGTAAACGTTACTTCCTCTTCCGGTCCCCAAGATTCCACCTCTTTCTGATGTCATTTCCATTCCCAGACTATCATTCTCCCATTACATCACTTCCTGTCTACCAAATATATATGGCAGACATTTTTATTTGTTCCTCAGTTCTGTTTTGAGGTCATGTCTGTAAAGACCAGCCTAAACCAACCATTTTTCAAGTTTATGGGGTGGATCCCCAAACCTTTCATTTTGTCATGTGTGTTCTTTTACAAAATACAATGCATCCCTTGTGTCTCACATAGGCACCCCTTTATCTCTTGTTTCGGTCACCTCTGAATCATATTATTAAGGTATATAAACCCCTGGGTCTGGTTAGTTGTTAGTCCTTTAAAACATAAGGAGGTTTCCTTTAAATGCTCAGCTCCTTGGTATAACTCAGAATTGCGATCTATGAAAGCAGCTGGCCGACGCCTTGAGAAAATGTTATCCAGGCTTTCTCTGACCACCAAAAAGCTTACAGAGAAGCACTAACTTCTGCCAAGAACACCCATTACGGCAGAATAATAGAAAGTGGCCATGATAACCCAAGGGTTTTGTTCTCTGTAGTTAATAAACTACTCAAACCTGCATCTGGTCCAACTACCTCTTCTACTGAAGTCTGTGAGGAATTCCTCCACTTTTTCCGTAACAAAATTAAAGATCTAAATAATTCAACTAACATAAATACATCATCTGTTTATATCTCTCCCTGTTTTCCCACTCCATCCAGCTCCTTCTCTAAGTTCTCACCAGTCACATCTGCGTTTGTTAATAACCTGCTTTGTAAGATGAGGCTGACTACTTGTGTACTGGACCCCATCCCCAAAACACTACTTAAATCCTGCCTTCATGCCATAATCCCGACTGTTACAACAATAATAAACTCATCCCTTGACGCTGGCTCCGTGCCGCTCACTTTTAAAATTGCTTCTGTAACCCCAATGTTAAAAAAGTCTGGTCTTGATGCTGACAATCTTAACAATTTCAGGCCTATTTCCCACTTACCTTTCCTGTCAAAAGTTCTCGAGCGTGTTGTAGCTTCCCAACTCACCAACTACTTAACCTCTAATAATTTGATGGAACCCTTTTAGTCTGGTTTCAGGGCGCGGCACAGCTGTGAAACTGCTCTGCTACGGGTAACCAATGATTTTTGTATGGCAGCCGACTCTGGACAAACCAGCATATTAATTCTGTTAGACCTCAGTGCAGCATTTGACACTGTCAGACATGACATCCTACTGTCCAGAATGGAGAACATGCTGGGTATCTCTGGCACTGCCCTTCAATGGTTCAAGTCCTATCTGACTGATAGGCAAGAGTTTGTTAGTCTTGGCAAGAGCAGATCCAGCTCAGCGCCAGTCACACAAGGAGTCCCTCAAGGCCCTGCCCTCTGTCCTCTTCTCTTCTGTATTTACATGCTTCCCCTTGGCCATATTATCCGTAGTTATTGACTGGGTTATCATTTTTATGCAGATGATACTCAACTCTACTTCAATGTTAAAAGTGGAACTTCATCAGAGCTTTCTCGGCTCACAACCTGCCTTAGTGAAATTAAAACCTGGATGGAGCAGAACTCTTTAAAATTAAATTACAATAAAACTGAACTCCTGCAAATTGGGACTAAAATGCAATTTAATAAAATGAGCTCCTTCCCAGTCTATCTTGGCGGTGATCTCATCAGACCTGCCTCTACTGTAAAAAATCTTGGATGTTATTTTTTATTCCTCCCTTTCTTATTCCGCCCACATAAATCACATTAAGAAACTTTCTTACTTTCACCTCCGTAACATATCCCATGTTCGCTCCTTCCTAACCTTGTCTAATGCTGAGAAACTTGTCCACGCTTTTATCACATCCCGCATCGATTATTGTAATTCCCTACTGGCAGGTGCCCCTTCTAATTTTATATCACAGCTCCAGCTTATTCAAAACTTGGCTGCAAGAGTCCTGACACGGAGCAGCAGCAGCAAGCACATCACACCCATCCTGCTCCATCTTCACTGGCTCCCTGTGTCATACAGAATCGAATATAAAATCCTACTAATAACCTACAAAGCCTTAAATAACCTTGCGCCAAACTACATCAGTGACCTACTCCATCACTATGTGCCCGCCCGCCCACTAAGGTCCTCTGATTCTGGCAATCTTGTTGTGCCCCTCACTAATCTACACTCCATGGGTGACAGGGCCTTCAGCTGTATAGCGCCCAGACTCTGGAATGACCTACCGAAATTAATCAGGTCAGCTGACTCCATGAATTGTTTTAAAAAACAACTCAAAACTCATCTATTCAGGAAGGCTTTTAGCTCTACTTGACTTTATTACCCTTTTCTCAGTTTACTTCTCTGTCAAGATGCTAATGTAACCTGTATGTGTGTGCGAGACCATCAATTATGTTGTCTGGTTTTTTTTCAGAATTCACTGTCTTAACCTTCTTTATTTATTTATCTGGTTTGTACAATGCTATATACTGTATACCCTGCCGTTCTTTATTATATTCTGTAAGTGCCTTGAGCATGGGAAAGGCGCTATATAAATAAAATGTTTTTTTATTATTATTATTATTATTATTATTATTACAGAGCAATCTAAATCTCTGTCTATGCGCATCTCTTGTCATGATCCAACCCTGGAAATCACTCACCTTTTTACTCTTCTGTTAAACAACATTTATTTTCCTAATGATTGGATTTAAAGTTATCAGAGCAGAATGCAAACCCACACATATCCATATAAATACAATACAAATTGAGTATACTGTATATTCTTCCTCAGAGGAAACATGTAATTATTATGGAAACAAGACAGGAAAGAAACTGACACAAGGAAGTAGCTGATCTGTTTGTTATCACAGATAGAATGGGTGCTATCTGTTCATAGTAGATCCATACGAATGAAACAGGAGGTGCCTATTTATTTATTTACTGCTAGGTAAAATGAGCTCATTTTCAGTGGTTTAATGAGTGATAAGTATACACATGTTTGTTAAAAGCAAGTAATCAATTTATGAAGGTAAATTTTACGGCATTATAATTTCACTTATTGTTCTCAGAATGTGGTTCATACATTTAGAATGACACAGTATGACAACATGGGCACTCTCTAATCCAGCTCTGCCTTCAAGTTTTCAAAAACAATATAAATATGAATAGCATGTTTGTGACAAAACAGAAATATGTGCATCTGTCTAATATGATTTTGGTAGAATGCTACCAAAATGAACAGTTGTGTGATCAGTGATTTAGCATGTGCATATTGTGGCTGTTATGATCAAGTGCACACAAAATGGTGAAAAGGGTGTAAGGCCTTAAAAAAAGAGCAAAACCAGACCAAGACCTTCACCAGTCTGCTTAGAGAGGGGCCTCACCGCAGGCAGCCTCACCCAAAACTCAACATGTTGGCTTAAAGGCCTACTCAGGCCTAAAAATGGGCACAGGCTTTTAGCAGCACAAACACACTTTGAATGTCTCAGATTCACATAAAGGAAGAGGAAACAGTAAAACCTCTTTAATGAGAAGGTCGTAAAGAATATTTATAAATAAGCCATACATTAAAACAAATCAGAAATAAATGTAAACAAAAAGTGAAGACAAAAGTAAGCAAAATGGGTTGCCTAAAAATGACAATCCAATGCAAACAAGGACAATCCGTGATTCAAAAATCAAAAACCAAAAACAGAAGCAAAAGTCCAGAAACTAGAATGAGTACAATACTAAAGTAGACTCACAGATGTGTATTGCTCAACAATCAATGAAGCTTTCCTGGGACCATCCCTAAAATCTGAATCTAAAGGCTGGAAGGGGTCCCACTACAGTGACATCATGGAGGTGCCACCATCTGGGGTCCTATCCACAAAACACAAGTAAAATATTCAGATAACTTAAACACACAATACAAAAATACTAAATCATGAATAAACATAGCAACATTAACAGAGCTTTGAGAATAAGAAAACTAAATAACAAATAATAATTTAAAAGCAAGAGAAGAAAAGAAAATATACTTAAGCCCGGGAATAAAACCTGACTCAAATATAACAACAGCAAAGAAAGTATACATAAGCACTATTGTCAATCATTAAAATGATCATAATAAATTTCCCGCACCTTCAAGGAAGCCCAATACATACTTACAGGCAGCCATAAGAGGTTGACCTGACCCAGAAAGTGTTCCGAAATTGCTTGGCACATTCCTTTAAGTAAGACTCAAGGATGCAGAGTGATGGGGCCTTTTAAGAGGTTCTCTGCAAGTCAGACCATAGGATGTTTTGGGGGTTCAGAGGAATGCCCTGAAAGTAGTTCCAAGATTAAGTTTAAAGCGACCGTTTGGCCAGAATAACTCTTGAGCTTATAGATGTGAAGTCAGTTGGGCAAAAGGTTGTGTTAGAGCTGGGGTATTATAGTCAGGATGATATAAATTGTAGGTGAGTTAAAGACTGTTTGATGCTTAAATGTTTGTACACTGTACTTTTGAACAATGTGCCAATGGTCCAGCCACTCCACCTTATAAGTAGGATCCAGACTTGCATAGCAAGGTCCAGTGTGACAGTGAGAGTTTCTTTTCTGTTTGGTACTTGTCCCCCTGTTTATCATTCTCTTGTTTTCAGTTTGTCCAATGAATTGTATACTTTTATAAAGACATCTAGTTTGAATAATTTGGTCGTGGTAAGGGAGCCGTGAAGAGGAGAAACCACAATATTTTTACTAGACCTTCAGCAATTAACAAATGTGGAAAACAGAAACCTAGCTAACTTTAAAACTCGAATGTGTACAGAAACATCTGATTGTTACAGCCATTTTCACAGACTGTTTGTTTCAAATGTGTTACTCTGAACCATTCAGTGAATATAAGCTAAAAATACTTTTCAGTATATTAATGTCATTATAACTAGAATAATGTGAAATGTCATGCTTCTCAGAGTACATTACGACTGTGCTCAGGACTGTTAATGAATGATGGCTGAAAATATATACATGCCATTTGCCTATAATGCCAGATTAAAAAATAAACAAAACTGTGCTCATAAATGAAGGATAGTTTTAAATTGATCATTTTAATATCATTATTATAAAATCCTCTTTCCTTTGGATGTTTTCGATAAGAGACTAATTTACCATCCTCATAAGCGGCTCGTTTAGCACTCTGCTGTGGTCATAGAATCTTATCAGCCTAAATAAGTAGAAAATTATGGCTTTCGCTGAGATAGTTACACTGTTTCAATTTAATGAAGGATAATGAAGGACAAAAAAATTTGGCTCTTCATCACTCTAGACTAAGGGGACAGTAGGTGTGTTTGAACTGTATTGTGATAATGAATTGTGCTATGATAAATGTAATGTGTGCTGGCCACATTTATTGAAGAGACTGAACTTGTTCGTTAAAAAAGCTTAACCTGTCAGAAGTGGGAGGAGCAATCCATAAGTGTTGGGTATTTATCTTAATGGATTACTCTCTTTGATGTACTCTACCACAAGTAATAGATTATAGTAAAAATAAGTTCCTACAGCCAAAAAAATTGCAGGTTAAATCTTCCTTGTAGAATAATGAATGAATGGCAGCACTTTTATATTAGTATTACACTCCATTTCACTAGATATACTGGATCTAAATAATAGAATTTAATGTCTGTTGACTTGTATTTTATTGCGATACTATTCTCCTGAATGAAGACCGTGATAATGTAATCCAGTATTTTGTGGCCAGATATATACAGTACTTATAGTAATTAGTGTTTCAATATCACCCTTACTGTTATCTTTACCATAATTGTAATGCTTTTCTGTACACTATTAAAGAACTGTGTAAAACAAGGCAATATATAAATAGTAGGTATTGGGTTAGGCTCCCAAATCTGACACTCTGCTCATGATACAGTAAAACCCAGTTTGCTCAGATTTTTAACAAGGATTATTTTATAAAACATATAAAAACCTCATTCAGAAAAAAATTAAAACATATAAAGATGAAGAGCAGTTATATACAGTAAAATATCTTGAAACAAAAATATCAATGTTTCCAAAACTGCTCATTTTCTTATTACTTCAGCATTCCACTTATTCAAAACATCAGTACTAGGGTAGAAATATATTGCGGCCTGCAATGAATATATTTGGTAAAATCCCATGCTTCAAAAATAATGTACATGTGAAGTATATGTCTAGTAAAGGCAGAAATCAGTCTTGTTTGACTTAAGTCAATTTACCAGATACATTTTACAACTCTGCATATTAAATCTTGATTGACATGTATGCAGACATGATTAACTTAAGCATACTCAAGAAAGTCATTAAACATAAGGCAATGAATGGCTGAGAGGCTGGGGGTACACTAGTTTTCTGAGAAAGGTAGATCCAATTTAAGTAAAAGATGGAATACAACTAGTGCAATATATTGCAGGACAGTGTAGCTGTTATTTGTAACTAGCCAAAAAAGCACATCTTGCTGTCTAAGGAAAGAAGACTGTAATATTGGACTGCTGCACAGCACTTAAAGCCATAAGCACAAAAGAAGGATGAGAAATTAATAAATAAAGTAGGCATTTTCAAGCTTCTATATATACATGTAACTTGTATGCTTAAATGCTTGTTGTATATATAATCTGTCTTTATTTGAGAATTCATTTTCTTTGCTTTTCTGTATCAAGAACTTTAACTTTTGCTCTTTAGGTTGCTCTAGGTTAAGTAACATAATCTTTGGCCATGTGTAAAAACTGGCGATGATAGACAAATAGCAAAAATATCTAAAATTTGTCAATTGATGGAGAGGGAGGAAATAGTACACGTTTGCATGCCGAAATGCAGTGTTAAGGTTATAAACACACAGACATCTGTATCAGTCTTAAAATAAATATATGGTTTGTCCAAATTGGACTTTCTTGTGTTTCTTTATTACTATCCCCTTATTCACAGCATTCATTTCTGTGTGTTGCACAACCCAGCCACAGGGGATGCACAAACCAGTGTGTTTCTTCGTGCCGGTCCCAAGCCCAGATAAATAGGGAGGGTCACATCAGGAAGGGCATCCGGTGTAAAATTTTGCCAAATCAATATGTGGACAACAATACAAATTTCCATACTGGATCGATTGAGTCCCAAGTTAACAGCGACCGCCAACAGGGTGCTGGCAGAAATTGGACTACTGTTGGCCAAAGAAGAAGAAGAAGAAGGAGAAGAAGAGGGGGGAGATGTGTCCAGAGGCAGGAGGAGAGGAGGAAGGTAAAGATAGTGGAACTGAGGGTAAGAACTTTGAATGTTGGCAGTATGACTGATAAGGGGAGAGAGTTAGCAGATATGATGGAGAGAAGGAAGGTTGATATATTGTGTGTGCAAGAGACTAAATGGAAGGGGAGTAAGGCCAGGTGGATCAGAGGTGGATTCAAATTGTTCTATCATGGTGTGGATAGGAGGAGAAATGGAGTAGGGGTTATTCTGATGGAACAGTATGTCAAGATTGTTTTGGAGATGATTATGAAGCTTGAAATTGGAGGTGTGATGATGAATGTTGTTAGTGCATATGCACCACAAGTTGGATGTGCAATGAATGAGAAAGAAGATTTTTGGAGTGAGTTGGATGAAGTGATGAACAATGTACCCAAGGGACAGAAAGTGGTGATTGGATTGGATTTCAATGGACATGTTGGTGAAGGGAACAGAGGTGATGGACAGGTATGGTGTCAAGGAGAGAAATGAAGAAGGTCAGAGGATAGTGGATTTTGCCAAAAGGATGGACATGGCTATGGTGAAAACGTATTTTAAGAAGAGGGTGGAACATAGGGTTACGTACAAGAGTGGAGGAAGATGCACACAGATAGATTACATCCTATGCAGAAGAGTCAATCTGAAAGTGATTGAAGACTGCAAAGTGGTGGCAGGGGAAAGTGTAGTTAAGCAGCATAGGATGGTGGTCTGTAGGATGACGTTGGAGATCAAGAAGAGGAAGAGAGTGAGGACAGAGCCAAGAATCAAATGGTGGAAGTTGAAAAAGGAAGACTGTAAGGTTGAGTTTAGGGAGAAGGTGAGACAGGAACTGGGTGGTAGTGAAGAATTACCAGACAGCTGGGAAACTACAGCACATGTAGTAAGGGTGACAGCAAGAAGGGTGCTTGGCATGACATTTGCAAAGAGGAAGGAGGAAAAGGAAAGCTGGTGGTGGAATGAGGAAACACAGGAGAGTATACAGAGGAACAGGATGGCAAAGAAGAAGTAGGATAGTCAGAGAGATGCAGAAAGTAGACAAGAGTACAAGGAGATAAGGAGCAAGGTGAAGAGAGAGGTGGCGAAGGCTAAAGAAAAGGCATATGATGGGTTGTATGAGAGGCTGGACACTAAGGAGGGAGAAAAGGACCTGTACCGATTGGCTAGACAGATGGACCAAGCTGGGAAAGATGTGCAGCAGGTTAGGGTAATAAAGAATAAAGATCGAAACATACTCCCAAGCGAGGAGAGTGTGTTGAGCAGATGGAAAGAGTACTTTGAGAAGCTGATGAATGAAGAGAATGAGAGAGAGAGAAGGTTAGATGATGTGGAGATAGTGAATCAGGATGTGCAACAGATTAGCAAGGAGGAAGTAAGGACAGCTATGAAGAGGATGAAAAATGGAAAGGCCGTTGATCCAGATGACATACCCTTGGAAGCATGGAGGTGTTTAGGAGAGATGGCAGTGGAGTTTTTAACCAGATTGTTTTATGGAATCTTGGAAAGTGAGAGGATGCCTAAGGAGTAGAGAAGAAGTGTACTGGTGCCGATATTTAAGAATAAGGGGGATGTGTAGGACTGTTGTAACTACAGGGGGATAAAATTGATGAGCCACAGCATGAAGGTATGGGAAAGAGTAGTGGAAGCTAGGTTAAAAAGTGAGGTGATGATTAGTGAGCAGCAGTATGGTTACATGCCAAGAAAGAGCACCACAGATGCGATGTTTGCTCTGAGGGTGTTGATGGAGAAGTCAGAAGGAGTTGCATTGCATCTTTGTGGACCTGGAGAAAGCATATGACAGGGTGCCTTGAGAGGAGCTGTGGTATTGTATGAGGAAGTTGGGAGTGGCAGAGAAGTACATATTAGTTGTACAGGATATGTACGAGGGAAGTTTGACAGTGGTGAGGTCTGCGGTAGGAGTGACGGATGCATTCAAGATGGAGGTGGCATTACAACAGAGATCGGCTCTGAGCCCTTTCTTATTTGCAATGGTGATGGACAGATTGACAGACGAGATTAGACATGATGATTAAACTATGATGTTTGCTGATGACATTGTGATCTGTAGCGATAGTAGGGAGCAGATTGAGGAGATCCTGGAGAGGTGGAGATACAGTATGCTCTAGAGAGGAGAGGAATGAAGGTCAATAGGAACAAGACAGAATACATGTGTGTAAATGAGAGGGAGGTCAGTGGAATGGTGAGGATGCACGGAGTAGAGTTGGCGAAGGTGGATGAGTTTAAATACTTGAGATCAACAGTACAGAGTAATGGGGATTGTGGAAGAGAGGTGAAAAAGAGAGTGTAGGTAGGGTGGAATGGGTGGAGAAGAGTGTCAGAAGAGATTTGTGACAGATGGATATCAGCAAGTGAAAGGGAAGGTCTACAAGACGGTAGCGAGACCAGCTATGTTATGTGGGTTGGAGACGGTGGCACTGACCAGAAAGCAGGAGACAGAGCTGGAGGTAGTAGAGTTAAAGATGCTAAGATTTGCACTCGGTGTGACAAGGATGGATAGGATTAGAAATGAGTACATTAGAGGGTCAGCTCAACTTGGACGGTTGGGAGACAAAGTCAGAGAGGCGAGATTGCGTTGGTTTGGACATATGCAGAGGAGAGATGCTGAGTATATTGGGAGAAGGATGCTAAGGATAGAGCTGCCAGGCAAGAGGAAAAGAGGAAGGCCTAAGAGAAGGTTTATGGATGTGGTTAGAGAGGACATGCAGGTGATGGGTGTAACAGAACAAGATGCAGAGGACAAAAAGATATGGAAGAAGATGATCCACTGTGGCGACCTCTTATCGGGAGCAGCTGAAAGAAGAAGATTTCTGTGTGTTACACAAATCTTTATTTTGTTTTTACACATCTTCCGCTGAAAATAAGCAGCTTAATAACATGATACCGCTACCACCATGCTTGATATCACAAACCTTTCTCATTGGTAAAAAAAAAATTGGCTTTGCATCAGGCATACATTACATAGAATAACATTCAACTCTCAAACCAACTTTCAAATTTTATAACAGTAGAACAATTTTGAAGAGAACAGGCCATTCAGCCCAATCAATCTTATCAATCCTATCCACCTAATTTCTCCAAAATAACATCAAGTTGAGTTTTGAATGCCACTAGAGTTCTACTTTCCATTACACTACTTTGTAACTTATTTAATGTGTCTATAGTTTTCTGTGTGAAGAAATTCTCTAATGCTTGTACAAATTTGTCCTTAATATGTTTTTGTTACCCCCATGCCTTGGCTGAAGAACTCATTATGAAGTAAAGTCTTAAATCCACTGTGCTAATATCACCTCTTATTCTCAGTTTGTTTAAAATTAAGTGTCAGAATCAGCCTAGTCACTTTTATCTGGGCATCTTCTAGCACTGCTATGTCTTTTTTTAATATGTGGACCAGAGCTATAGTTTCTCTTAAATGTTGCTCCTAGTTTTTTAAAAAGTTACTTTAAACATATGCCACATATTAGGGCTGGTAACCCATCTTTTTAAAAGCTGACACTTGTGCGCTGATGCCCATGTTCAGCATGTATATGGATTATACTGTTTGCTGTGACAATTCTTGGTTAGACTACTTCACATTTCTGTCTTTTGTATGTAAGCTATAGTTTATTTTACTAATCTGTTTTTGTTTATTTTATGGTGGTAAGACTGCCCATGTTGTAAGTGTGCATGGTTGCATGGGTACTTTGCATTATTTTGTTTTTTTTAAGGAGAATCTATTTATGGAGAGTTTTATCCATTTCAAGTATTTTTTGCAAAGTTTAATTTTGTTTTCATTTGCAACATTCTCCGCTTTAGCGACATGGGAGGCTATTCACATAACCACAATCACAGCGCTCCTCACAAGTAGTGCTGGTATAAAGAAGGCGCCATTTCTGTGTTTTTTCTGTGTTAGGTTTCATTTTCATTTTTGAATTCTCTTTGTGTCCTTGACTTTCGATTCTCCAGTTTGCCCTTGTGTCATCTTTGCGTTGTGTCTCTGAGTATTCTGGCAGTGACCCCTTTTCTGTCACTCACTACATTTACCCACATGTTTGCACCTCTTGGTAATCTATTCTATTCTCACGATAATACCTGGAGATTAATGTCTCATTAAACCACAATTTCCCCAGTTTTTAAAAATGGCTTTAACTTTATAATGTTCTATATCTATTTAAAACATTACATGCAGGTGTAGATGACTACCTATTTGGAATTCTTATGCCACTCATATCGGTCTGGATGCCGATGTAACATGTAGTTTAATGCCCAATGGTTCTATTGAGGCTCTCTCTGCTGCAAAGTGTGTTGGTTTATTATTAGCACCAAAACAAGCTCTACAATTCATTATAATAAATAACTAATTAACATGGCAGACTACAACCAGCGCAGTGGGTAGCGCTGCTGCCTCGCAGTTGGGAGACCTGGGGACCCGGGTTCGCTTCCCGGGTCCTCCCTGCGTGGAGTTTGCATGTTCTCCCCGTGTCTGCGTGGGTTTCCTCCGGGCGCTCCGGTTTCCTCCCGCAGTCCAAAGACATGCTGGTTAGGTGGATTGGTGATTCTAAATTGGCCCTAGTGTGTGCTTGGTGTGTGGGTGTGTTTGTGTGTGTCCTGCGGTGGGTTGGCACCCTGCCCAGGATTGGTTCCCTGCCTTGTGCCCTGTGTTGGCTGGGATTGGCTCCAGCAGACCCCCGTGACCCTGTGTTCGGATTCAGCGGGTTGGAAAATGGATGGATGGATGGATGGACTACAACCAGTAAAGATTTGTTTTACTGACCTTGCCTTTGACAGTTCTATGGTTGGTTGCAGGATCATTAAAACTCCATTGCATAGTAATTTATATCTTTATTTGCAGTACTAGCATAAGAATGTACTATTTTACTAGATTATATCACTAAGTCTAATAATTTTTTCCTCACTCTACCCCATTAAATGACACATGTAAAACCAATAAAGATTAAAACAGGTCCACTGTCTAAGTTGAAGGTTTTTCTGGGGGTTAAATGGAACTGCTGAATTGTTGTCATATTTTATAGAATATATAAAAATACAAAGATCCATCCATCCATCCATTTTCCAACCCGCTGAATCCGAACACAGGGTCACGGGGGTCTGCTGGAGCCAATCCCAGCCAACACAGGGCACAAGGCAGGAAACAATCCTGGGCAGGGTGCCAACCCACCGCAGGACACACACAAACACACCCACACACCAAGCACACACTACGGCCAATTTAGAATCGCCAATCCACCTAACCTGCATGTCTTTGGAATGTGGGAGGAAACCGGAGTGCCCGGAGGAAACCCACGCAGACATGGGGAGAACATGCAAACTCCACGCAGGGAGGACCCAGGAATCGAACCCAGGTCCCCAGATCTCCCAACTGCGAGGCAGCAGTGCTACCCACTGCGCCACCGTGCCGCCCCTAATACAAAGATTTCTATTAAATAAAGTTTATTCTTTCCAGTATTAGAAAATATATCATGCGTCTTAGTCATATAAAGTAAAAGATGGTGAGGGATTTTTCCATCTGAGCAAGACTACTTTAGCAAGCTAACATTTTTTGTTAAAGGCAAATGAATTAAAATAGTCATTAAGATTGAGAAGTCTACTTGGGATAACTCTAAAATGGGCTGATAGGCAGTTAGTGGATAATGGCACAAATAGTTAGATAATAATTTATTGATTACCAAGGGGAATTCTATTCCCAATGCCTCTAACAGCATAGTAAGGATCAACGCCAAAACATGTGGCCATGGAAGGCTGATGTTTGACATTTCATACAGGTACTGGGTGAATTTTGGAGTGTCTGAATTAACAGAAGTGAACACAATGAATAGGTTCAAAAGTTTATAAGTCTATGTCTACTACAAACTGAAGAAGAAAGTGTTCTTTAACTATTATCTATTTTTATACTAAAAGAAGCATCATCTTCCTCTCAGTTTTGTTGTTGAAATTTAGAATAAGCTGTTAAACATTAATCAAACGCTATCAGTTTAATAAAAAGGGAATTTATATCAGGCTGTTCTAGAGTGCATGCATTTATGAGAATACTACTCTTACTTTCAGACTCAGCAATTCAAATAATATTTGAAAAAAATGTATATGACAGGCTTACAACTGGGATTGTCATACCCACCTTGTCCTCAGCAGTAAAATGGGAACTGCCATTGTTTATTTATTTATTTTTATTTAATTTATATGCTTCTGGAATTAGGTCACATTAAAAAAATTGTGACCTTGAACCAGGAATATATCTTGCACAAGACATACTTTTCAGCCACCACCAAAACATGTGGAGGGCCACTGTTTGCTGCTGTGGCACTAAATCTGGAAAAGTCACCAAAGAAGCCATGCATCTTCAACTTTTACCTTGGTAAACTAAACAGAGCTACACCCACAAGGGGAAATATTTTGAGCATGATATCCCTATTTTAAAGTAGCAGGACATCCTTGTGCAAAAATGAAGAGATGTGAAACACTGTCTGAATTGTTTGCTAGCTTTGTGCTGTCCAGCAAAGCAAACTGGCTGCACAGATTCAGAGTTCTGTGTTCCAATCATGGCAAGTATGTGTAGTGTTTTATTTTTATTTTATGTTATTGTTGGATGCAGATGGACAACTAAAAGCAATGCAAATCTAATCTATATGTATTGGTGTTTCAGTTTAGGAAGTTCAAGGCCAATACATTTTCCTTGTCAGCAAGTTGTTGTGAGGCTCACAATTTATGTACAGTGGAACCTCGGTTCATGAACGTCTCGGAACACGTACAAATGGTTTACGACCAAAAAGTTCGCCAAACTTTTGCATCTGTTCACGACCACACACTCGGTATATGAACAAGCCAGTTTCCCTTTCGGTTTGTACGTGTTCAGTCTCTCCCTGTGCATTTCCTGTGCAGTGAGCAAGAGAGAGAGAGCGAGACAGCGCGACACACACACGAGAGAGAGACACACACACACACACACAGGCGCGCGAGAGAGAGACACACACACACACAGGCATGCGAGAGAGAGAGAGAGAGACACACACACAGAGGCGCGCGAGAGAGAGACACACAGGCTGCGCGAGAGAGAGGGCTGGACGCATAAGGTAGGAAGGTAATTAAAGAATGCACTGAGCTTGTTTTTGTTTTCACTTCTGTTTACAGTGATCGGTTCGTAGCGTGCATTGTTGAAATGTAATTTTTCTTGGTGGTTTATTAAATTATGGATTTTTTCAAATGTTCATTTTTTTCCCTGTGCTTAAAACTCATTAAAAAAAAGTGTTTTTAGCCAGAGGTTGGTAGCGCTATACCGCGAACTACTGCAGTGTTAGTTTTCTCTGTTGTTCAAGGTTTTCTCAGTGTTATTCAATGTTTTTACATTTAGTTTACTATTACGCTGTGCATTCTATGGTTTACTTAACTATATTTGTGCTTAAAAACTTAAAAGAAATATATATTTCCATACAGTTCATATGGTCTGGAACGGATTAATTGTATTTACATACAATCCAAATTGCTTCGGTTCACGACCAAATCAGATTACGACCAGAGTTTTGGAATGAATTATGGTCATGAACCGAGGTTCCAATGTACTATTTAAACTTGTATTGCTATATTTTGGCAGATGATAATGCCTGAGGGGATCTCAATGACCTGAAGCAAGTTATTGGCATATATTCCTCAAAATCACTGTGACATGGCTTCTTTTCTCTGGCCAACAATCCAGAAGCGTTCTGCCATTTACACAGCACCCAATGAATAAAAGAACATTCATCTGGAGTGGTTCTTGCTATTATTTGTCTGGCTGGCCTGTACCACCACTTTCTGAAGCATACAGTTTATGCCATTGACTTGAAGAAGGACAAGTTGTTCTAATTTTCCACTGTGAAGGTTATGGTATGCTTTTGTTCTTTTGTAGAGTCTCATTGTTGCCAAGCCAAGGAATAAAACATAAGTCATCCTGATAGGTTGTGAGCTGGTATGGGTTTGAGGCCATTAATCTATCCATTTATAATAGAATTGTGGTCCCATGCAAGCTGCACCTTTACAGATGTCTCAACACATTATCATGGAAGCATTTCTGAAAAAGGTCAGTAGTTACATGTAAGGTAGGTACACTATAAGATTAAAAAAATATATTTTTATTTTTTCAGTATTTTGCCTAAAGTAACATATTTCATTGTTAAAAAATTTTAAACCCAAGAGACCAGCAGCTAAACAACTATGTTCATAATGAAAGTGTAGTGCAGCTCATAATAAAGAAAAAATATAACAAAACCGAGTAGCACAAGGAAAAGAGCGCCTTTGACCAGACTGCAATTTGTCATGGATCAGTTCAGTTACATATAAGGACTGAAGTGTAAATTACTCTATACAGCTATGAAATGGCTTATTCTTTTAAAATACAAAATGATGCAATTGAATATTCAGTCTGCAGATATAGAAACATTCAAGAAATGATAACAAACAATGCCCAGGACTACACTTAAAAAGAAAAAGCATTCTTTTAAAGCTTTAAATTTACTAATACATTAGAACATTAGAAAACTCTAGATGATAACAGGTCGTTCAGCTTAACAAAGCCCCCCAGTCCTATCCACTTATTTCTTCCAAAAAAACATCAATTCGAGTTTTGAAAGTCCCTAAAGTCTTACTGTCTACCACACTACTTGGTAGTTTATTCCAAGTGTCTATCGTTCTTTGTGTAAAGAATAACTTCCTAATGTTTGTGTGAAATTTACCCTTAACAAGTTTCCAACTATGTCCCCGTGTTCTTGATAAACTCATTTTAAAATAACAGCCTTGATGCACTGTACTAACTCTCTTCATAATTTTAAACACTTCAATCATGTCACCTCTTGATCTTCTTTTGCTTAAACTGTAAAGGCTCAACTCTTTTAATCTTTCCTCATAATTCAACCCCTGTAGCCCTGGACCTTTTCTAGTGTTGCTATGTCCTTTTTGTAGCTTGGAGACCAAAACTGCACACACTACTCCAGATGAAGCCTCATCAGTGCATTATAAAGCTTGAGCATGACCTCCTTGGACTTGTACTCCACACATCACAGTGCTATATAACCTAACATTCTGTTAGCCTTCTAATGGCTTCTGAACACTGTCGGGAAATCAATAGCTTAGAGTCCAATATGACTCCTAAATCCTTCTGATAAGGTGTACTCTCAATTTTCTGACCGACCGTTGTGTATTCAAACCTAACTTATTTACTTCCTATGTGTAATACTTCACACTTACTGACATTAAATTTCATCTGCCACAAATCTGCCTAAGCCTGTATGCTATCCAAGTCCTTCTGTAATGATATAACAGATTTCAAATTATCTGCTAATCCACCTATCTTGGTATCATCTGCAAACTTAACCAGCTTGTTACATATATTCCTATGTAAATCATTTATATATATATATTAAAAATAGCAGCGATCCTACCACTGACCCCTATGGAACACCACTCTTAACATCGGCCAGTTCTGATGAGGTTCCTCGCACCATCACCCTCTCCTTCCTGTGTCTGAGCCAATTCTGCCCCCATCTAAAAACATCACCTTGAACTCCCTCTCCTTCCTGTGTCTGAGCCAATTCTGCCCCCATCTAAAAACATCACCTTGAACTCCCACTTTGATGCCCAGCCTCTCATGTGGCTAATTATCAAATGCTTTCTGAAAGCTAAGATAAATTATGTTATATGCTCCACTTTGATCGTATCCTTTTGTTGCCTCCTCATAGAATTCCAGCATGTTAGTAAAACATGACCTCCCTCTTCTGAACCCATGCTGATTGTTCAGAATAACTCCTGTCCTTGCCATGTGTTGCTCAATCTTATCTTTAAAAATTCCTTCCATTAATTTTCTGTGATTCATGTTAAGCTTACTGGCCTATAGTTGCTTGAATCTGCCCTGTCACCCTTTTTATATAATGGGATGATATTTGCCATTTTCCAGTCCTTCAGAATCTCTCCAGTGCGCAGTGACTTCCTAAAAATATGTGTGAAGGGTTTATATATGTACTCACTAGCCTCCTTAAGAACTCAAGGGCAAATATTATCTGGTTCTGGTGATTTGTTTGATTTCAGCTTATTTAATCTGAGCACCACTTCTCCCTCTACAATTTCCAAATCCCTCATGACACAAACATTACACCATTTTAGACTTCAATGTTTAGCACCCATGCTTCACTCAAGGGACATACAATGTTAGTTCTGCTAGGTGAGGATTGCCCAACCTTTTTCACCCCGGGATGAGTTTAAATACTTGGGATCAGCCGTACATAGTCACGCAGATTGTGGAAGAGAGGTGAAGAAGAGAGTTCAGACAGGGTGGAGTGGGCGAAGAAGAGTGTCAGGAGTAATTTGTGACAGACGGGTATCAGCAAGAGTGAAAGGGAAGGTCTACAAGATGGTAGTGAGACCAGCTATGTTATATGGATTGGAAACGGTGACACTGACCAAAAAACAGGAGACAGAGGCTGGAGTTATAGATGTTAAGATTTGCATTGGGTGTGACGAGGATGGACAGGATTAGAAATGAGTACATTTGATGGTCAGCTAAGGTTAGATGGTTTGGAGACAAAGTGAGAGAGGCGAGATTGTGTTGGTTTGGACATGTGCAGAGGAGAAATGCTGGGTATATTGGGAAAAGAATGTTAAAGATAGAGCTGCCAAGCAAGAGGAAAAGAGGAAATCCTAAGAGAAGATTTATAGATATGGAGAAAGAGTAAATGAAGGTGGTGGATGTAACAGAGCAAGATTCAGAGGACAGGAGGATATGGAAAAAGATGATCCACTGTGGCAACCCCTAAAGGGAGCAACTGAAAGAAGAAGAAGAAGACCCCATGGCAAGTTTTTGAAAGAAAATTCCCCCCACCCTGTTTTTTTTTGTAATTTGAGTTTATACTTCTACCATAATAAAGTGATCAACAAATAGGGAAATTTTAAGTTATTGTTTTTACATTTATATTTTAAGTTCAGCAATGTCCTAGGCAATAAAAAAGGTACTAAATAGCTAAAAGGGACTAAGTGGTACAGCCTGCCACACCATGGGCATAGTGGAGTGTAGCAGAATTGGTAGCCATTGAGGGCAGCCATTCCTCATAAGGTCTCTGTGTTTCATTAGGGAAGCACCTGTACACAAAGGGGTATAAATGATCAGAGTAGGTCAAAAAAGGGGGTGGGGGTGGGATGTGAAAGCTTAAACAACTAGACTTGATAGAGAAATAGGACAGAAAAGGATATAGAGAACGGGCTAACCTGTCAGTGAGGGCGTCTCCATAGAATAGAAGTGTTCCTACAAGAACAGCGGGATCAACCCTGCCCCGCTGTAGTAATTGGCAGGGAAGACATGTGTGTGCTTGGAATCTTCCTGGGGGTACCAAAGTGAGGTGGCAGAGGGAGAGCCCGAGGGTCTGAGTTCTAGGACAAAGGGTATGTCTGCTGAGTGAAGACAGAATTGATGCTGTGCTTCTCTAAGGGAACAGTGGACAGGTGGAATGAAAGTGTTAGGTGTGAGGACGGACAATACGGAGCGAGCTTGGAGTTGCTGGGCTTCCCTGCTTGAATTGTGGCAAAGGTTGCAAAGGGACTATGTTTACAGACTGAGTACAAGAAGAATGCTTTGTTTCTCTGTTTATTTTATGGATATTCATTGTTTATTGAACAGTCTCCAGAACTATGTTTTTATAGACATTTATTTTTATATACAGTAAATGCACTGCATTTGCTGGACACTGCTTGTTGCCTTTTTAAAAAATGCACTTTGCAGTTTTTACACCATTAACTTCTTGTTGTGTCCTCACTTGACCTAGTCCATCCTTGGTTACGAACTACTGATACTCTAGATAAAGGGTGATGTCCAAGGTTATGGGTATGGATCATCACACCAACAGCAGGCATAGCCTACCTTTAGGCCTATCTTTAAACATGTGATTTTATAACACAAAGCTGATGGAGTAGCACGTAGCTTTTTGCCCTCTTTCAACTCCATTTATTACAGTCTTTCCCAGCAAACAGTAATCAGAACCCACACAGCCATAGAGGAAAAAGAGCCCTTGTGACATGAATGTGTTACAGCTTGTCCACATGAATGAAGACAGCCAACTACTAATAATATAATTACAGTATATAATAATATCCACTATTACCAGCCATACCTCTCTTAATTTTAAATGTTTTGTGCAATGTGTCATTTTGTTTCAATTTTATTTACACAATATAGGTTGAGTATCCCTAATCCAAAATTCCAAAATTCAAAATGCTCCAAAAATCTGAAACTTTGTGCACTGACATGGTGACACAACTGGAAAATTCCACACCAGGGGTCTCTTTTATAAAACTTTAGTTGGATTTGGGTGTGAAAATATGCTTAAGTGAAAAAGTGGATATGAATACCTACAGATTCAAAATGGATTTATTCTTTCAGGACGTGATTTGGTCATAGCTCCAGACATTTTGGATTATGTATATTCAACCTGTAATATAACTTTCCTCACGTTTCCTTAATAATTTCAAAACACCTTACCAATATGCAGGAGTAGTGAGTCCACTTTGCTGATAATTTGGTAAAATCACTGAAATGTTCAGGAACTTCACAGAACTCAGTGAAATGTATTGAAGTTAAAGGGGAAAGTGATACTGAACAAACTTTGAATGGATTAAAATGGGCAATGGTCTTTTATGTGACTGCAGGGGCTAGAGAAGTTTCTGCCAAGTATGCTGGACTGATTTTTGCAACCATTAATGTGACCTGAGCTGTGAGACAACAGTGCTAATCACTGCACCACCCTGTCTCAAACAACAAAAGAGCAGATGCAACAATAACCACAAACTAAATACAACAAATGGCCATAAACTAGCAATAAGTTGAAAAAAAATGTATCAATCTGCTCACAGAGTTTCACTCTTCAGGACATTTCTTGGCTGTGCCATAAAGCAGTTAGTTTAAACTGATCTTCAAGTCGCTTGCCAGATCCATATAAGAAAAAGTGCTGCACCAAATGCATGCATAATAATTCTTCAACCATGTGAAATGATGATAATAATAATAATAATAATAATGAAAGATTTGGGTTAGATTAGATATATTTTATTAATCCACAAAGAGAAATTCAAAAGCATATCACAACAAAACATAAAATACAGATATCGACTCAAAGTACAATATAAGACAATAGAGTAAAAACATATAACACAATAAAAATTAACTGTAATAAATTGAAGTGTGTACTGTTATCCTATGGCTTCTGGCTGGAGTGACAGAAAATATGTCGGGAAGAGGCACTTACATGCATAATGACAGCAGGCAGAAAAGATTCCCAGATCTTATTTATTACTGTTTTCAAGGTGTTTCAATCTTATTGATGGAAGAATAAAGAAACAAAACATCTCCACAGATAGATTGAAAGCATTTGGCATATCTGTTCTGTTTCCGATCTATCTGTGCAGAAGCTTCACACTTTCTGTTCTGCTTGTGCAGATACTTTGCACCTTTTCCATCCACCGAAATGGCGGAATCACCTTGTAAATAGTAATAAATAGTTTGTTATCATTATTTTTTCACAGTGTGTCTTGTGTTATCTTACTCTGAGGAGTGTTGGGCCGCTTTAAGGTTTGTTTTGAATAGGTGCCGAGCAGCAGTGTGTGCCCCAATCCCTTATATGTACCGATGCACTGCAAGTGAGTTGGCTGCTGCTCAAGCTGCTGAGATCTGAAGTTCTGTTTCTGTTACTCTGCACTAGCACAACCGGGTTTGAGCTTTAGAGTACTGGTAGACAATATATGCCTATCAGTGTGTAATGGCATACACAGAGCCTGTGATGCAAATGCCCATCAGTACCTGATCTTTGTTGATGCATGGGGAGCATAGCATGCTTAATCCAGCAGTGAAAGATAGAAAATGAACATATGCACAACAACAAAGAATATTCATTATATTCTCATTATTGTCAGCTAACATACCCCTCAAATAAAAATACTGCAATTTTTTTTTTTTAATTTTTTAATTCATGTGAGGTGTAAATCCCACTGGAGTAGTGACATCACACATGTGTGAAGCAGATCAGGCAGTGACTTAAATGTGAGGTGGAGTACGCCTACAGCACGTATGTATAAAAGTTCTACATATGGCTGCTACAGCTGTGTGATGTCATGCTGGCCTCGCAAAGCATCATGGGGCACTGGGGAGAAAAACATTCTTCTAAGCTGGCTACACTGTGAATTTCTGGAAAAATATGCAATGAAAATGGTCAGAATCTGCAAAAAACACCTTGGTGAATTTTTCCAATCAGGACATCTCAGAAGCAGCATTCTCAGCTTTGAAGTGAATGTATTTGATAAGGCTTTATTATAATTAATATATTGAGATTTATGTTATAACTAACAATAAAATATTAGTGAGGTTTAAGACATTTGTTTCATGTTAGTGTTGGTGTGCTGTTGGCTGCCAGTATGGACAATTGGAAGAAGGATTTTTTTTTTGATCTATAAATACAGCTTCAACAAAACAACTGAATTTTTTTCATGTGTCACAGAATGTTCTGGTCCTATTTTTAGTCATCTTCCCAGATTTCTAATAGACAGCTGCAGATCTGTACAATAACTCTACCAGCTTTCACTTTAAAATATTTACTTTCACTTAAAACATTTCAAACTTACTCTTTAATACTTTGCAGTTAGGCACTGTGTTTTATCTACTAATACATTTGCTATGCTGCTAGGTTTTTGACCAATGTGTTCTGAGATTTTTCAGATAAGATACTCACCAATAATGGCGTTGGAAAGTGACAACATGTTGCATGATTAGCACATGTAAGTAAGGATTTCACTGTACTCTGTACAAATGAAAATAACAACTCTGATAACAACAACATTATATATACTGAGATATACTAAAAAAGATAAAGTTTTGGAAAATATTCATTTTTATCTGCATTAATTCTTGCCACTAGTAAGAGATATTTTAAAAGGTCATGTTTAGTACTTACCACCATGGGAAATTTAATTTTGTTTTTAACAGTTTTAATTAATTGTGTTTGTGAATTGTGAATATTTGTGAATTTATTATTCTGACACATTGAAAGAGAACTGTTAAAATTTACACCCATGAGAATATTATATGTAGTATATTATACTTGGACTCATTATGAAATCTGAAATATTATGATATTCACTCATTTTTTGCACCATTAATGCAAGTCAGTGCTCTGCATTAGAAAGCTAACGTAGCATATCATCCTATGAAACATTTTATTTGATCTCATAGTAGAGGCACAGATTCTTAACTTTCTCTTTCATTAATACACTGAAAATCAGTTTTTATTTTATACAAAAAGCATCCCCTAATCACAACAGTTGACCTAGCATGTTCCTCTTCTTACATTTTAGGGTTTTTTTTTCGTATCTATATTGTCCAATAAAGATCTACTTGATTACCTAGGGGAATGAAGTCTATGAATTAGAACAGATTGAAATAAAATTTGTCACTTTGTGAGCTTATTCAAAATATCCTACATATGTGAAAAAATGAAATATTTCAAACAGTCAAGAATTTAAATTATGATCTTTACATATTTTGAAGAGATTAATGCCATTCAGTCAATCCAGATATATTCATGTTTTCTGAAATGTATCTCTTTCCTTATAAGGATGTCTTTTTGACCTGACAAATATAAATATATGGAAATGTTGTTCACTTGTGCAAATTAACTATATTTCAAATACTTGCCTTAGTATCTCTTTAGTTTTCCAATGGTGTTTACTTTCCTTAGTGACATATAATGCATGAATAAAAACAAAGTGTAGACCATTGATTCTCATGTTCAGTCCTAGAGGGCACCCAACACTGAAGGTGTTCATTCTTTTTTAATTTGACTCCTGAATTAATTATGCAAGGTGTTACATCCAAAATTTGTGTTTTTGGTATCAATTCTGAAATTACAAAGTGGTAATTTTGTACTGAATAAATGTAAACAAATTATTTTAATATTTTTAGTTGTTTATTTTTAAATTTTATGGTTATTTATAACATTATGTACACAATTAGGTAACAATAAAATAGCTGGCCTTTAGCAGTGCTTTTCATTTTCCCTGATGTCTGCAATAGTGGTGCTTTTTGTGTGTGTGTGTGTGGGGGGGGGGGGGGGGTAGGGGGGTCTGATCAATGACAAATGTACTTAGACTTTTAGCCCTCATTGTTTGCAAGCCCAAATTGCATTTATCCCATTACAATGTTGTTAATTTGCTTGTCGATAGCATGAAAACCCCAGTGAGACCTCCCACTTAATCAAGGGGGAGGCTAATCACTTACCGTCATATGAAAAGTTTGGGAACCCCTCTCAGCCTGCATAATAATTTACTCTACTTTCAACAAAAACAGATAACAGTGGTATGTCTTTCATTTCCTAGAGTACATCTGAGTACTGGGGTGTTTTCTGAACAAAGATGTTTAGTGAAGCAGTATTTAGTTGTAGGTAATTAAATCAAATGTGAAAAACTGGCAGTGCAAAAATTTGGGTACCCTTGTAATTTTGCTGATTTGAATGCATATAACTGCTCAATACTGATTACTTGCAACACCAAATTGGTTGGATTAGTTTGTTAAGCCTTGAACTTCATAGACATGTGTGTCCAATCATGAGAAAAGGTATTTAAGGTGGTCAATTGCAAGTTCTGCTTCCCTTTGACTCTCCTCTGAAGAGTGACAGCATGGGATCCTCAAAGCAACTCTCAAAAGATCTGAAAACAAGGATTGTTCAGTATCATGGTTTAGGGGAAGGCTACAAAAAACTATCTCAGAGGTTTAAACTGTCAGTTTCAACTGTAAGGAATGTAATCAAAAAATGGAAGGCCACAGGCACAGTTGCTGTTAAACCCAGGTCTGGCAGGCCAAGAAAAATACAGGAGCAGCATATGCACAGGATTGTGAGAATAGTTACAGACAACCCACAGATCATCTCCAAAGACCTGCAAGAACATCTTGCTGCAGATGTTGTATCTATACATTGTTCTGCTTTTAACCCCTTCCGAATTGCCACTCCTGTGCTTGGTCATGATAATTGTTTAATAAAATCTTCCATAAAAGTGCACAACATAAATACTGTAATAACCAATCTTAATGCACATAGAAAATCTAGGCAATACGGCATAAACACCAATAATTTAATTAAAGTTACTACTTTAGATGAACAATGTATTAAAACTATAAAAACATATCATAGATTAAACAAAAAATACACGCAGAGCGGCGCTAATAAAAATAACTTAATTCCTGTTTCATATATCAATAACGCACATAGTATTCATCTCTGCTCCTCCGAAACATTGAATATGGCTCTATTAAATGTTAGAGCTTTAACTAACAAGACGTTTTTTATCAACGATCTTATTAGTGATAAAAAAATAGATTTTATTGCACTAAGTGAAACGTGGCTTAGCTCAGATGGCGCAGCTGTTTTAATCGAATCTGCGCCTCCGGATTACAGTTTTACTCGTGCTGATCGCCAAGGAAAGAGGGGTGGAGGACTAGCAAACATTTACTCAAGCAGGTTAAAATGTAAAAATATCAGTTTTGGTAAATTCAAGTCTTTTGAGTATCTCGCCATTATTATTCAGGGAGATTCTCACGTTTTAGTATTATCCGTGTATAGACCTCCAAAATTCAACGCGTCTTTCTTTGAGGAATTCTCTGACTTGATGTCAATCTTAATTACGAACTATGACACACTCTTAATAGTCGGCGACTTTAATTTTCATATAGATAATCAATGTGACCAGAAAGTAAAAGAATTTATGAACCTCCTGGACTCTTTTGATTTGAGACAGCTCGTTAATCAGCCTACACATAAAGCAGGTCATACGTTAGACTTAGTAATTACTAAAGGACTAAAAGTTGATATAAAGCAGGTCATTGATACGGGTCTATCAGACCATTTTCTTCTACTATTTAATATAGAAATAATGATAGAAAACACTCATGAGAAGCATATTGTTAAAAAACGCTTCTTTGACTCATCAGCAGCTTTAAAACTTTCTAACCAATCAGTCCGTTTATAGTGCCAACTATAATAGCGAGGAGAATGTAAATAGTAAGGTGGAAAGATTTAATACTAAAGTGAGGGCTGCTGTTGACTTAGTTGCACCTGAAAAGACAGTTAAAAAATCTTCTAGCATTGTTATACCATGGAAGACCCAAAGAGTGTCTGATTTAAAGAGAACATGCCGTACAGCTGAGCGTAAATGGAGGAAAACTAAACTAACTATTGACTATGAAATATTAAAAGTTAAAATAACAGAATACAATAACACAGTCCGTCTTGAGAGGCGCTGCTATTTCTCTAAGATTATAAATAACAATGCTAGTAATCCCAGAGTCTTATTCTCAACAATTGATCATCTGTTAAACCCAGGTAACTCAAAGGAATGCCTCCTAAGTACTTCCAGTAAAACCTGTGAGGCTATCGCTGTATTTTTCAATCAAAAAATTAATGATATTAGAAATAACATAGTATATCTCCCCAACACTAAGGATCCTCCTAAACCCCAGTACCCCATAATAAACAAATTAAAGTCTTTCACTAGGATAGATTTACCTGATTTACATAAAATAATTTCTCAAATGAAACCCTCCACCTGTGCCCTTGACCCAATACCAACAAATTTTTTCAAAGAAGTATCGGGCGTGCTTAGTGATAATGTTCTTGACATAGTAAACTCGTCATTAGATACGGGGATCTTCCCAGACTGTCTTAAGACTGCGGTAGTTAAATCCCTACTTAAGAAAAATAATCTCGATCCCTCTGCTCTTGAAAATTATAGACTCATCTCTAACCTGCCTTTCTTAATTAAAATTCTAGAGAAGGCAGTCATTATACAGTTAAATGAGCACCTCAATAAACATGCTATTCTTGATAAATTTCAGTCAGGTTTTAGAACAAATCACAGCACAGAAACTGCACTCGTTAAAGTAGTAAATGACTTGCGGGTAAATGCAGACAGAGGCCATTTATCTGTTCTCATCCTCTTACATCTGAGTGCCGCATTTGACACCATTGATCATAATATTCTTAAGAATCGCCTTAGTCAATGAGTGGGCCTCTCTGGCAGTGTCTTAAATTGGTTTGAATCCTACCTGGCAGGGAGAAAATTCTTTGTTAGTTGTGGTAATTATAACTCAAAGACACATGATATTCTATATGGTGTTCCACAAGGCTCTATCCTGGGTCCACTGCTCTTCTCAATCTACATGCTTCCATTAGGTCAGATTATCTCAGGGCACAACGTGAGCTACCACAGCTATGCTGATGACACACAGCTGTATTTATCAATAGCACCTGATGACCCCAAATCTCTTGATTCGCTAACACAATGTCTAACTTGTATCTCAGAATGGATGAATAGTAACTTTCTCAAATTAAATAAAGAAAAAACCGAAATCTTAGTGATTGGCAATAATGGATACAATGAGGCTATTAGAAATAAACTGGATGCATTAGGATTAAAAGTCAAATCGGAGGTAAAAAGCTTAGGGGTAACCGTTGATTGTAATCTGAATTTTAAATCGCATATTAATCAGATCACTAGGACAGCATTTTTTCACCTAAGAAACATAGCAAAAGTTAGACCTCTTATATCATCGAAAGATGCAGAGAAATTAGTTCATGCGTTTGTCTTTAGTCGGCTAGATTACTGTAATGCACTCCTCTCAGGACTACCCAAAAAAGACATCAATCGTTTGCAATTAGTGCAGAATGCAGCTGCTAGAATCCTTACCAGGAAAAGAAAATCCGAACACATTTCTCCAGTTTTGATGTCACTACACTGGTTACCTGTGTCATTCAGAATTGACTTTAAAATTCTGCTTATGGTTTATAAAGCTTTAAATAATCTCACCCCGGCTTATATATCGGAATGTCTGACACCTTATATTCCAAATCGTAACCTCAGATCCTCAACTGAGTGTCTCCTTAGAATTCCAAGAGCAAAACTTAAAAGAAGTGGTGAGGCGGCCTTCTGCTGTTATGCACCTAAAATCTGGAATAGCCTGCCAGTAGGAATTTGCCAGGCTAATACAGTGGAGCACTTTAAAAAACTACTGAAAACACATTATTTTAACATGGCCTTCTCATAACTTCAGTGTAATTTAATCCTGATACTCTGTATATCTAATTCATTATAATAACTATTCATTCAAAATCTGTACTAACCCCTACTCTCTCTTCTGTTTCCTTTTCCGGTGTCCTGTTGGTGGTGGCGTGTGCCACCACCATCTACCCAAAGCACCATGATGTTCCAACAATGATGGATGGATTAAAAGCCAGAAATCTGTATGACCATCAGCATCAAGTGACTCCGTGAAAAACCCGAACTACAAAGAGGACTATTTCATTTATGTTAGGTAGAATGCCCAAAGGGGACTGGGCGGTCTCGTGGCCTGGAACCCGTACAGATTTTATTTTTTTCTCCAGCCTTCTGGAGTTTTTTTTTGTTTTTTCTGTCCACCCTGGCCATCGGACCTTACTCCTTTCTATGTTAATTAATGTTGTCTTATTTTAATTTCTTATTTTGTCTTTTATTTTTCTTCTCTCCATTATGTAAAGCACTTTGAGCTACTTTTTGTATGAAAATGTGCTATATAAATAAATGTTGTTGTTGTTCTACAATTTGCAGAAAGAACATTTGCATGGCAGGGTGATGAGAAAGAAGCCCTTTCTGCACTCATGCCACAAACAGAGTTGCTTGATGTATGCAAATGCTCATTTAGACAAGCCAGATTCATTTTGGAACAAAGTGCTTTGGACTGATTAGACAATAATTGAGTTATTTGGTCATAACAAAAAGCGCTTTGCATGGCGGAAGAAGAACACCGCATTCCTTGAGAAACACCTGTGACCTACTGTCAAATTTGGTGGAGGTTCCATCATGCTGTGGGGCTTTGTGGCTAGTTCAGGGACTGAGGCCCTTGTTAAAGTCGAGGGTCTGATGAATTCAACCCAGTATCAACAAATTCTTCAGGATAATGTTCAAGCATCAGTCACAATGTTGAAGTTACGCAGGGGTTGGATATTCCAACAAGGCAATGGCCCAAAACACAGTTCGAAATCTACAAAAGCATTCATGCAGAGGGAGAAGTACAATGTTCTGGAATGGCCGTCACAATTCCCTGACTTGAATATCATTGAAAATCTATGGGATGATTTGAAGCAGGCTGTCCATGCTTGTCAGCCATCAAAATTAACTGAACTGGAGAGATTTTGTATGGAAGAATGGTCAAAAATACCTCCATCCAGAATCCAGACACTCATCAAAGGCTATAGGAGGTGTCTAGAGGCTGTTATATTTGCAAAAGGAGACTCAACTAAGTATTGATGTAGTATCTCTGTTGGGGTGCCCAAATTTATGCACCTGTCTAATTTTGTTATGATGCATATTGCATAGTTTCTGTTAATCCAATAAACTTAGTAGTATTTCAGCAGTGACATTGTTTCCATAAGGCATGTCATATATTAAAAGGAAATTGCTACTTTGAAAGCTCAGCCAATGATAAACAAAAATCCAAAGAATTAAAACTTTTTCATATGACTGTAATAAGCACCAAAGCTAGCAATCCACTCTGTGCACTGTGCTTGTCTTTGTCAGTATTATAATTTGATTAAGAGAGCAAACTCCATAGAAAAAGTAAATTAAAAAGAAATGACATAGTTAAGCACTGAAATATCTTGAAAAAGATATGTTTTACTTAATTTTGTATAAATGAAAATCTACCATAAATTCACTTTTCTAAAAGATAAATAAGATAAATTAAAGGACAGCCAATTAAACAATGAGACCAACTAAAGGTATAAATGACTCTCTGGTTGTGAAATTGAATAAAACAAAAACCTGAAGCTAGGGCCCCCAGGACTAAAGCTGAACACCACTGGTGTAGACTGCTATACATCAACGATATGTGTATGTCTACTGAAACGTTTTTAATAATAATAATAATTCATTACATTTATATAGCGCTTTTCTCAGTACTCAAAGCGCTATCCACACAGAGAGAAACCGGGAAGCGAACCCACAATCTTCCACAGTCTCCTTACTGCAAAGCAGCAGCACTACCATTGCGCCACTAAATTTACCATAAAATTATCTTATTGATCTGAGAAAAAAAGTAAAAAAAAAACCAAACAGTGTCTGCTTCTTTGTGCGAGGAGGAACAGGAGGAGCACTCCCATGACTCTCCATACCCTGGCAGAATTTGTTAGATGTGTACCACACTTTAAAGAAAAGATGACTGATCAGGCAAAAGATATTTCATTTACTTTTAATGGAATCCAAGTTAAACTATAAGGTATCACAAAACAGCACAACCATTAAACAAAACATAGTAATAAGAAAAATAATGAGATAGTCCCTATAAAAGTTTGCGGACTCTTAGTTCTTACTACTGTTTATTGTTCTCTTTAGCAAAAATGATGGCATGCAGTCTTTTGATTTTCTCAGATGGTAGAGTGGCCCATTCTTCTTGGCATAAAGCCTCCAGGTCTTGTAAATTCTTGGGTTGTCTTGCATGAACTGCATGTTTAAGATCTCCCCAAAGTGGCTCATTGACATTTAGGTCAGGAGACAGTGATGGCCACTCCAGCACCTTCACTTTTTTCTGCTGTAGCCACTGAAGAGTCAACTTGACCTTGTGTTCTGGATCACTGTCATGTTGCATCCCATGCACAGCTTCTGGACTGTTGAATGCATATTTTCTGGAAATATGCTACATTCATTTTGTCATCAATTTTCACTAAGTTACCTGTGCTGCTGTAACTCACACACCCCTGGAATATCAGAGATCCACATCCATGCTTCACAGTAGGGTGTACTATTTGTCATGGGCCTTGTTGCATCCTCTCCAAACACAGAATTTATGGTTGTGTTCATGAAGTTCAATTTTGGTGTCATCACTCCAAAGGAATTTGTTCCAGAAGTTTTGTGGCTTGTCTCGGCGCTGTTTGGCATATCTTAAGTGGGCTGCTTTGGCATTGGCATAGTAAAGTCTTTTTTACTTGCAACTCCACTGTGCAGCCCATTTTTTCCAAGAACCTCCTTATTCTGTGTCTTGAAATAGCAACACTACCCTTTTTCAGAGAAGTCTGTATCTTACCTGAAGCTCGACAAATGATTCTGGTTGTTGTTGCTGAAATCCCAGTTGGTCTACCTGACCGTGGCCTGGTTATCAACAGAATCCCTAACTTTCTACTTTTTTTTATCAGAGTCTGAACACTATTGACAGGCATTTTCAGATCTCTGGATATCTTTTTATATCCATGGCTTGGTATCCAGCAAAGTCACTTCAATTCTGCTTGAATTTAAATTGACTATTTACACACAGACACTGATTACAATCCAAGATGTTATAGGTGTAGACACTCTCCCTTAATTACCCTTAACATGATCCTGTGACTGTCAACCTGTGTGTATATTATCAGCCGTAACATTCAAGGGTATGTAAACTTTTGATGAGGCCCATTTGGGTGATTTCAGTTATCATTATGATTTAAAAAGGGCACACACAATTATGTGATACTCAGTTTTGTTGCCTGACCTCATTCCCTAAATGAAAGGAAAGCTTTCTTTTATTTTTCCAAACAATGGCCAATATTTCACAAATTCTGCCAGGATATGTAAAGTTATGAGTTATGTATATATACCGTGTTTCTCCAAAAATAAGACAGAGTCTTATATTATTTTTTGCTCCAAAAGATGCACTAGGGCTTATTTTCAGGGGATGTCTTATACTTCTTCATGTACAACAATATACATTTATCCAAATACAGTCATGTCATCTTCTCCTGGAATATCGTCATAACTCTCCACGTTCAAACCCTGAATTCCAGCCTGAATTTCTTGGTACATCAGCTGCTTTTAGGATCTGACAGGATTGAGGTGCACGTTTCGATGTTTGATGAATGGTTCGATGTGGTGAAGCAAAATGCCGACATACAAATGCATTCGTGGTGCTTTGATATTCAAGTGTCGCATATTCCCCAAAGTAATGGCACGATATATTTTAAAAGTCTCACATCACATCTTCTGTGCCGTCTTTTTTTTTTTTTTTGCACCTTTACAATACCATCAGAATGTACGGTGACGTATTTGAGCCACAGAGAAAAAAATAAGGACATAATGAAAATGTCTATTTTGTGATTAAAGTAAAAATTTTGACTTTAACCTCGAAATGTCCACTTTAACCTTGTAGTTTACTTTATCATTAAAGAAGACCGTTGTAAACGTCATCTTAAAACCGACCCAGTTGTTAAATCGCTACACGCTTCTTGGGCTTCCTCCTGACCTGACAGCAGCGGCAAGCAGCATCGCCACACAGAACACATTAAATTTATAATATTCCAGCTCTCTGCACATTTAGAATTCTTAGATTTATACTTGATATCACTTTCATGATGAAATGCATTAAAATATGTATGTTACATTTTACAGATAAATTGTTAACTTTGTTTAAATAATAAATACTGTTAATAGTTACACATATGGGGTGGCACGGTAGCAGAGTGGTAGCGCTGCTGTCTCGCAGGGAGTCACGTCCCTTGTGATCCCTGCCTGGAGTTTGCATGTTTTCCTGGTGGGTTTCCACAGTGTTCTCAGTTTTCCATCCAAAGACATGAAGGTTTGGGGATTTGGTGAAGCTACAATGACGCCAGTGTATGTGTATGTGCTTGTGTTCCCCTTTGCTATGAGCTGATGCCCTGTCCAGGGATTTTGTTTCTGTCTTGCACCGATGCTGCTAGAATGGGCACATGCCCAAACTGATGGATGTAATCATTAAACATCCTTTTCAGAGATATTGTGGCAAGGTGTCCTCAGAATTTAATGGATGTTTCGGGCACACGCGTTGCATTGCGTGAAGTATAAACCGGGCCTTAGGCGCCTTACTTTTCAACTGACGATCTTCATTAGGGCTTATTTTTGGAGTAGGGCTTATATTACAGAACATCCTGAAAATCATCCTACGGCTTATTTTCGGAGTAGGTCTTATTTTCAGGGAAACGTGGTATATATAGGAAGGACAGTTGGAAAGGACTCTCATCTGAGAGAATAACCCGGTGAGGGAACCAAGAAGGTTAATGGAGTGAGGGGAGTACAGGGTGATCCAGTGCTAAAGAAGGTAAGTGTCGGGCCAAGGTATGCTAAGCCCTAGGAGAATTTTGTGGCTTTTTCCTGCCCTTACCTCCTAGAGGAAGAAAACCCTGATGCCCCTCTGTCACCTATCTTAGTCTAAGTCAGACGATGACCTCGCTCCATTACACACTGAAGAAGGAAGCGACTACCATGATGGCCGAAATATTTAACTGTGTTTGGGATGTACGGGAGCTGGAGAGGTTCATCCAGCCCATACGTTCTTTATTACAAGTATCAATTTCAGTTAAATGATCAGGGGTCTGGAGAAGATGGCCAAAGCACCACTGAAGAAAGCGGCGGAGTATCTAAGCAAGCTTGACATAGGATGCTCCTCCCCAGTGGATGCGACGGTACAAGTGAGTGGCTTCGGTACCATACAGAATACTGGAACCCAATGCAAATTGACTCTGGATGGTTCTGGTGCCCAAAACCCTAACTTGGTGATGGTCACATGCAAAACAAAGGGAGTGCAGACAGCGCAAAGTCTTTTTTGTTCTTGTAGAGAGACCCAGACTGTTGTTACACCCCAGAACAGAAAGGGGAAATGCAAGAAAAAGAATGGTTTCCCTAACATGGTAGAGTGTGAGTCCACGTGCTCATGTGCATCGGAAGGTTCTGCTCCGCAGAGGTGGATCGACGAGGAGACGTCAGCAGAGTCTGAGAGGGCACAGGAGTTCCCGTCCTTCTTCCATTCATGAGGCAGGCGCAGTGTGAGAAAGGGGCTGCGTTGTTTTGACTGCTGTCAGCTTGGCCATACTTGGAGGCACTATCCCTTCACCATTGTCGTGGGTGCTGTAAGGCGGTATCACCATAACCTCTCCATTTCACCTCGTTTTCCTGTTTCCGAAAGGGTTCAGGAACAGGTCGATGCCAGGAGCCCTCCTTAGAGACGGACAACCCTTACAGACGGGAAGCCTTGCCATACAAGGCTCGGCTGGGGGGAATGTGACGGATGGCAGCTGGTGCCATTACCCAGCCGGGATGCCTCTAAGGCAGAAGGACAGTTGGAGAGGACTTCCAGGGGAAACTGTCTTCCCCGTACTGTTATTTGGCAGTGCCACTGGGTTGCGACACCATCTCAGATTCCTGCAGGGCTTGTTGGTACCCGTCCTTGGAAACTGCTTTGAGTCTTTATTTCTATAAATATAGGCTCTTGTTGCACTGAGCTGGTGTTGCTGCCTATTTGTGCCGAATTGGAGTGAGAGTTGCGCCCCAGGTCTTCACTATTTATATATATACCATTCAAAAAAATTTCATGTTAATGAAATTAACAACAGGTGCACTAGAGAAGCAACAATGAGACGACCCCCAAAACAGGAATGGTTTAACAGGGGGAGGCCACTGACATTTTTCGCTCCTCATATTTTCTGACTGTTTTTTTACTAGTTTTGTATTTGGCTATGGTCAGTGTCACTACTGGTAGCATGAGGCGATACCTGGACCTTACAGAGGCTGCACAGGTAATCCAACTTCTCCAGGATGGCACGTCAATAAGTCGTCTTTGCTGTGTCTCCCACAGTCTCAAGGGTATGGAGGATATTCCAGAAGACAGGCAGTTATTCTAGAAGAGCTGGACAGGGTCGTAGAAGGTCTTTAACCCATCAGCAGGACCAGTACAATTTTGAGTTGCTGCAATGAAATTTCGGCAAAATGGACTAGCCGGCCGCATCATTTTTTCACTTTCATTTTCGGGATGTCTTTGAATTCAGCCCTCTGTAGGTCCATATCAGTATAGATATCCAGCAGGATTTTTTTCCCATTGAAATCTGATGTGTTTTCAAAGTGTTCCTTTAGTTTTTTCAGCAATTTATATATATAGTGGTACCCAGATGGGGGTGGTACCCAGCCGGGATGCCCAGGAGGACCGGAGGAGGGCTTGTGCCTCCTCCAGACCACGAGGGGGCGACTGCCCTGGTTGTTTTGGGGGCCACGGGTACAGAGCTGGGAATCTCAACCCTGTAGGGGCCCATGGTCACCGCCAGGGGGCGCCCCAGTGCCTAGAGAGCCCTGGACCTCAGCACTTCTGCCACACCAGGAAGTGCTGGGGGGAAGAGGAGCAGGGACACCTGGAGTGCTTCCGGGGATACAGCTGGCACTTCCGCCACACAGGGGAGTGTCGGCGGAGGAGTGTCGGGAAGCACCAGGAGGACATCCAGGTGCTTATTTAAAGGGGCCGCCTCCATTCAGAGAGAGACTAGAGTCGGGTGGAAGTGGACGAGAGTTGTCTTGGAGAGGAGTGGAGGCAGCCTAAAGAGTGAGGCACTGGAAGAGAGGCCTGGACTTTGGGGGATTGGTGTTGGAGGCACTGGGTTTGTGCTATGACTCTTGTACATATTGTAAATATTGTGTTGGGGGAACAAACGATGTCCGTCTGTCTGTGTCCGGGCTGCTTTTCACAATATATATATATATATATATATATATATATATATATATATATATATATATATATATATATTGTGGAGGACGGCCAGGGTCCATGCCCGGCCAGGACGTCCCTTCTACTTATATTCCGGGGGAGCAGCCATGGACTCCTCAATACCTCCCCCGGGATGCTGGGTGGCAGCCTCCCTGGTTAATGATGATGCCTCAGTTTCCCACAGGGTTTCATGGGAGATGGAGTTCTTCCCAACCCTGTGGGGACCTGGGATGGCTGCCAGGGGGCGAGGCGGAGATAGTTAAGCCCAGCTGGTCTAATCATTGGGCCCACACGGGAGTGCAATTGGGAACAGGTGAGCAAGCACCAGGAGCACTCCCGGGAGGGCCATAAAAGAAGCCAGCAACCACCACTCAGGGCCAGAATCGGGAGGAAGAGGACGAGGTGCCTGAGAGGAGTGGTGGTGCCAATGGAAGGATTGCTGTCTTGAGAAAGAGGTACTTTGGGACTGTGTTATACCTGTGGGGTTCACAGGGAAGATGTGCCCCACAGGTGAAGAAAAAGATTTTTTTGTGTTTATTGCATTAAGTGCTTGTGGGACTGTGTTCGGCCTGTGGGACACGGGGAAGACGTGCTCCACGGCTGAAGAGAAAATAAAAAGATTTGTGTTCAATTTATACGTGCCTCAGTGTGAATCTGTGCCAGGTCGGACGCTTATATAGCACCTTATTCATAATATATATATATATATATATATATATATATATATATATACAGTGGAACCTCGAGATACGAGTACCTCTGTATACGAGAAATTCAAAATACGAGGAAAGTATGAGCGAAAAATTCAGCTCTAAATACGAGCATTGGTTCGCGTAACGAGCCACGAGCCAGGCTGTGGGTATAGCTCGCGGCTTAGCAAGGGGGCGTGGTAGCAGTTGCGAGCCGCTATCTGCGGTGTCTGCGTTTCTCACTTAAGTGCACAGGTGGGAAACTGCCCACATCCATGATTGTTCCTGTGGCTGATGGGCTGCAGCTGCCATGTCCTCCCCGCATATATAGAGAAGCGCGAGCCGGTTAAGGGGGAGAAAAAGTAAAAGAAAAGAGAGAGAGAGAGAGAGCGAGCGAGCAGGCAGGCAGGCAGGCAAGTGCAGGCTCGCGTGTAGCTGAACAGGCGAGCCAAACAGCTGAAGCAGGACGGTGTAGAGAAGGTCAGCTGCATTAAGAGTGTCTCGCCTGTTGCAGAGCCCGCATGGGAGAAGCAGGTGAGACGCTAACAGAGAAGAAGCACCGGGGATTGTCATCTGTTTTTAAACACTGCTTCTTGTTGACGTTTTAACCTCGTGTTAAAGGATTGTTATTCTTGTGTATTTTAAACCTCCACTTCACAACTGTTTTAAGGATTATTTATTTAAAGATTTATTGAATGCTCTACTGCACTTTGGACACCTGTTTTGATTCTTTTAATAATCAGTTATATTATTTACCAGTGTTATTTATTAAAGGTAGACTACAGTATATATAATTTATCAGTGTTATTTGTTAGGAAAATTGATTTTTATGTTAATATATTTGGGGTGCAGAACGGATTAACTGGATTTCTATTATTTTCAATGGGGAAGTTTGTTCTAGATACGAGAAATTCGCTATACAAGCTCAGTTCTGGAACGAATTAAACTCGTATCTAGAGGTTCCACTGTATATATACAGTAATCCCTCGCTACTTCGCGGTTCACTTTTCGCGGATTCACGACTTCGCGGGTTTTTAAATACAAGCGATTGCCCGCCTATCGCGGAAGTTATGTTCCAGACCCATCAGCAGCAGAAGAAAATCCGCGATATAGAAAGACCATATAAATAAACATTTTTATAGTTTAAGCCTTAAAATACCCATCCCATATGCTTTAAACACATGTAAACTTATAAAACACACTTTGTTAACACATATGATATGTGGATGTCGGGCTAAGGATATGAGTAACATCTCACTATTATAAAACATTTTAACTTCACACAAGACATGACACTGAGACAGGAAAATTGGTGATGTACAGGCTTTTAAATTATTGACAGGCAGAGCGACAAGCAGCACAAAGCCAGCACAAAGTCCACTTCTCCTTAGCGTTCATTCAGCTCCCCACCCCCTTGACAATGCGAAGTGCGCCTCCGGGGAGGGGGGTTTGAGCGAACTTGCGTTCAGCTTGCACACTCCAACCCCCCAAACACACACACAACTCTTCCTTCCGAACGCGCAGAGCTACAAGCAGGCATTTTGGCAGAAGCAGCACAAAGTCCATTTCTGCTCAGCGTGAGTTCAGCTGCCCCCCTTCACAAAGCGAGTGCAGACACATTGACGTCTGATCGCTGCGTGCAGTGTTGGTCTGAGGTGTTTAAGAATGTAGAAAGTGTTTAAGAGCATAGGAAGTGTTTATAAGAGTGTGGGAAAGGTTAACAAGAGAGTGAGAAAGGTTTATAAGAGTATGGGAAGGGTTTATAAAGCCTTAAAATATGTATAAATAATAAAATAAATATAGGTCGCTACTTCGCGGATTTTCACCTATCGCGGGGGGCTCTGGAACGTAACCCCCGCGATAGGTGAGGGATTACTGTATATATATATACAGTCAACCCTTGATATACGGTCAGCCTGACATGCGAACAACTTGATTTACGACCAAAATTTTTATTTTGATTTACGACCAACATCTTGCGTTACAACCTGAGTGCGGTCACGTGTATCCGCTTGCGCGATTGCAAACAAACAGCTGAGAGCGTTCGTAAGCGTCAGTTGGAGCCCAGATACATGTGTTTGTGGACGTAATTTCAGTCAGTGCAGTGATTTATATAAATTATTTCGATAATTGCTAAGGAAGGAAGAGAAGGTAACGAAGGTAAAGAAAGCGATCACAATCGAAATGAAGAAGGAAATTGTGTGGAAATATGAGAGTGGCGTTCGCGTGACCGATCTCGCTAATATGTACAGCATGTCAAAATCCACCATCTCGACAATTTTACAAAGAAAAGATTTGTATAAGGAGGCTCCTTCCAAACAATAATCACCTTCCATTTCATTCTCCTCCTCCTCCCTTCCTGCAGCCCAAAAATGTCAAATTAAATGGTGAGTACAGTATGAAATTGTTGTTTCTGGTAGGCTAGGCACTTTTTATAACTTTTTGGTTAGTACATTAGAAACATTATTGGTGTTTTGGTAAATTATGCACATTATACAACCCTTTTTTATTATGAAAAGGTTAAGTAAGTGTTGCTGTGGGAGGTTCGGAACGCATTATGGGTATTTCCATTATTTCTTATGGGAAAAATAGTCTTGACTTACAACCAACTTGAGTTACAACCAGCCCTCACGAACGAATTGAGTTCGTAAGTCAAGGGTCCACTATATATATATATATATACATATATATATATATATATATATATATATATATATATATATAGTGGCACACAGCTGGGGGTGGTACCCAGCCGAGATGCCCAAGAGGACTGGAGGAGGGCTCACGCCTCCTCCAGACCACGAGGGGACGACCACCCTGGTTGTTGTGTGGTCCTGGAGAGCCTTGGACCTCAGCACTTCCACCACACCAGGAAGTGCTGGGGGGAAGAGAAGCAGGGACACCCGGAGTGCTTCCAGGGATGCAGTGGGGAGTGCCGGTGGAAGATTGCCAGGAAGTACCTGGAGCACATCCGGGTGGCTATAAAAGGGGCCGCCTCCCTCCATTCGATGGCTGGAGTCGGGTGGAAGTGGACAAGAGTCTTGGAGAAGAGCAGTGGAGGCAGCAAAGAGAGGCACTGAGGAAAGAGGCCTGGACTTTGGGGTGATTGGTGCTGCGGCACTGGGTTGTGTGCTTCATAACATTTGTAAATATTGTAAATAAACGTGTGTTGGGTGACAAAATCTAAGTAATCAATGAAGACCTTAGTGTTAACATCTTCATTGCACCATGCAATAAATATGTCTCTGTTATATGCCGTTTGACATGGGATTCATTAAACCAATGTTCATGTTTGTGATGCACCATCTATTGGAATGATAAATGCAGTGCATTTTATAAAAATGTTTGTGATGCATAATCTTTTGGAATAACAGAGACATAGCAACCAGACAGGTACACAGACAGACACAGAGACCCTTATCCTTTTATTAAGGTGGAAATGGTTTAATGAGTAAATGAATACTCTACAGCAGTGGCTGACACTGAATGACAAGTTAAAAAAATAAAACAAACAAGCCACTTCAGTACCTGATTTTCTCAAAGTAGTATAGTTGCAGTATCAAGCATCATTATTTATGCTGTTCTTTCAAATCATGCTTGTTTCACTATGGGCAACTCCTGCTCTTTAATTTTGTTTTTTTTCTGTATGTAATCACACTTGTTTCCTACCCATACTACCCTACCCTACCCATACCCTTTCCTGATTTGGTTGTTAATGAGCATAAATCATTAAAACTGGGTCCCAAGGACATACAGGTTGAGAACTAACTACTGTAGAGCATGTGACTTTCAAGTGTTTGCTTCTCTGTAAATATTTAAAGATACTTTTTGGTACATATTCAAGCATACTGTATATGTGCAATAAAATACACAGAAAAAGATTTCAGCATAAATAAAAAATTGGTGAGAAACATTTCAGAAAAAGATACAACTAAAATAACAACCCTGATACCCCCAGGTCTCACAGTTTGAATTGTATTAAGTAAGAAAGAGAAATTTGTGTGAAGTCTGTTTTGGATCTTTTCACAGTTTACCATGAAAACCAAATCAAAGACTTACCTGAAAGATAGGTTTTCTTGATTTGTATTTATCTCAACTTCAGATAATGCTGTTTTATTAAATCTATTTTGCATTGTTTATATGTTTCAGTTTTGTTCTACAACCTTATTTGTAAAACACATCTAATCAAAAAGAGTGGTTAATGCTGTTGCTTTATGGTGTTTAATGTTTGGATTTTGAGCACCAAGATTGTTGTCTGCATTGAGTTAGCAGAAAGAGGTTTTTCACTCTCTCTGTGTTTGTTTGTCCTCTCTGTCTTCTGGTTTTACATTCACATCTTCAAAGACATACCTAGTTACTGATTTTAATATTTTGCAACTTTGGCATGATATGTGTTGGATTGCAGTTCTTCTTGTATTTGCATGTCATGGTTTGGAAAGTAACACTAAGTTAAGCAATGACATTTGACCTTTAGCTTATCTTGCATGCATAACATGTATTACATAATAAGTAAGATTTAGAAGTTATATTTTTCCAGTTAACTAGACTGAGAAAGCTAATGGCAATTCTCAATACTATTTAGGAGCTAAATGTTAAATTGTTTAACAGACAGCATGCAAGCATTACCACAAATTTCTCTTCAAATCGGTGGAGTGGTGGCTCTGAGGCTAAGTATCTGCGCTGGTATCCCAAAGGTTGCCGGTTTGAATCCCCGTCACTGCCAAAAGAGATGCTACTTTGCTGGGCCCTTGAGCAAGGCCCGTAACTTTCAATTGCTCCAGGAGTGCTGTACAATGGCTGACCCTGTGCTCTGACCCCAAGGGGTATGTGAAAAAAACAATTTCCTTTGGGATTAATAAAGTACAGTGGAACCTCTAGATACGAGTTTAATTCATTCCAGAACTGAGCTTGTATAGCGAATTTCTCGTATCTAGAACAAACTTCCCCATTGAAAATAATGGAAATCCAGTTAATCCGTTCTGCGCCCCAAATATACAGTGATCCCTCGCTATATCGCGCTTCGCCTTTCGCGGCTTCACTCCATCGCGGATTTTATATGTAAGCATATTTAAATATATATCGCGGATTTTTCGCTGCTTCGCGGGTTTCTGCGGACAATAGGTCTTTTAATTTCTGGTACATGCTTCCTCAGTTGGTTTGCCCAGTTGATTTCATACAAGGGACGCTATTGGCAGATGGCTGAGAAGCTATCCAACTTACTTTCTCTCTCTCTCTCTCTCTCTCTCTCTTGCGCTGAGTAGGGGGGTGTGAGCAGGGGGGCTGTGTGCAGCTGCTTCCTGAAGGACATGCTGCACGGAGCTTCGCATACTTAAAAGCTCAAAGGGCACGTATTGATTTTTTTTATCTGTGTCTCTCTATCTCTCTCTCTCTCTCTCTCTTCCTGATCCTGACAGAGGGGGTGTGAGCTGCCGCCTTCAACAGCTTTGTACCGGCGGTGCTTCGCATACTTAAAAGCCAAAAAGCCGTATTGATTTTTTTTTTTGACTGCTTGCTTTGCACTCCTTTGAAAAGGAAGATATGTTTGCATTCTTTTAATTGTGAGACAGAACTGTCATCTCTGTCTTGTCATGGAGCACAGTTTAAACTTTTGAAAAAGAGACAAATGTTTGTTTGCAGTGTTTGAATAACGTTCCTGTCTCTCTACAACCTCCTGTGTTTCTGCGCAAATCTGTGACCCAAGCATGACATTCTAAAAATAACCATATAAACATATGGTTTCTACTTCGCGGATTTTCCTATTTCGCGGGTGGCTCTGGAACGCAACCCCCGCGATGGAGGAGGGATTACTGTATTAACATAAAAATCAATTTTCCTAACAAATAACACTGATAAATTATATATACTGTAGTCTACCTTTAATAAATAACACTGGTAAATAATATAACTGATTATTAAAAGAATCAAAACAGGTGTCCAAAGTGCAGTAGAGCATTCAATAAATCTTTAAATAAATAATCCTTAAAACAGTTGTGAAGTGGAGGTTTAAAATACACAAGAATAACAATCCTTTAACACGAGGTTAAAACGTCAAAAGGATGCTGTCTTTAAAAAACAGATGACAATCCCCGGTGCTTCTTCTCTGTTAGCGTCTCACCTGCGGGCTCTGCAACAGGCGAGACACACTTAATGCAGCTGACCTTGTCTACACCGTCCTGCTTCAGCTGTTTGGCTCGCCTGTTCAGCTCACTGTTCAGCTACACGCAAGCCTGCACTCACTCGCCTGCCTGTGCGCGCGCGCTCGTGCTCGCGCGCTCTCTCTCTCTCTCTTTTACTTTTTCTCCCCCTTAACTGGCTCGCGCTTCTCTATATATGCGGGGAGGACATGGCAGCTGCAGCCCATCAGCCACAGGAACAATCATGGATGTGGGCAGTTTCCCACCTGTGCACTTAAGTGAGAAACGCAGACACCGCAGATCGCGGCTCGCAACTGCTACCACGCCCCCTTGCTAAGCCGCGAGCTATACCCACAGCCTGGCTCGTGGCTCGTTACGCGAGCCAATGCTCGTATTTAGATCTGAATTTTTCGCTCATACTTTCCTCGTGTTTTGAATTTCTCGTATACAGAGGTGATCGTATCTCGAGGTTCCACTGTATAATTAAAAAAATATGTATACCTGGCTTTCTTTGTCAGCTGCCTACCTGTTTTGAAGCAATCCAAAATTAAAAGTTTTTTTTTTTGTTTTGAATGAGGAATGATTTTTGAGTCCATTCTCCCTGCAATTGTATCACATGAAATTAATGGATAAGATTGGTCATTTCAAATTTGAAATTACTTTTTCACAACTGTGGCATTTGCCCCAATACTTTAGAGTTTAAGCAAAAGTATATTTAAAAAGAATTAATGAAAATGTACTTGTCGCATTTGGGGGCAACAGAAGAAATGTCAAACAATATAAAACGTCATAAAATACATTCACATTGAAATAACACAGATTCTGAGTTCAGATAATTTGCCTTTCATATTTTGGATATGCTTTTATGGCAGCAAAACAAAGTTAGAAGTTATTTATTTTTATCACAGTCTTGGATGCTATCTCATTTGCTAGAAGGATATGTGCTCTTTGTTCCAAGTGCCTGGTGTAGGTGGAGTTTTCATGTAAATAACAGCCTGAGTAAAGAATGTTGTGGAGCCAGTTGGAATGGCTGTGAAGTAGAATATCAGAACTAGCCCAAAAATATGTATGTAGTTATTTAGCCAACATTATGTGAAAATAAAATTAAATAAACTGACCATTTGTAGTTTTCATTGACCCGCTGTTAAGCAGTCCAGATATTCTGAAGCAATGCCTTGTAGGTCTGAGGTGAACACTGTGGAGCATCAGAACTAAATAATGTGCTACTGCAGTGTTAAAGATAAAATAAATAACTAACTTTATATATTTGATCCTTCTAGTTTTGATCATTTATCGCTCTTTAATTTTAGAAAATGTAAAAATGCTTCCAGTACTCTATGAATAATGAAGGTTGGAAAATTGCCCCATTAGTTATATAGTATATAAGGAATGCCTTCATATAAAAAGTGGACTTGTCTTTAGATACAGTAACATTAGCAGTAAGTCCCAGTGTCTTTAGCAAACACATTTATCCTTAATTTGTATTTTTTTTACAGTTTCAGACATAACACTCCAGTTTATCTAGAGTTTCACTTTCTGTCACTTTCTTAGTCAACTGAAACTCTCCTGCTAAAATTGCATGGATGATCAAAGAGAAGCTCAATTCCTTAGCAGTTAGCTAGGGGCCAGCTAAACTCTTAAATAGGGCAGCTTCATCTGCTAAACACTCCTGCAATATTAGGATGCCCCAGCTCCTTAAGGAAGGAAAAAGAAGGTGCAAAAAGCAGAACAATTACAAATCTAATTAACAAACATTACAAAATGATTATTAAGAACAGGAAAAAATAATTTAATTGTTTTGCTGTAATGAAATATTTTGCATTTCTTATCTTGTCATTCCATCCCCTACCAGGCAACAGCTTTTTATACAACCCAAACATCAAACATGTACAAGTTTAAAGTACTACTCAGTCTCCCTTTGCATGTTACCTCACTGATTCCAATTGTTTCTTTGTGTGTGTAAATGCAGACTGATCATTCAAATAGTCAATTCAAGGTCCACCCTTTTAGCTTAATTTACTTAATTACTATATAAATGTGGTGGAATGTTTTGGTAACACATTAATTTAGGTACTGCTATATTTGCATTAATTTCTCATTTACTTTTATGTAACATTTCTTTGGGTCTTCATAACACTTGCAAATTAAAGTGTGTATTCATCTCTGTAATGTGACCAATTAACAAAACTTCGCTTTGGTGTGGTCTGAGGTGGCTTAACTGAGACACATGTCTAATGATATTCCATACTTAGTATAAGATCTGTGAATCCTTCATATGAGCAAGTTATTTTACATCATGTCAATATGCCACATAGCACAGAGATGAATCTATCTACTGATGTTTTGTAAGTTTTAGAAAAACCAAAAGAAGCCTTTCTTGAGTAAATGCGTAATAGATGCAGTACCTAAAGTGTTACCAATGTTTTGTTTTACATTTGAGAACAATAGTTGTAGATATGAGAACAAGTAATATTATTACATCTACATGAAATGTACACTTTGTACAGTGCATATTTCAATGTACCGTATAAACTACCAGTTGGCAATGGTATAATAGTTAAATAATCTTATGGCCATTATTAGCATCACTGGTTCACCAGTTGTTTTCTTCTACTCTCCAAGGTCTTGAGCATCCTTTAGGGTTAGACCTCTAACAGCATCTATTTTGGCCTCCATCCTGGTGCACTTGTTCACCCAATCATCCTCTGCTATTGCTTTCACATAATGATAGGAACTTGGTTTGTTTCTCAGCACATCACCTAGCACCTTTACAGGAAGTTGTTCTTTCAGCTCATCATTTGTCTTCCTTTTGCTCCAAGGCACACTACGTGGTGTTAGAATAAAGTATGTGTTCTTCTTGTTTGTTGTAGATCTTACTAAATCCTACTAAAGGAAATTTGCATCAGGAAGGAAACCTGGCATTAAAATATTCATGCTTCATCCTTGGTAATGATCTCCAAGTATTACAGAAAATGTTATAAATATAGTCATATTATTAGGGGTAATTGAGTGATTTTGTGGGTATTAGTGGGCAGTTAGATACAATAATAGGAAGTAACCTTGTTCACTTTGAGGAGCCGGAGTGTGGTGTAGCAGGTCCACGGCTATGAAAGAACTGTGGCTTTTTAAATAATCCATTCGCCATGTCAGTCTCTGTGGGTGGGATTGTGCAGCCGTGGGGAGTTAATGGAGTAATTTGGGCGAGTCACACCTGTACGTGAAGGTGCAATCTCAATTGCTTAATCGGCTTCCTGCGGTGTGTGATGTAGGTGCTGCGCCCATGGAGCTGTTTAATAAATGGGCCGGCACAAAAAGGAGGGGTAACAGAGACACAGATGAAAAAGAAAAGAGATGGAAGAAAGGCTTGAAGAGCAACAGTGCAACATTGGGGACAGTGACGAGCCAGTTAGTTGTTGGGAGAGGTCAGTGCGGTCAGGGGTCCTGGATGGAACGAAGAATCGGTGCTTAAGGGACGGATCGCACCCACTGAATGGGAGAGTGGGTACAATCATGGAGGAGTCCACCCTAGGGATCCGAGGGATGACTACGAGTGTGAGAAGGGAAGACAGGAGGACAAACCGGCCCCCGAGCGGTCTGGCAGACACCAGCGGAGGATGCCAAGACAGGGGTAGGTAGTAAGAGGACTGTGGCAGCTGAAGTCTCTCGCACTGAGCATGCTTTGGATGAGCTGGAGAGACTGGGAAGGAGCTGTGCTTGGCTGGTGTGACCCCAATGTCTGCTACAGGATTTTAATCTCATTTTAGCCTGGCTTTAAATGTTTGCATTTTTCACTGGTTTTATGGATTATTTAAGGAACTTTAAAAACTGCACTATGGACAATGGTTTTGTTTTGGATTTCTTTTATTGAATAAAAGCACTCTATGTGCTTTGCACCTTCCCCTTGCTTCGTTTGGTGTCCTCATTGTCCAGCTCATCCGGTTACATTATTAACGGTGTTGGGTTCAAGGGGCTCCCAAAAGGGAAGTAGAGCGTGAAGCAGAGCCTGCACCATCACAAAGTCTCTCTTGGTTGCATGGATAACAATTTGTCCAATATGTCACATACTCAGCGTTTTTATCAATGGAGAAGCATACATTTTCTTTTGATCCATCCTTTAAGCTTGGTATCCTTTTGTTGTGATTGGTTACTGCAATATTCAGATCAGCATGCTTTAGTTCTCTCTATTTTGTTTTCATTCACTTGGTGTGAATATATTGTTACCAGATCGGCAGTGCTTAGTAGCCACATGATCCACATTATTAGTACATTGCTTATGGTAAACAATGGTAAACTGCACTTCATCTAGTAAATATTTAACAGAGGAAAAGAAGAATTCAGTTGCAATAGCAAAATTACTCCGAATAAAAAAGCAAAATTTTTCCTGGTCATATTTTAAAAAGGTAAAGAGGAAACAGAAACATTCTCAAGTAGCTTTATGGCTATCAAAAAGAAGAGCTCTGGTGGAAGACATGGAAAGGCTGTTGTTTAATTTGCCAAGAATGGACTCCAACATGCAAGGTGAGAAAAAAAAAACAAACAAACTGATGATGGCTTCATTTCTTGTGGTAGAGTTTTCCCAACATATTTAATATTTTCTAACATTAACTGTTAAAGGAGGCCAGTGCAAGTCAGTTCCTGGATCGTCATTTTGAAGCTTGCACTATTTTTTATTTCTTTAAATAGTTTATTTTTCATTGCAGAGCAGGGATTATGGAGAAAAAAGCCCAAGAGACAAGAGTAGACAAACCACTGTTAGCTACAGGAATTTTGCAGTTCATTTTGTTGGCCATAGTGTCTGTGGCTACTTTCAGAAAACTGAGCCTTGACCGAAATGTGCCTTCACTCTGTGTACCATCACTTAAATTGATACCATGTCAAGCTACCAAAAGCCATGCTTTTCCAACATTTTTCTCGGCGTTTTTATGTATTTTGAATTATATTTCATCATAAAGTAATTACTTCTGTATTTTCATACATCTGCATATGAAAAGTGTAAATCATACTTCATGACATCAAGCTTACTTATTGGATAGGCTTAGATCCCAAGAGAGTCTGACAATGCTCATCTCAAGCCTTGGGCTTTCTGTCACTGTATTTTTTATTTTCAGTATTCTGTGCTCTCTTTTCTGACAACCCTAAATTGGCCACAGTATGAGTAAGTGTGGCTGTTCACAGTGTTGTACTGGTGCCCAATTTGAGATTGGTACATGCTTAGGCTCAGGCTCTATATGACTCTGAGTTTGGATTAAATGATTTGAAAAACGGGTGGATAGACTGATGAGTAAAAGCTATCTCCTTACTATTTTAGTCTCTAATTAAATGGAAAACATATACAATATGGTACAACCTATTTTAACATACAGTATTTTGTCAATATTTTCATTTCTGCAATAAATTAATTCTGAGCCAGTTGACAATGTTTATTATTGCCAGAAAGCTACAATGAGGTAAATGAAGCAGGTTTGTATAGGATCTGTTGCACTAGATAAAGATAACAGTTTAAAAAAAGTACATACTCATTAATCATTTTGTTACAAATAAGGTTAGTTTTTATGTGCTAGCTTACTGATTGAGCAGTATCCTGGCTCTTCCACTAACTCTTTTTCTTATTTCTTTTGCCAATGACCAATTTGATGCTTTATCCTTATGATCTCACTTACAGTTTCATCTGCTCCTTGCATTCTCCCAGGTTTGTTGTGTGTGATGATGGCCAGTGAATGTAGGACAGCAGATCAGTATTTTGGGAATACATATTCAGAACCACAACCAATATAACATCTTTCTGCTTGATGTTTCAACTTCTATCCCAAACAGCACACTCTGCTTCCTTGGAAAACTTCTTGGGGGCAGAGATGTGGCATAACTTTCAATGTTCAATGGCATATGTGACAGTGTGACCATATTCACAGTTGACATTCCATATTAGTAATTTATATTTAAGTGGAAATCTGAGAGTTACTCACCCAACTGATTTCAGACTTTGTTTAACTTTGTTTAACTTTGCTTTACTCACGACTTAGGTTAGTGGGTTATTATCGGTATAGACATCAAAATGTGGTGCATAGTACAGATAATCTCTAACTTTTTTGCACACTTCCCATTTCAGTGCCAGAAACATCAGTTTCTCACTATGCAGGTGGTAGTTACGCTCAGTCCGTGTCGATGTCCTTGACTCATATCCGATGAGCCACATCAAATCATCTTGTTGGTGACAGAGAGTGGCCCCTTGTCCACAGGTAAGTTTAAGTTGGGTTACATCAACACAGGGAATTCATGAGAAGGGTGACAACTTTCTCAAGGGCTTGCTGGTGTTCTCTAACAGTTTTACTGGTGTCTTACAAGGCAGCTGAGGATCTCTGTTCTTACATCCAGCTGGGATAGACTTTTCATGTTCAGTTTGGAATAATTCATAGATCAGCCTGGTAATTTGTTACAATTTCTTGATTTATGAACTGCAATAGCCCATGGATTCAGTAATTTTCCTCTTATCATCAACTGTGTATATTTTTATGTCAGCAATTCTATAGTCTCCACATCTTTTGGATCAATATTAACTCATTCAGTAGATATAAACCAGTCCATATACCTTCTGACAGTGAAGGGCTTGGAGAACATTGTGGACTTTTTCCACATGGTTATTAAATATCTTTGCCTAAGAAAAAACATCATTGAAGTAAGGGATGCAGCATTCATTTCTGAGGGAGGCATGAGATATGGACTCATTCTTATTGTCACTGTGGGGTTCTAAAGACAGTGAAGTGTCTTGAAGGCTCAGTGATGAACCCCTAGCAGTAAACTTTTCCTTGGTCCTGGATACTGAGCAAGGAATAAATACCAAGGGTATCTTTTACGTCTTGCACTCTCTGCAACGGTTGTCAATCAGTAAAGGTCTTTTGGTTCAAAAGGCAAAAAATGAATGCATAGGTGGAGGTTCTCATCTTTCTTCTAGACACCCACCAATGGGGCTCCAGTTGTAGTGTCCGTGAAGGGCAGTTGAAGGATTCAGCTTTACTTTAAGAGTTTTTCTACTTTTTTGTTAATTATTGAATGGTTTCTGTTTTTTGTCTTCAGAACTAAATTTTCTTTTTTTAACTAGTATCTTGCAACTGCTTGACCTCCAAGATGTGTGCTATTTGCTTTTGTATTTTTGGGTCATGTGACTAGTCCAAATTGTGTCTGTCCTCACATTTTCATTGCTGATTGTTTTCATCATACTGTGTTTTAAAATTGCTTCATCAATTAATTTGAAGTTTGAGAGCAAGGGTTTCTGTTATGCCCTAGACCCGGAAATACAGTGTGAAGGAAGCAATCTTGTATTGTGATTGCACTGTACTTTACATCTGTGTCAGCATACTTTGAAAGAATCTTTTGTTTGAGTTCCATGAGGCAATACTAGCTTTATTGAGGTCTTTCATTGTCATCTTTTGGGGTACATAAACTCTTGAAATATTCCCTTGCTGCTCAATTCACGTAAATGAAACTGTTGAAAGCCTTTAACTTCCTTTTTCTTTTAGATTTATTTCCTGAAACACTCAAATGCATTAATTCAATGACATGTACTTTTTATAGTAACACACAATCATTATATTGTCCAAAATAAATTAAACATTTACTGGAGTTCATTTATTCAAAAGAAAATGGACTGGAAAAGTACACACCTCCCAAACTAACTTCAGCTACTAACAGAAAATAAGTGATTCTGCCATCTCAGTTTCTCTGTGTGGCCTATGTACTATTTCTTTTGGCACTAAACAAACATTTATTTTCATACGTTTAATAAATTCACCCTCAGCAATGTATTGTGACCAGAAAATATTATACATTTTTTTCACTGAAGGTTTTCAAACCACTAAACTGAAATTCAGAAAAAAAACTGCGAGGACAGGAGACATAAACAGAGCGGACTTTTTAGTTGATACATATAGCAGAGTGAGTTCACCAAATGTGCAGTTTATTACTGACTTAGTCAATTATATACATGATTTGCCACAGTCACTATTACTGAAAAAAGGTGTTTTAAAAATTTTACATAAATGTGAGCCCACTTTAGTGGGAATCACATAAACATTTCAATTTGAAAAATGATGTCTAACCACTGTTTTTTTTAAATTTTATAATTCTAACAATGACATCTCTTCTTTAGTGAAGGTTTATTGTAGTATATATCCCTCAAAGCTATCCTTATTGTTTGATTTGGGTTAATATTTTGCCCCTTTGAAAGTGTTCCATGTAAACCTCTTATGTGCATTTTCGGATCTGAAGCTGCTGCTTACTATGCTTGCACCATATAAAATGACCCTGCAGTTAATCTGTTATTATTAGAAGAGTATATGTGGATTTGACTTGCTACTGCTTTTGGTTAATATAAATATTTTTGCCTCCTGATCTCATAAAAAATATTCAAAATAATGGCTTAAAGAAATGTAAATAGCAGTAAGAATGAATCAATATTGTTCATTCTAATACAAAATATATGAAAGAATAGCCATAAATGATACTATTTCATAGAGATATTAAATATTTGATTTTTTTATTTAATCCTTTTAATAAAAAAGATTAAAGGAAATAAATTCAATGTAATCATTTTTTAATATGATATTTTAAGAAATTCAGATAAGCAGAATAAAAGAGTCTGTTTAAAAGAATATTAACAAGCATAAGAAAAAGCAGTACATGAGGGTTGGAATACCTCAGAAACATCTATTTTATTTAGATGACTCATCATGAATAGGAATGTGTTAACATACAAGGGAAAAATAGAAATATTGTGAAAAGTATGGGGAATCTTATGCCATCCCTGACCCATAAAAGTATTAACCATATATATATATATATATATATATATATATATATATATATATATATATATATATATATATATATATATATACACCACACAGTATATATATATATATATATATATATATATATATATATATATATTAAATATCTATATATAAGCGGTCTGGGATACAGTTTGCATATTTATAGCTGGAAATCCACAACAGAAAAAAATTAATCATGTACCTTAAAATAGTCTTTTATCCCTGAGCTTTTATAACCTAAAAATATGCAAATAATAAAAACGACTTTAAGACCAACACCCTCCGAACTTCACCTTACTAATCCACCCCTCCTACACCCACTTACCCCCCCCCCCCCATTTGCTATATATTGCCTTTGATTCCTGTAAGATATGTGATTAATTTTCTCCCTCTGGATTTCTACATATATATATATATATATATATATATATATATATATATATATATATATATATATATATATATATATATATATATATATATATATATATATATATATATATAGTCACAGTAGGCTGGGGGAAAGACCTGGATGTTGAGGGGACCACGGGAAAGGAGCAAGGAGGCTCAAGCCCATTGGGGCCCATAGCCACCGCCAGGGGACACCCCGAGCCCAGGAAACATTCACTTCCACCACACCTGGGAAGGTGGAGGAAGATCCTTCCAGGGACACCTGGAGTGCTTCCGGGTTCAAGGGCAGCACTTCCGCCACACCAGGAAGTGCTGCCAGAAGAGTGTCATCAGGCACCTGGAGCACATCCGGGTGGGAATAAAAGGGGCCGCCTCCCTACAATCAGAGAGCTAGAGGCAGGAGCGGGACCAGGACGAAGCTCCTGGGAGGAGAGGAAAGGCGGCCTACGGACATTTGGAACAGAGACCCATGGAGAGGGTGATAGGTGCTAGGGGCACTGTGTGTTGTGTGGGACTTTATTTATGTACAATATACGTGTGTCTGGACAAAGTGCTGGTGTTAGCCTGATGGTGTTCGGATCCGAGCTCACAATATATATATATATATATATATATATATATATATATATATATATATATATATATATATATATATACAACCCCAATTCAAATGAAGTTGGAACGTTGTGTAAAACGTAAATAAAAACAGAATACAATGATTTGCAAATCCTTTTCAACCTACAGTATATTCAATTGAATACACTACGAAGACAAGATATCAAATGTTCAAACTGATAAACTTTATTGTTGTTTTGCAAATCTTCACTCATTTTGAATTTGATGCCTGCAACATGTTTCAAAAAAGCTGGGACAGGGGCAGCAAAAGACTGGGAAAGTTGAGGAATGTTCAAAAAACACCTGTTTGAACATTCCACAGGTGAACAGGTTAATTGGAAACAGGTGTTTGTCGTGATTGGGTATAAAAGGAGCATCCCCAAAAGGCTCAGTCATTCACAAGCAAGGATGGGGCGAGGTTCACCACTTTGTGACCAACAGCGTGGGCAAATAGTCCAGCAGTTTAAGAACAACGTTTCTCAACGTACAATTGCAAGGAATCTAGGGATTTCATCATCTACTGTCCATAATATCATCAAAAGATTCAGAGAATCTGGAGAAATCTCTGCACGTAAGCGGCAGGGCCGAATACCAACACTGGATGCCCGTGACTTTCGATCCCTCAGGGGGCACTGAATTAAAAACCGACATCATTCTGTAAAGGATATTACCACGTGGGCTCAGGAATACTTCAGAAAACCATTGTCAGTTAACACAGTTCGTCGCTACATCTACAAGTGCAAGTTAAAACTCTACCATGCAAAGCGAAAGCCATATATCAACAACACCCAGAAACACTGCCGGCTTCTCTGGGGCCGAGCTCATCTGAGATGGACTGACGCAAAGTGGAAAAGTGTGCTATGGTCTGACGAGTCCACATTTCAAATTGTTTTTGGAAATCATGGACGTTGTGTCCTCCGGGCCAAAGAGGAAAAGGACCATCCGGATTGTTAGCGCAAAGTTCAAAAGCCAGCATCTGTGATGGTATGGGGGTGTGTTAGTGCACATGGCATGGGTAACTTGCACATCTGTGAAGGCACCATTAATGCTGAAAGGTACATACAGGTTTTGGAGCAACATATGCTGCCATCCAAGCAACGTCTTTTTCAGGAATGTCCCTGCTTATTTCAGCAGGACAATGCGAAGCCACATTCTGCATGTCTTACAACAGTGTGGCTTCATAGTAAAAGAGTGCGGGTACTAGACTGGCCTGCCTGCAGTCCAGACCTGTCTCTCATTGAAAATGTGTGGCGCATTATGAAGCGCAAAATACGACAACGGAGACCCCGGACTGTTGAGCAACTGAAGTTGTACATCAAGCAAGAATGGGTAAGAATTCCACCTACACAGCTTCAACAATTAGTGTCCTCAGTTCCCAAACGCTTATTGAGTGTTGTTAAAAGGAAAGGTGATATAACACAGTGGTAAACATGCCCCTGTCCCAGCTTTTTTGGAACGTGTTGCAGGCATCAAATTCAAAACGAGTGAAGATTTGCAAAACAATAAAGTTTATCAGTTTGAACATTTGATATCTTGTCTTTGTAGTATATTCAATTGAATATAGGTTGAAAAGGATTTGCAAATCATTGTATTCTGCTTTTATTTACGTTTTACACAACATCCCAACTTTTTTGGAATTGGGGTTGTATATATATATATATAATATATATATTTATATATACAGAGTAGAAATATATATATTGTGATGGACGACCGGCTACAGACTCCGGTCGCCACCCCCAGGCCGCTAGGAGGAGCCCTCTGGACAGCATGATGGTGCCCCGAGCTCCAGCAGGGCCTCATGGACTTTGTAGTTTGTATACACAGCCCTGCTGGATACCTTGGGAGCCACCGGGAGTCGCTGTAAGGGGGCTAGTGGGCTCTTATGTGCCCTATAACCCGGGAGTGCGTCATCATCACGTGACAGGAAGGAACGACGTGCTCCCGGGCTGAAGAAAGGACTGTTTACCCTGACCCGGAGGGAATAAGTAGTGGTGGGTTCGGCCAGGAACCACTTCCGGGTCAGGGGATATAAATGGACTGTGGGAAAGCCCAGACACTGAGCTGAGCTGGGAGGTAGGGTGGCAAGTGTCTGGGCGAGGAGGAGAGAGTATTGTTTATTGAGAGAATTGTGTTTATGAGTAGTGTGGTGTGGAGAGTGCTTTGTGCACAGTCTAAGTATAAAATAAAGAAGTATTATACTTTCACCTGGTGTTCAGAGTGGTACCTGAGGGTTCAAGAGGTGGACCACACCTCTATCTGTTACAATATATATATTTCTACTCTGTATATATAAAAAGATAAGTGAAATGGTGCAAACTTTTATGTGACGTATACATGTATAGTATACATCTTTATATCATTTTTTTGTCTTCATAAGGAGAATACAACAACGATACTCTCATGTCAATACAACCAATTTAACGCATATATATCAAACAAAGTACCTTATATAGATATACACTCTGCTAAGAACAGTAGTAGTTCAGTTGTGTGTTAGCAGTCAACAAATGAAGGCTATGTAATGGCACCCGCTTACAAACTGTAAAACTGAGTCAGCATTCAATTGTTGACAACATCATGACTGATAATCATGCAGAAGAAGTCATATTACAGTGGTCATTCTTCAGCAAGTAGATTACCATTCATAAATATATAATATATATATATATATATATATATATATATATATATATATATATATATATATATATATATATATATATATATATATATATATAGTATATACAGTGCATCCGGAAAGTATTCACTTTTTTTTTTATTCCACATTTTGTTATGTTACAGCCTTATTCCAAAATGGATTAAATTCATTTTTTTCCTCAGAATTCTACATGCAACACCCCATAATGACAACAGTGAAAAAAGTTTACTTGAGGTTTTTGCAAATTTATTAAAAATAAAAAAACTGAGAAATCACATGTACATAAGTATTCACAGCCTTTGCTCAATACTTTGTCGATGCACCTTTGGCAGCAATTACAGCCTCAAGTCTTTTTGAATATGATGCCACAAGCTTGGCACACCTATCCTTGGCCAGTTTCGCCCATTCCTCTTTGTAGCACCTCTCAAGCTCCATCAGGTTGGATGGGAAGCGTCGGTGCACAGCCATTTTAAGATCTCTCCAGAGATTTTCAATCGGATTCAAGTCTGGGCTCTGGCTGGGCCACTCAAGGACATTCACAGAGTTGTCCTGAAGCCAATCCTTTGATATCTTGGCTGTGTGCTTAGGGTCGTTGTCCTGCTGAAAGATGAACCGTCGCCCCAGTCTGAGGTCAAGAGCGCTCTGGAGCAGGTTTTCATCCAGGATGTCTCTGTACATTGCTGCAGTCATCTTTCCCTTTATCCTGACTAATCTCCCAGTTCCTGGCGCTGAAAAACATCCCCACAACATGATGCTGCCACCACCATGCTTCACTGTAGGGATGGTATTGGCCTGGTGATGTGTGGTGCCTGGTTTCCTCCAAACGTGACGCCTGGCATTCACACCAAAGAGTTCAATTTTTGTCTCATCAGACCAGAGCATTTTCTTTCTCATGATCTGAGAGTCCTTCAGGTACCTTTTGGCAAACTCCGGGCAGGCTGCCATGTGCGTTTTACTAAGGAGTGGCTTCCGTCTGGCCACTCTACCATATGGGCCTGATTGGTGGATTGCTGCAGAGATGGTTGTCCTTCTGGAAGGTTCTCCTTTCTCCACAGAGGACCTCTGGGGCTCTGACAGAGTGACCATCGGGTTCTTGGTCACCTCCCTGACTAAGGTCCTTCTCCCCTGATCGCTCAGTTTAGATGGCCGGCCAGCTCTAGGAAGAGTCCTGGTGGTTTCGAACTTCTTCCACTTACGGATGATGGAGGCCACTGCGCTCATTGGGACCTTCAAAGCAGCAGACATTTTTCTGTAACCTTCCCCAGATTTGTGCCTCGAGACAATCCTGTCTCAGAGGTCTACAGACAGTTCCTTTGACTTCATGCTTGGTTTGTGCTCTGACATGAACTGTCAACTGTGGAACCTTATATAGACAGGTGTGTGCCTTTCCAAATCATGTCCAATCAACTGAATTTACCACAGGTGGACTCCAATTAAGCTGCAGAAACATCTCAAGGATGATCAGGGGAAACAGGCAGCACCTGAGCTCAATTTTGAGCTTCATGGCAAAGGCTGTGAATAGTTATGTACATGTGCTTTCTCAATTTTTTTAATTTTAATAAATTTGCAAAAATCTTAAGTAAACTTTTTTCACGTTGTCATTATGGGGTGTTGTGTGTAGAATTCTGAGGAAAAAAATGAATTTAATCCATTTTGGAATAAGGCTGGAACATAACAAAATGTGGAAAAAAGTGATGCGCTGTGAATACTTTCCGGATGCACTGTATATATATATATATATATATATATATATATATATATATATATATATATTGTGGCAGCCGGCTGGGGGTGGTATCCAGCCGGGACGCCCAGGAAGACTGGAGGGGGGCCTGCGCCTCCTCCAGACCACGAGGGGGCATTCGCCCTGGTTGTGTTGGGGGCCACGGGTACTAGGCTGTGAAGCCCAACCCTGTAGGGGCCCGTGGTCATTGGCGCCCCAATGACAGGAAAGCCCTGGAAATCAGAACTTCCGCCACACCAGGAAGTGCTGGGGGGAAGAGGAGCAGGGACACCCGGAGTGCTTCCGGGGATGCAGCTGGCACTTCCGCCACACTGGGGCGTGTTGGTGGGAGAGTGCTGGAACACACCTGGAGCACATCTGGGTGCTTATAAAAGGGGCCGCCTCCCTTCACAGAGAGGCTGGAATCGGGCAGAAGACGGATGAGGTCTTGGAGGAGAGATAGGAGGCGGCCTGAAGAAGTGAGGCATAGTGTGGTTTGGCCTGGACTTTGGGGGAGTTTGGGGTTGTGTGGCACTTAAGACTGTAAATATTAGTGGTATAATAAACATGTGGTGGTGACTTTAACATGTCTGCCTGTCTGTGTCCGGGGCACGTACCACAATATATATATATATATATATATATATATATATATATATATATATATATATATATATATATATACATATATTTATGAAAGTAAAATAACATAACATACAGTTCAATAACATACATTCTCATAAAAAATATAGCATTACAGTTATTGTGTTAAAAAAGCAAAAAATCCCAATGTTGTTCTTCTTAAATGTTAAAATAGTAGTAAAGATCAGGCATAGACCCAATAAGGTAGTGTATAATTATCCTTCCGAAAAAACAGACAGGTTATTTATTTACAGAAGTAAACTGGGAGAAGCATGTTAAAATAATACCCGAACAAATAATGATAAACCTAGATACCAAATTTAATGAGAGACAAGAATTAAACTCGAAAAACAGAAAAGAGGCCAAACCAAGTGAAACTCATGAAAAGCACAATAACAAAAAAAATATTTTAAACATTTTTTTTTCTTTTATTAGAATGTTTGTATCCAAAGATCAGATAACGAAAGGAACCGCCCAACTCCCCACAGTTTCATGACCATAGAAGCCACACACAATGTAGCAAATGACAGCTCTCAAAATGGCAATGACAGAAAAACCTAAAAAATAGTGTTCAGGATGTTAGAAAATACCACATGAGTTCATGCAAAACCAAATCATGACAACAATAACTTATTTATTAAATTTGACCAAATTCTAAAGATTTCTTGAATCATTCCACAGTGAGAATTTCAATTTTTTTCACTATAAGATAATGTAAGACATCACTTTATCACAAATTATGTTAACTGGCTTAAGATTCTTTCAGTTAAGAAAATGAGTCTTCATGGAGGAAATGTACAATAGAATACCAAAAATTATTTTTTCTTACATAATTTTAGCAACTTAATTCCAGCTGGTGTTACGTGAGATATTGCTGTCAAGGATGTGCAAGTGATTTTAGATCAAAGGATATGCAAAGAAATATTTGAAAAAACTTTAAAACAAAGTGGACTGAATGTAGGACACTCCTAAAACAAGATGTTGTATCACAAAGAAAAGGAAATGTCATAGTGAAACAATAAAAGCCTGAACCCTGTTGGGTCTATGTACACTTGAGACTGCCCCCAACTATTGCATGGAATTACTGGCCTACTTACCCAAAAGTACAAAAAGCACTTCCTGGTGCTGTGAAGTTTTACTGTTGTTGGCATTTGTTGGGTGCTTGCGCTTTACTCTTTATATGTGCTGCAGCATTGACTTGTATACTCAGTGAGCATTAGGAATGTGTGCTCATGCGCCTCACTGCACTTTTTGTAACATTGCAGCAGTCAGTGTTTAAAGGGGCAAATCTACGACAAATGATTTTTCAGCTTTTTTAAATCTTGATTGAGATTGCTATTTACCATTTTCATTGCATTCTTTATTAAGTTTCCCTAAAGGATATTGCTTCGTGCTCTCCTAGCTTGTCTTTAGCTTACTGATTACTCCACATTTTGCTTATATATCCTCCATCTTGTTCTATTGTTTTCATATGGTGTTTGTCTGTTCCTTGGACCATTTCAACAAGAATAGTGCTTGGACTTTTTGAACTGGGAGGATGAACAAGACTGTTTTGCACCACTTTATACAGTATCTGTTATCTTTTCCATGGTGAGGCTTGGAGCAGGACTTGTTGGGACAACAGCATGTGCTGTTTGAACTTTGCTGTTCCCTCAATAGGACATTATTTTTGTGCCAGCTGATTCATGACAGTTACTTCCTTTATACCAACAATAATTCTCCACACCCTATCCTGCCAGTCATTTTCTAATTCCTAGTTCACCTTCTTGGTAGCCAGAAGTAGCTTTCAAACTCATGTCAGTAACCTCTTCTGGATGTACCCTAGGAATTACTCCTGGTGTCCCAAATGTCATGTAGTTGACATAAAGCTGTATGTGTAGACTTCTGTTTGGTTGTTGCAAATGTATTTGCATTTTATTGCAATTACCACTACCATAGGAAAAGTGCAGTGCTCCCCAAAACCTTTGAGGAGCCCATATGCCACATAAAAGGAACTCATACTCAATATAAAATTATATTGTGCTTCCATTTAGCAGGTTAGAGGACTCAAATTGTGTTAATGGTCATTCCATGGTGCTTTTATTTAAATGTCCTGAGCTCAACCAGTAATGTTTACTGTTAGTTAAAATCTGAGTCACTATATCCATAAGTATCACAGTATACAGAGTGATAAACTGATGCAAGCTACAGAAATCTTAAAGAATGTGAATATAATGTTGTGATATTTCCAAAAATGAATGGATTAATAATTAGTTTTTTGCTAGTATGTGTCTTGTGATAAAATGAAACCTCAGCCAGAGCAGGCTCCCACTTTGCCTCCAAAGTGTCAGGCACTAACTCTCTGTGAATGTGATCTAGATAAGTGCATACGAAAATGAAACATGACTGTATTTTATATTCACCAATCATACTGATCTGGCATCTAGCTGGGCTATCAACAAGGACAGTCTCTCAGGCTTTGACCTCTCACAGGTGCATTATAGTAGTAGAATGCATTCCCGAATTGTATCACTGACCCCAATTAAAGCTAATTACCTACTTGTTATAAAAAGAATACAATTTATAAATGTGCAGTATTTACTTTTTATAGATTCACTGAAATGGACCATGTGCCAAATCACAAGTGGAACTATCCCCAGTGAAATAATCAATAAAGAGCAAGGCTAGGTTAATGTCACATTTAGCATAATTGGATGAAAAAATTTGAGTACATAAATTAATGCAATTTAAAAAATCACTTGCAAATTTTAAGCTTTTTTTTTACTTTGAAATACAACCTATACATCACTGGCTGTGGTTACATGAAGAGTATTTTGTAATTTCCATTAAATTTATTTCAATTCAAGATTCAAAATAAATTGCTGGTATGCAATCTACTGTAGAATGGATTCATTAAGGCATTCACTTAGGTGCTAATAGTATTTAGTCCAAGAAAGAAGGCTTTATATCTATATTTATACACTAGGGGGGTTCGCCCCCTGCTCGCTTCACTTGCCAACACTACCCTGGCCCGCGCTATGCGCCAGCCACTTCATGTCTCTGCTGCTTACGTTGTGAATAGGGGGGCTGAATGCACCCCAAGGAGACGCAGTCGCTCCTCCGAAACCCCATCTTAAATGGTGATATAATGGGAAACAAATACAGTTTTTTTTCCTCCTATTTGCTCAATCAGCTGTTGCCTCCGTGCCACGTGATCTGCATCTAGCGTAGCGCTTTGCACATTTTAAAGCTTGTACAGCAGCTGTCCTGCTCTTTATCTTTTATTTCCGGCCCCGGATGTGGTTAAATCTCTTGGCACAAAATTTCATCTCGCAGAACGTAAGTTCGTGATATTTTTTAGTTATAATTTAAAAACAGAATAAAGAATTCGAAAGCTAACAACATCACATTAAAGCTTGATAAATTCTGAAAAGAATGATACCAAACATATATATGTAGGTTTTAAAATAAACCAAATTTAAAGTGTGATAAAAAACGTCACATAAAACGTTCCACCATCCTCCAACTATGCCAGTTGTCAAAACATGACAAATGAGCCACAAAAAGGTTTGGAGCAGCCACCCATATATTACTCCTGGCTGCAAATGAATAAATATGATGTACAGATGTGTACAGGTTGGAATCCAAAACAGAAGTGATTTGATGAGGAAAAGATGGCAGTTTTAATAGGGAGTAGAGGAAGTGACGTCAGTGGGGCCAGAACCGTAAGTGACATCATTAGGGCCAGAACTGCAAGTGATGTCATCTGGGCCAGGCAGAATTTTCCATACAGTAACTGGTTTGCAGTGAAAAGAGAGAAAGGATTAGCCAACTTCGCTACCCCCCCTGGTCTGGTGTGGAATTGCCCCCATTCAGGTCCTTTAGCTGCCTCCCATGTGCATGTGTGTGGCTATATACTGTATATATAGCTAAGTGTAAAGTTGGGAGAACAGTTGGTGCAAGGACTCAGAAGAAAGAGTGATTGGTGGTGAGAACTGGGAGTGCTTCTGAAAATTCTTCCAAAGTCAGCATGTGGATAAACCTGTTCTTTAGAAAATGGGTTAAACCCAATGTGGGTAGCAGTAGAGAGTCAGCAGGGCATTGTTTGGTCTTTTTTGAGTCTAACTTCATTTTCCCTTTGGCTGTATGCCTCCCCAGATGCTTTAAACTCATAGTTTTCTATACATTTGGTCTCCTTATCATTTTCTGTTAGTGGAAAGTTGCTACATGAGCCATTATCTGTTACTATACTTATTGAAGGTTTCATGGGACTACATTCCGAGCATCACTGGGCTCAAAAACCCAACTACTTTCACTCACTTACAAACATTGCCCTTGTTTAAAGCTGACAGTTATCTCAACCTGCAGATATTTGCCATGTGGGAAGAAACCAAAGTATACAGAGAAATATACCATACTGTTATGAGAGAATATGTAAAGTTCTCACAAACACTGCCTGAACTGGCATTTAAACCCAGGAATCTGAACCTGTGTTCGGTTACTTTGTAAAAGTTGCTTCACTGTGGCTGTGCGGATTGTGGTGGTTATGCATCTAATGTAGGGTTGGTTAATATGTCATATAACTCCTTTCGACAAAGAGCCGTGGCTTCTTCTGAACAGAAAAAAAGCAAGTTCTGAAAATACTTGAATGTGTTTGCAATATAAGAATGGGTGGCACAACATCTACAGAGCATAATTGGCAGCATATGTGAGCATAAATATAGATTTTTAAAGGACGAGAAAATTTATTAAATGTCAGAGAGCTCAACCTGTACATCTGCTGTGACTTGGAATTTGTTGGAGTATTGCCCAAGCTGTCTGCCTTTGGCAGCTGAGCCACTGTTAACATCTTCTGATGTGGAATCCCTTGTGTATCCTGGCCTCTCTACTGCAACACTACATATAGATGCAAATCTTGCCAAGCTCATTTTTTTTACAATGTAGTGAGATTAGCTTATATTTTCCAGTACAGTAATTCAAATTTTTGCTGTTTGCAGTAAAGAACTTATAGAGGACTCTTCTTGCTCGTTTTCCAGTATAGTATCAGTTTCACATACAGTACCATAAAGATGTCTATTAAAATCTTTTGCTAAGAGTTTTTGTTATTTTTGCTCCATGGATTTATAATACATGATAGCCACCTGGTCCAAATAGATATGTTGTAAAGGATAATCATGACATCATCAGTCCCTGAATGTTGTTGCACAGTATTGAAATAAAATTTTAATTTTATGTTTCTAACATGCACATGAGATAAGTACAAAGTAAATCTCAATAGACCTGGGCACTCACCTGGCACACGCAAAAATAAATTTCTTAAAAAGAAAAAACAAAAGTCACTGAGTCATCTGCTCTTTATAATGACAAGGTGGCACAAAAAAGTCTGGTCTTCTCAGCCGGACTCTCAACCAAAACTGTAAAAAACACTGCTAAATGCTCAATTTAAATCTTAATTTAATGACCCTTAACTGTAACTAAAATTATTTGATGTTTTGACTCAGTGTTTGAATAACTAAATGTTGTGTGCCATTTAGTTTAAACAGGATAGTATGCTGACAGTGCCAAACCATGAGGCTAATAATAGGCATTGTCTGTATCAGCAATAGCCATGGCCATCAAAAAGCTCAACAAAATGGCAGTAGACTACATCAGATAATCATTTAAAAAGGGGATATGGTGACAACACTGACAATATAAATTATGAACAAAATCAAAATTGTTCCAGAAATGAAATCAACACTCCTTAAAGTGTGAAAATGAAGATAGATAGATAGATAGATAGATAGATAGATAGATAGATAGATAGATAGATAGATAGATAGATAGATAGATAGATAGATAGATAGATAGATAGATACACACTAACAAACATACTCTGGTCTAAACACACACCAAAGTGACTAAAAAGGAAGAAAATTAAAAAGAAAGAAAAAGTTCTTACTTGGCAGTTCCAGTCACACTGAGGCATTATGCATGCATATTTCTATTGGTAGGAAAGTACCCCAGCAGCAATTTTTGACACACTTCTGCTGAGTAAGTCGTTGGCTGAACATCCTCAGTGTTTATGTGTCAGAGAGAGGATTTGTAGCATTGTTCATAAAGGCACTCAGTTTCAACATTCTCCTTTATTACTATCTTCAGGGGGTCCAGAATGCTATCTGTAGTGAAACCTTCCCTTTTAATTAGATTGTTGATTTAGTGGGCCTCCTTTGAAGTGATGGTTCTAGGCCCAGTACACCACAACATACAAAATTTGCACTGGACATCACAGAGTTGTAGAAAGCATTCTCCTATGAAAATTAATCTTGCTCTACCCTTTCTTATATAGTTCCTTTGTGTTATGAGACCAACAACAACAACAACAACATTTATTTATATAGCACATTTTCATACAAAAAGTAGCTCAAAGTGCTTTACATAATGAAGAAAAGAAGAATAAAAGACAAATAAGAAATTAAAATAAGACAACCTTAGTTAACATAAAAAGGAGTAAGGTCCGATGGCCAGGGTGGACAGAAAAAACAAAAAAAAACTCCAGAAGGCTGGAGAAAAAAAAATAAAATCTGTAGGGGTTCCAGGCCACGAGACCGCCCAGTCCCCTTTGGGCATTCTACCTAACATAAATGAAATAGTCCTCTTTGTAGTTAGGGTTCTCACGGAGTCACTTTATGCTGATGGTTATACAGACTTCTGGCTTTTAATCCATCCATCATTGTTGGAACATCATGGTGCTTTGGGTAGATGGTGGTGGCACAAGCCACCACCAATAGGACACCGGAAAAGGAAACAGAAGAGAGAGTAGGGGTTAGTACAAATTTTGAATGAATAGTTATTATAATGAATTGGATATACAGAGTGTCAGGATTAAATTACAGTGAAGTTATGAGAAGGCCATGTTAAAGTAATGTGTTTTCAGTAGTTTTTTAAAGTGCTCCACTGTATTAGCCTGGCGAATTCCTACTGGCAGGCTATTCCAGATTTTAGGTGCATAACAGCAGAAGGCCGCCTCACACTTCTTTTAAGTTTTGCTCTTGGAATTCTAAGGAGACACTCAGTTGAGGATCTGAGGTTGCGATTTGGAATATAAGGTGTCAGACATTCCGATATATAAGACGGGGGCGAGATTATTTAAAGCTTTATAAACCATAAGCAGAATTTTAAAGTCAATTCTGAATGACACAGGTAACCAGTGTAGTGACATCAAAACTGGAGAAATGTGTTCGGATTTTCTTTTCCTGGTAAGGATTCTAGCAGCTGCATTCTGCACTAACTGCAAACGATTGATGTCTTTTTTGGGTAGTCCTGAGAGGAGTGCATTACAGTAATCTAGCCGACTTAAGACAAACGCATGAACTAATTTCTCTGCATCTTTCGATGATATAAGAGGTCTAACTTTTGCTATGTTCCTTAGGTGAAAAAAATGCTGTCCTAGTGATTTTTATTAATATGCGATTTAAAATTCAGATTACAATCAACGGTTACCCCTAAGCTTTTTACCTCCGATTGACTTTTAATCCTAATGCATCCAGTTTATTTCTAATAGCCTCATTGTATCCATTATTGCCAATCACTAAGATTTCGGTTTTTTCTTTATTTAATTTGAGAAAGTTACTATTCATCCATTCTGAGATACAGGTTAGACATTGTGTTAGCGAATCAAGAGATTTGGGGTCATCAGGTGCTATTGATAAATACAGCTGTGTGTCATCAGCATAGCTATGGTAGCTCACGTTATGTCCCGAGATAATCTGACCTAATGGAAGCATGTAGATTGAGAAGAGCAGCGGACCCAGGATAGAGCCTTGTGGAACACCATATAGAATATCATGTGTCTTGAGTTATAATTACCACAACTAACAAAGAATTTTCTTCCTGCCAGGTAGGATTCAAACCAGTTTAAGACACTGCCAGAGAGGCCCACCCATTGACTAAGGCGATTCTTAAGAATATTAAGATCAATAGTGTCAAATGCGGCACTCAAATCTAAGAGGATGAGAACAGATAAATGGCCTCTGTCTGCATTTACCCGCAAGTCATTTACTACTTTAACGAGTGCAGTTTCTGTGCTGTGATTTGTTCTAAAACCTGACTGAAATTTATCAAGAATAGCATGTTTATTGAGGTGCTCATTTAACTGCATAATGACTGCCTTCTCTAGAATTTTACTTAAGAAAGGCAGGTTAGAGATGGGTCTATAATTTTCAAGAGCAGAGGGGTCGAGATTATTTTTCTTAAGTAGGGGTTTAATTTACCGCAGTCTTAAGACAGTCTGGGAAGACCCCCGTATCTAATGACGAATTTACTATGTCAAGAACATTATCAATAAGCACACCCGATACTTCTTTGAAAAAATTTGTTGGTATTGGGTCAAGGGCACAGGTGGATGGTTTCATTTGAGAAATTATTTTATGTAAATCAGGTAAATCTATCCTAGTGAAAGACTCTAATTTATTTATTATGGAGTACTGGGGTTTCGGGGGATCCTTAGTGTTGGGGAGATATACTATGTTATTTCTAATATCATTAATTTTTTGATTGAAAAATACAGCGATAGCCTCACAGGTTTTACTGGAAGTACTTAGGAGGCATTCCTTTGAGTTACCTGGGTTTAACAGATGATCAATTGTCGAAAATAAGACTCTGGGATTACTAGCATTGTTATTTATAATCTTAGAGAAATAGCAGCGCCTCTCAAGACGGACTGTGTTATTGTATTCTGTTATTTTAACTTTTAATATCTCATAGTCAATAGTTAGTTTAGTCTTCCTCCATTTACGCTCAGCTCTACGGCATGTTCTCTTTAAATCAGACACTCTTTGGGTCTTCCAAGGTATAACAATGCTAGAAGATTTTTTAACTGTCTTTTCAGGTGCAACTATGTCAACAGCAGCCCTCACTTTAGTATTAAATCTTTCCACCTTACTATTTACATTCTCCTCGCTATTATAGTTGGCACTATAAACGGACTGATTGGTTAGAATGTTTGTAAGTTTTAAAGTTGCTGATGAGTCAAAGAAGCGTTTTTTAACAATATGCTTCTCATGAGTGTTTTCTATCATTATTTCTATATTAAAAAGTAGAAGAAAATGGTCTGAAAGACCTGTATCAATGACCTGCTTTATATCAACTTTTAGTCCTTTAGTAATTTACTAAGTCTAACGTATGACCTGCTTTATGTGTAGGCTGATTAACGAGCTGTCTCAAATCAAAAGAGTCCAGGAGGTTCATAAATTCTTTTACTTTTTGGTCACATTGATTATCTACATGAAAATTAAAGTCGCCGACTATTAAGAGTGCGTCATAGTTCGTAATTAAGATTGACATCAAGTCAGAGAATTCCTCAAAGAAAGACGCGTTGAATTTAGGAGGTCTATACACGGATAATACTAGAACGTGAGAATCTCCCTGAATAACAATGGCGAGATACTCAAAAGACTTGAACTTACCAAAACTGATATTTTTTACATTTTAACCTGCTAGAGTAAATGTTTGCTAGCCCTCCACCTCTCTTTCCTTGGCGATCAGCACGAGTAAAACTGTAATCCGGAGGCGCAGATTCGACAGTCCAAACTGTCATTGATGTGGACCCCTAACTACTTGTAGGAGTGCATCACCACTCCTGAATAGAGACTGGAAACAGAGGCTCTTTGGTGCAGCCAAAGTCAGAAACCAGTTCCTTGGTTTTGCTGATGTTAAGTTCCAGAGAATTCTTTTTGCACTAAGAAACAAATTTCTCCACCTAAGAGCATCCCTTATCTACGATGGAGTGTTCGATCAGAAGAAAATATGAAGCTGGTTTTAAATTAAATGTCGTTGAAGTAGCAAAAGATTTTGGTAACTGCGCTGCTGCAACATAATTCGATGCATCTGAGAAACTGATGCGAGATTGGAGGAGGAAAGATGATTTTTGAATGGCCGTATAAGTCAGGGTCTGATTTTATGATTGGTTTTTCGGGTTTAAAGACCTGACGTATACATGAGAATGTACAGTAATCAGGAGTGAGACCCATAAGAAACTCTGACATTAAAAACTCCGTGAGGACAACATGAATGCCTGCCTAATATGTCTAGCTGCTAATGACAAGTACTATTTGTATGTGAAAAAAATAAAATAAGAAACAAATAAACTTGCAACCACAAGGTGTAAATATGCCTAAATATGAGAAAAGGGTACCTTGGCCATTGTGAATCCCAGGAAATTCAATGAAAGATCACAAGTCAAGTAATAGAACATACAGTAAAGTGCAAAGAAATTAATACAAAAAACATATAACAAAATGCAAATAACCCCTCAACTTACTACATATGCTAACAGGAACCACGGTATTTTTCTGTGGGGTATATGCTTTCTTAACTGCTAGTTTTGAGGAATCACAACTTGTGAATTTAGGCTCAGTTTTTGTTCATTTTTTGTCTTTGTCAGAATATTCTTAAAAGGTCTGTGGCTGCCATAAACTTCTTCCTACTTATAATCTAATGCATTTTATTATCTTTCAATGCACATTTTATATAAAATCTTCTTCTTCTTTCAGCTGCTCCCCTTAGGGGTTGCCACAACAGACCATTTGTTCCATATCTTCCTGTCCTCTACATCTTGCTCTGTTACAACCATCACCTGCATGTCCTCTCTCTCACCTCATCCATAAACCTTCTCTTAGGCCTTCCTCTTTTCCTCTTACCAGGCAGCTCTATCCTTAGCATCTTTTTCCCAATATACCCAGCATCTCTGTTTTATATAAAATACGAAGGGCAAATACTTTTCACATGTAGCACTTTCCTAGAAAAACCACAGCCAGCAGAAGAAATTATCTGATGATGGCCATTTATACGGTACAAGATATGTGCCACATTGGATTAAAAATGTTTTGTAACGTATAGATTGCAGATCTAATTCCCAGAGCACTACTAGAAAGGCCCAGCTATGTCCTATATGTATATGCTATTGTTACAGTTTCTCTGTTAGGATATTTAGTTGCTTCTCGTTAGCATTACAATTTATAAACAAATATGGATGTGGTATGGGACCCTGTGGACCTGTAGCTGGATTAAGCATGATCTTAATGGACAAAACTCTAAACTGGCCTGTTTGAGTGAGTCTGGGTGCAGGATTATTTTAACTTTACACTCGATGCTGCTGGTGTAGGCTTTAGCCCATGGAACCCTGAATTAGACTAAATGACTTTGATGATGTATGGATGGAGGATGGATGGATATATTTTTAATGCATTCCAATTCTCCAAATGAAAAAAAATATATTCAGAATTAATTTCTTTTAACATGCTCCACAGCAAAGCTGTATACCTGTAATTATTAAAAACAGATGTCCAGAGTCTGACCATGTTTGAAATATTTAGAAATAGATACAATAAGTATGCCTAAATAAATAAAATTCCTCATATGTAATTTTTTTCGACATATGTTTCAAAATATATTTTATGCAATAAATTACAGCTGGATAGTTTGGTATAAAAATAGATCTTACATATTTAAAGCAAATTAATGTTTTAGAAAACCAGACATGAAGCACTTGACTCAGTAGTCATATTTGTTTTCAAAATATTTAACTTTTAACACCCTTACAAAACAAAGGGAAAGTCATTTAGATTCAATATTTTGGACAGATGCTGGTTAATGTGGAAAGTTTCCCTGCTGTGTCTAATATTCCTGCTGTGAAACATTCTTGCTATAAAAGGTGTTTGCTTGTCAAACTGTTCTCAATAACCTCATTAACATTGTGTAGCTTCAGAATGTGGGATGTGCATAGCTTCTATTATGCCTGTTTTAAGGTTAAATGCTATAATTATTAAAAATGATAGCTACACAATTTGCTGTTTTTCTAAATTAGTAGAAAATTGTATTGTTGACATTTCAAGTATTTTTCTTTTTTTAACAAGCTGATATATTTATACGGAATTTTTGCCTGTTTTTTAAATTTATTTTCTCCACTACAGTACCTTGAGCAAAGACTTTGTAGTGCAACATATGTTACATTTGTGTAGCTGACAGGGTAACAAACATGTTAAACAGCTCATGACATTTTTTTACTTCATGTCTCCTATTTATCATTGATTAGTTGTGGCCAGATGTTGAAATCTTTGAAATAGCAGAGGTACACATTAGCCTCTCTCTGTCTCTGGCAGGACATCTGTTGTACAGAATATGGAATGATCTGTTCACTTTGATCTTTATACTCTAGAATAGTCAATGCAATGAATTAGTCACAGGGATTAGAGTGAGCCTGTAAGGAGCAGGTGCAGTAGTGTTGCTGTCTTTTTGGTCACAACAGTTAACAACCTTTCAGTCAGAAGCAGTGCACTTTTAACTTGGCAGGATCAATCCATAGTTTTCAACTCTGTAGGAAGGGTGGAATAACACTGAGTCTGAAAGTTAAAGATTCCACATTTTATTATTATGTAACATTGAATCACAGTGGAATTAATTAGGCTTTTTGACATTAATCAACAGAAAAAGACTCTTCAATGTCAAAGTGAATACAGAGCTCTAAAAAGTGGTCTAAATTATTAAAAAAAAATCTAAAATACAAAACAATTGATTGCATAAGTGTTCAATTCAGTATTTAGTAGATGCACTTTTGACAACAATTCTAGCCTTGAGTCTTTGTCCAAGAGTTTTATTCTCTACTATTGATAATTTGTTAAACACAGGTTACTCAATGGAATGCCTCCAAAAAACTTGCAGTAAAACTTGTGAGGCTTTTGCTATATTTTTAATCAAAAAATTAATGATATTACAAATAATATAGTACATCCCCCAATTACCAATCCTATTAACTTCTGGTATTCCATTTCGAGCGAATTTAATTCTTTCACCAGGATTTACCTGATCTATGTAGAATAATTTCTCAACTGAAACCCTCCATCTGTGTCCTTGACCCAATACCAACAAGCTTTTTCAAAGAAGTATCCATGCTAACTGAGAGTGTGCTTGACATAGTAAATTAATCATTAGATTCAGGGGTTTTCCCAGACTGTCTTAAGACTGATGTTGTTAAACCACTACTCAAGAAAAATAATCTCGACTCCTCTGTTTTTGAAATTTCAGACCTATTTCTAACCTGCCTTTCTTAAGTAAAATTCTAGAAAAGGCAGTCATTACACAGATAATTGATCACTTGAATAAATATTCTATTCTTGACCTGTTTCAGTAGGGTTTTAGAACAAATCACAGTACAGAAACTGCACTTGTTAAAGTAGCAAATGACTTGTGGATTAATGCAGATAGAGGCCATTTATCTGTTCTCATCCTCTTAGATCTGAGTGCAGCATTTGATACTATTGATCACAATATTCTTATAAATCGCCTTAGTCAGTAGGTGGGCCTCTCAGGCAGTGTCTTAAATTGGTTTGAGTCTTACTTAACACATAGAAATTTCTTTGTTAGTTGTAGTAATTATACTTTGAACACACATGATATTCTATATGGTGTTCCACAAGTACCTATCCTGGGTCCACTGCTCTTTTCGATCTACATGCTTCCATTAGGTCAGATTATCTCAAAGCATACCATGAGTTACCATAGCTATGCTGATGACACACAACTGTATTTTGGCAATAGCACCTAATGACTCTCTTGATTCACTGACCCAACATCTTACTTATGTTTCTGAATGGACAAGTACTAATTAAATAAGGAGTAAACAAAAATCTTAGTTATTGGCAAAATTGGATATAGTAAGGTTATCTATACATATTAATAAAAGGCAAAGCCCTCACTGACTCACTGACTGACTGACTGACTGACTCACTCATCACTAATTCTCGAACTTCCCGTGTAGGTGGAAGGCTGAAATTTGGCAGGCTCATCCTTACAGCTTACTTACAAAAGTTAGGCAGGTTTCATTTCGAAATTCTACGTGTAATGGTCATAACTGGAACATATTTTTTGTCCATATACTCTAATGGAGGAGGCGGAGTCACGTATCGCGTCATCACGCCTCCTACGTAATCACGTGAACTAAAAACAAGGAAGAGATTTACAGCACGAGTCAAACGCGGGAACGAAGGTAAATGACGTTAATTTTTGACTGTCTTTTAATACTGTGTAAGCATACATATTAACACATGTGCAATTAAACGTGTGCATTTACGGGGTGATTTCTCAGGCTTAAAGCTCGCCTTTTACTAAAAAGGTAAATGCAAAACTATTTTCAATCATTCTATGATCTGCTTCTCACAACTGAAGGCACCGTGGCTGATGTTACGTCACTTGCTGTCCAACCATAAGCGTTACCTGGTAGGTAACCGGACGCTCTCTTCACTCCCTTTCGGGAATCGAACCTCTGAGGTTTTGTTTTGTTCTTAATTAAAATTTAAAAGTAATACTTCACCGCTGCTAAGCCCCTCTAGCGCTGACGTCCCAGGTTCGATTACCGTAAGCAAGTGCAGTGAGTGTGTAATTACATTCACGGCATTCGTAGTCTGATTCACAATCTGATTGTATGGGTGGTTACCTACCAGGTAACGCTTATACTTCGCCACCAAGTCAGGTCGAAGTGATCACTCGAGTAAAGGCAGCTTCACAAAAAAACAGATCCTTAACAAACTGTTATTAGTATATTTTCCCTCAATTTAAAAAACGTTTTATTTTCTTCTTAATAAAAATTTAAAAGTGGTACTTCGCCGGTGCGAAGCGCGTGGATTTGACCGACTGACACATACAGACATATTCATGAGTGCAGGTACTTCGGAAAGAAAGCACCGTGTAAACCTAAAGTTTAAATTAAGTTCATAGACCTACAAAAGGTTGCCATTTATTTGAGGCAAGATTGCTTTTCTTCTGTACAACTATACGTTGCATTCTCAAGAGTGTGCTTGCACGGCTTCGGATATAGATATATATATATATATATATGTATGTCTATATATAAATATGTAAGCTTATAAGTACTGCCTTACTTCTCTTTAAGAAAGGAAGATGTAATGATACTTGATTTAAACGATTCCATGTCTTCCTGGGTTTGCGTAGCTTATTGTCAATATCTTTACACCTGTTTTTAACACTTATTTACTGAAACGGGCTTTCACGAAAAAAGTTAGGGCTTTGCTACAGGATACACCCTCCACAAGTTAAGCAAGTAAAAATAAAATATATATTTCTGTTTTATTTAAACCTTTTTAGTTCGTATGCATAGCCCCATTTGGCTGTTTAATTTTTTTTTTTCTTTCTTCAGTAATATTTAATCTCCTTAAAGAAAAAGAACATATCCATTTTACTTTTTTGTATCTCTTTAGTAATATTTTAGTGTAAAAGAATAACCAGTATTTAAACCTTTTATGTTACTTTATACATTTATTTTACACAATGTTGAAAAATTAATAAGAAAGCTACATATTTTGGCAGCTGCTGCTTTCATTTTCAATGAAATGAAAAAAGCTCTCCAAGAGAAAACGTCAATGAAGAAGAAACAGTTTGCACTATCTAAAAATCAGAAACCCTCATTTATAAAAGTTTGCTGCAGATGACTTAACTGAAAATAAATGAATAGTTCCTATGTGTATAATACATATTTATCTATTTTACTTATGCCTTTATTCCACCAACTTACAACATCTGAGGTACAATTTGTTACATTACTTTTCTTTTTTGCAGCACAGGCAGGTGAAGTGACTTCCTCAGGGTCACACAGTGGTGTCAGTACCAGGATTTGAACTGACAAGCTCCGGGTTTACTGAAATATTACTGAACAAAGAAAAAAAACGAAAATGGGCAAATAGGGCTATGCATACAAATGTCCATCCATCCATTATCCAACCTGCCATATCCTAAATACAGGAGCCAATAAGTACATATGTATATATACAGTATATATATATATATATATATATATATATATATATATATATACAGTATATATATATATATATATATATATATATATATATATATATACAGTATATATATATATATATATGTGAATATGTATGTATGTATATATGTATGTCTATATATATATATATATATATATATATATGTAGATATGTAAATTTGTATATGTATATATATATGGTTATGTGGATGTGTATACGTGTATATACGTATGTATATGTAGATATGTGTATATGTAGATATGTATATATATATGTATATGTATATATATGTTTATGTTTGTGTGTGTGTGTGTATATTATATATATAAAAGACAGCAACACTCATAACAATGACAACACAATTACATTGACAATCATGTTACGTTATTTTTAAAATGTTTCCTTTTTTTTTCATAACCTCTTTAACACACTACTTCTCCGCTGCGAAGCGCGGGTATTTTGCTAGTTTGAAATAAACTTGATCCATTAGATTAAAAGTCAAGATGGTGGTAAAGAATTTAGAGGTAATTATTGACTCTGACCTAAATTTTAAATCACATATTAATCAGATTACCAGGGCAGCATTTTTTTTTTCACTTAAGGAATATAGCAAATTTTAGATCCCTTATAACCTTGCAAGATTCTGAAAAATTAGTTTACACTTTTGTTTTTAGTCGACTAGATTACTGTAATGCACTACTTTAAGGACTACCCAAAACAGACCTCAACTGGTCGCAACTAGTGCAGAATGCAGCTGCCAGAATCTTAACTAAGAATAGAAAATCCGAGCATATCTCTCCAGCTTTGATGGCACTACATTGGTTACCTGTGCCATTTAGAATTGAGTTTAAAATACTGCTAATGGTTTACAAAGCCTTAAATAATCTCGCTCCATCCTATATTTTAGAATGCCAGTCACCCTACACTCCAAATCGTAACCTTCCATCCATCCATCCATTTTCCAAACCGCTGAATCCGAACACAGGGTCACGGGGGTCTGCTGGAGCCAATCCCAGCCAACACAGGGCACAAGGCAGGGAACCAATCCTGGGCAGGGTGCCAACCCACCGCAGGACACACATACACAGCACACACTAGGGCCAATTTAGAATCGCCAATTCACCTAAACTGCATGTCTTTGGACTGTGGGAGGAAACCGGAGCACCCGGAGGAAACCCATGCAGACACGGGGAGAACATGCAAAATCCACGCAGGGAGGACCCGGGAAGTGAACCCAGGTCCCCAGGTCTCCCAACTGCGAGGCAGCAGCACTACCCACTGCGCCACCCATCGTAACCTTAGATCTTCAAATAAATGTCATTTTATTAGTCCAAGAGCTAAACTTAAAAGAAGTAGTGAGGCAGTTATGCACATAAAATTTGGAATAGTTTACCGATAGAAATTCACCAGGCTAATATCGTGGAGCACTTTAAACAACTGCTAAAAACTCATAATTTTAACATGGCTTTCTCATAGCTACATTTTAGTATAACCCTAATAAACTATATAGGCATTGAATTATCATTTTTATAATGACTGCGTAATCCATCCTAATCCATACTTTTCTCTGCTGTTCCTTTTCCGTTTTTTCTGTTGTGGCGATCGGCGCCATCACCACCTGATCAAGGCACCATGCAGTCCCTACATTGATGGATAAAAGGCTTTGGGTTGTAGTCTTCCCAGAACACAAAACAGGTTTCTTGCAGACTGCATTAGGTCTTCCTCCAGGATTTCCGTGTGTTTTGTTGAGTTCACTTTTCTTTCTACCCTCACAAGCCTTCTGCTGCTGAAAAGCATGCCCACAGCATGATGCTGCCACCACCATGCTTCATGGTGGGGAATTGTGCATTTTTGACAAAGCATTGTGTCCAAAGATAGTGTTTAGTCCGATAGCCAAAAGGCTCAATTTTGGTCCCATCAGATTATATAACCTTCTTCCAGCTGACTTCAGAGTCTCCCATGTGCCTTCTGTATAGCTCATAGCTCTTAGTCCTCACAGGTGGTGCAGTGGTAGTGCTGCTGCTTTGCAGTAAGGAGACTGTGGAAGATTGTGGGTTTGCTTCCCGCTTCCTCCCTGTGTGGATAGTACTGAGAAAAGCGCTATATAAATGTAATGAATTATTATTAATGAATTATTAGTCCCAGAAACAGCCTATACACTCTCCTCTGGACATTCTCCAGTGTTACTGTCTCTTTTTGTAATACATAGTCTGAAAAAAGAACACAGTACTATAGGTGAGGCTTCATTAGTATATTTTATAATTTATGTATAACCTTCCTTGACTCGTATAGTACACATCCTGATATATAACCTAAAATTCTTGGTCACGTCTATACAGTCTTGATGTAAATAGTGATGAGTCCACTATGACTCCAATGTCCTTCTCATAAAGTGTACTTTCAAGTTTCAGACCTCCCATTGTGTATTCAAATCTGACATTTTTACTTCCTATATGTAATACTTTATATTTACTTTCATTAAATTTCATTTCCCACAAATCAGACCAATCCTGTATGCTATTCAAGTCCCTCTGTTACAATTTAGATGATTTCTACATTATCTGACCTTCCACCTACAGTTAGGTCCATAAATATTTGGAAAGAGACCACTTTTTTCTAATTTTGGTTCTGTACATTACCACAATGAATTTTAAATGAAACAACTCAGATGCAGTTGAAGTGCAGACTTTCAGCTTTAATTCAGTGGGGTGAACAAAACAATTGCATAAAAATGTGAGGCAACTAAAGCATTTTTTTAACACAATCCCTTCATTTCAGGGGCTCAAAAGTAATTGGACAAATTAAATAACTGGAAATAAAATGTTCATTTCTAATACTTAGTTGAAAACGCTTTGCTGGCAATGACAGCCTGAAGTCTTGAACTCATGGACGTCACCAGTTGCTGGGTGTCAAATTGGTTTCAGTCTTACTTAACATGTAGAAATTAAGAAATTAAGAAATTCTTCCTTTTTAATGCTCTGCCAGGCCTTTACTGCAGCGGCTTTCAGTTGCTGTTTGTTTGTGGGCCTTTCGGTCCAAAGTTTAGTCTTCAACAAGTGAAATGCATGCTCAATTGGGTTAAGATCAGGTGACTGACTTGGCCATTCAAGAATTTTCCACTTCTTTGCTTTAATAAACTCCTGGGTTGCTTTGGCTGTATGTTTTGGGTCATTGTCCATCTGTATCATGAAACGCCGCCCAATCAATTTGACTGCATTTCACTGGATTTGAGCAGACAGTATGTCTCTGAACACCTCAGAATTCATTCGGCTGCTTCTGTCCTGTGTCACATCATCAATAAACACTAGTGTCCCAGTGCCACTGGCAGCAGGCACGCTCAAGCCAAAGAAAGAATGTTTTTCCAGAACTGTGCTGGCTTTTTTAGATGTTCTTTAGCAAAGTCCAATCTAGCCTTTCTATTCTTGAGGCTTATGAGTGGCTTGCACCTTGCAGTGCACCCTCTGTATTTACTTTCATGCAGTCTTCTCTTTATGGTAGACTTGGATATCGATATGCCTACCCCCTGGAGAGATGGTTGTTCACTTGGTTGGCTGTTGTGAACGGGGCTTCTCTTCTCCATGGAAATGATTCTGCGATCATCCACCACTGTTGTCTTCCATGGACGTCCAGGTCTTTTTGCGTTGCTGAGTTCACCAGTGCTTGCTTTCTTTCTCAGGATGTACCAAACTGTACATTTTGCCACTTGTAATATTGTAGCAATTTCTCGGATGGGTTTTTTCTGTTTTCGCAGCTTAAGGATGGCTTCTTTCACCTGCATGGAGAGCTCCTTTGACTGCATGTTGTCTGTTCACAGCAAAATCTTCCACATGCAAGCACCACACCTCAAATCAACTCCAGGCCTTTTATCTGCTCAATTGATAATGACATAACGACGGATTTGCCAACACCTGCCCATGAAATAGCCTTTGAGTCAATTGTCCAATTACTTTTGAGCCCCTGAAATGAAGGGATTGTGTTAAAAAAATGCTTTAGTTGCCTCACATTTTTATGTAATCGTTTTGTTCACCCCACTGAATTAAAGCTGAAAGTCTGCACTTCAACTGTAACTGAGTTGTTTCATTTAAAATTCATTGTGGTAATGTACAGAACCAAAATTAGAAAAAAGTTGTCTCTGTCCAAATATTTATGGACCTAACTGTAGTTGGTATCATCTGCAAACATAACCAGCTTACTAATTATATCGTTGTCAGGATTGTTAATGTACATTTAAAACAGCAACAACCCCAGCAATGATCCTTAAGGGACAGCCTTTTAACATCTCCTAATTTTGACAATTATCCTCTCACTATTATACTTTGATTCCTGTGTGTGAAACAATTTGTACCTACATACATACTGTGCCCTGAAATCCCACTTCTTTCAGTCTGATTTCATGTGGTGCCTTATCAAAAGCCTCTTGGATATCAATAATGCATTTCTCTTATCTAATGCTTTTGTTGCTTCCTCATAGAATTCCAGCACATTAGTGAAACTCAAACTTCCTCATCTGAACCCATGTTGAGTATTTGCTAATACTCCTGTTCTTGACATGTGTTGCTTGATCTTTTCCTTAATGATTGCTTCCATTAATTTACTTGTGATGCATGTTAAGCTTACTGCCTATAGTTACTTGCATTAGCCCCAATCACACTTTTTATTCAACAGGATAATAATCGCTAGCCTCCAGTCTTTAGCAATTTCTCCAGTGTGCAGAGATTTTCATAAATGTTTTAGTGAGGGTTTATATCTGTACTCACTAACTTCCTTAAGCACTTTAGGATACATGTTATCTGGTCCTGTTGATTTATTACTTTTCAGCCTATTTAATCTGAACAGTGCTTCTCCCTCTACAATTTCAAAGTCACCTCCTTAGTGATCCCTTTCACTTTTGGGAGGTTATCGACTTCTTCACACATGTAAACTTCAATAAACTACACATTCAAAGTATTTGCTGTTTTAGTATCTGTGCATTGTAGTTCACCTTTACCATTCCTAAATGCTCTTCAAATCCTCCTTGACTTTCCTAATATTAAAGGTGTGATTGTGAAACACTCATAAAATGTTTGTAATCTTACTGAAGTTGTATGTTTCTATCTCCATAACATCCTTTACCTCTGTTCTTTTTTTAACAAAGAACGAGAAAAGATAAGCAAGGCCCTTAACCTGCAATTGCTGAGTGCTTTGAGTAGTGAGAAAAGCGCTATATAAATGCAAAGAATTATTATGTTCATGGTTTCATTACTTCCCAACTCGACTACTATAAATTGCTGTTTACTGGTCTTCCAACTAAAATGCACACTAGATTTCAGTTTATTCAGAACTGCAAGAATTGTAACACACACCAAGCGTACAGGGCATATTGCTCCTGTTATCTACTGACTACACTGGCTTCCAATCTCATCTATACTAATAAAAGGCAAAGCCCTCACTGACTGACTCACTGACTGACTGACTGACTGACTGACTCACTCATCACTAATTCTCCAACTTCCCGTGTAGGTAGAAGGCTGAAATTTGGCAGGCTCATTCCTTACAGCTTACTTACAAAAGTTAGACAGGTTTCGTTTCGAAATTCTACGCGTAATGGTCATAACTGGAACCTGTTTTTTGTCCATATACTCTAATGGAGGAGGCGGAGTCACGTATCGCGTCATCACGCCTCCTACGTAATCACGTGAACTAAAAACAAGGAAGAGATTTACAGCACGAGTCAAACGCGGGAACGAAGGTAAATGACGTTAATTTTTGAGTGTCTTTTAATACTGTGTAAGCATACATATTAACACATGTGCAATTAAACGTGTGCATTTACGGGGTGATTTCTCAGGCTTGAAAGCTCGCCTTTTATTAAAAAGGTAAATGCTAACTGTTTTCATTCTGAAGGGCACAAACCACGTTAGATTTCAGCCGTTAAATGTGCAAAAATGTCGGTACACCAGATAAATAAGCGCAACATATTATCAGTTGTATTGTATGCTTACAATACATATAGAAATGTGTTAATCGTTAACTAATAGTATGGGATGGAGTTTTTCGACTCGCACCTTGATTTAAACGATTCCATGTCTTGGAGGGTTTGCATAGCTTATTGTCAATATCTTTACACCTGTTTTTAAAACTTATTGACTGAAACGGGCTTTCACGAAAAAAGTTAGGGCTTTGCTACAGGATACACCCTGCACAAGTTAAGGAAGTAAAAATAAAAGGTATATATTTCTGTTTTATTTAAACCTTTTAAGTTCGTGTAAGCATACATATTAACACATGTGCAATTAAACGTGTGCATTTACGGGGTGATTTCTCAGGCTTAAAAGCTCGCCTTTTATTAAAAAGATAAATGCAAACTGTTTTCATTCTGAAGGGCACAAACCACGTTGGATTTCAGCCGTTAAACAAGCAAAAATGTCGGTACACCAGATAAATAAGTGCAACATATTATCAGTTGTATTGTATGCTAACAATACATAAAGAAATGTGTTAATCGTTAACTAATATTATCGGATGGTGTTTTTCGACTCGCGCCTTGATTTAAACGATTGCATGTCTTGGTGGGTTTGCGTAGCTTATTGTCAATATCTTTACAGCTCTTTTTAAGACTTAATTTAAAAAGGTTTTCTTTTCTTCTTAATAAAAATTTAAAAGCAGTACTTCGCCGGTGCGAAGCGCGGGGATTTGAGCGACTGACGCATACAGACATATTCATGAGTGCAGGTAGTTCGGAAAGAAAGCACCGTGTAAACCTAAAGTTTAAATTAAGTTCATAGACCTACAAAAGGTTGCCATTGACTTCAGTCAAGATTGCTTTTCTCCTGTACAACTATACGTTGCATTCTCAAGAGTGTGCTTGCACAGCTTGGTCATATTACAACTGGAGTGCTAAACTGACAACGTGGTATGCAAACAGAACTATAACAATCGTAAAAAAAAACAAAAAAAAAAAAAGCGAAGAACCCTTGCATTTAATAAAAAGGCTCCTTCCTTGGCGTTCGTTTATAAAACAGCGGAAAAGCTGTGTTAAGGCTGCTTCACAAAAAAACTGATCCTTAATATAGATATATATAGATATAGATATATATATATATATATATATATATATATATATATATATATATATATATATATATATATATATATATATATGTATGTATGTCTATATATATATATATATGTAAGCTTATAAGTACTGCCTTACTTCTCTTTAAGAAAGGAAGATGTAATGATACTTGATTTAATTCCATGTCTTGGTGGGTTTGTGTAGCTTATTGTCAATATCTTTACACCTGTTTTTAAGACTTATTGACTGAAACGGGCTTTCACGAAAAAAGTTAGAGCTTTGCTACAGGATACACCCTCCACAAGTTAAGGAAGTAAAAATAAAGGTGTATATTTCTATTTTATTTAAGCCTTTTAAGTTTGTATGTATAGCCCCATTTGGCTGTTTTAGTTTTTTTTTTCCTTTCTTCAGTAATATTTAATCTCCTTAAAGAAAAAGAACATATGCATTTTACTTTTTTTGTATCTCTTTAGTAATATTTTAGTGTAAAAGGATAACCAGTATTTAAACTTTTATGTTACTTTATAAAGTTATTTTACACAATGTTGAAAAATTAATAAGAAAGCTACATATTTTGGCAGCTGCTGCTTTCATTTTCAATGAAATGAAAAAAGATCTCCAAGAGAAAACCTCAATGAAGAAAAAGGAGAAACCCTCATTTATAAAAGTTTGCTGCAGATGACTTAACTGAAAATAAATGAATAGTTCCTATGTGTATAATACATATTTATCTATTTGACTTATGCCTTTATTCCAGCAACTTGCAACATCTGAGGTACAATTTGTTACATTACTTTTGTTTTTTGCAGCACAGGCAGGTGAAGTGACTTCCTCAGGGTCACACAGTGGTGTCAGTACCAGGATTTGAACTGACAAGCTCCGGGTTTGCTGAAATATTACTGAAGAAAGAAAAAAAACGAAAACAGGCAAATGGGGCTATGCATACAGATGTCCATCCATCCATTATCCAACCCGCTATATCCTAAATACAGGAGCCAATCCCTGCCAACACAGGGCACAAGGCAGGAAACAAACCCCGGGCAAGGTGCCAGCCCACCGCAGGGCGCACACACCCACACACCACGGACAATTTAGAATCGCCAATGCACCTAACTTGCATGTCTTTGGACTGTGGGAGGAAACCGGAGTACCCGGAGGAAACCCAGACAGACACAGGGAGAACATTCAAACTCCAAGCAGCGAAGCAAACCCGGGTCTCCTAACTGGCACCTTTCACTGCGCCACCATGCCGCCCACATACAAACTTAAAAGGTTTAAATAAAACAGAAATATATACCTTTATTTTTACTTCTTTAACTTGTGGACGGTGTATCCTGTAGCAAAGCCCTAAGTTTTTTCATGAAAGCCCCTTTCAGTCAATAAGCCTTAAAAACAGGTGTAAAGCTAAACTTGCAGCACCGCTATTCAATTACACTTGCCTAACGCCACTCCTAAGGGGAGATACAGTGGGATCTGGGCATCCGTCAAAGCACCAATCACAGGCCCGATTAGAAAGCGGAAAGCTGTGATTTGTCGTCTCCCTCCCATGTAACAATCACAGCCCGTGTTACAACACACTATGTATATATGTATATATGAAGAGGATGGATGGATGGATGGATGTATATGTGTGTGTTTATGTATGTGTGTATATGTATGTGTATATATATGTTGATATGTGTATATACATATATGTATATATATATATGGATGTGTATATGTATATACTGTATATATATATATATCTATATATGTATATGTAGATATGTGTATATATGTATATATGTATATGTATATATATGTTTACATAACCTCTTTAACACACTACTTCTCCGCTGCGAAGCGCGGGTGTTTTGCTATATATGTATATATATGTCAATGTATGTATGTATATATGTATGTCTATGTTTATATATATATATGTGCATATGTATATATATGTGTATATATATATATGTACATATGTATATATATATGTAGATGTGTAAATTTGTATTTGTATATATATGTATATGTGGATGTGTATATGTATGTATATATATGTATATGTAGATATGTGTATATGTAGATATGTACTGTATATGTATATATATGTTTACATAACCTCTTTAACACACTACTTCTCCGCTGCGAAGCGCGGGTATTTTGCTAGTCAGATATAAAATACAAACTTGTGTTAAACTCTTTCAGTTTCTTGCAAGGCTTAACCCCAAGTTATCTAATTCACCTCTTCAACCTTTACAACCCTCCACATACACACAGATCCTCTGGTGCTGCACTGCTTATGGTCTCTCAGACAAAGCTCCCTTCCAGGCTATTCAGTGCTATGGGCCCCAAATTCTAGAATTCTATCAACTACTGTATGTATTCTATATATTCTTCCTTCTGTCCATTCTAACTGCTCTCCCTCTCTTCCTTAAAATCTAAATTAAAAACTTTGCTTTTTCATTAGTACTTTTTCTGTGACTCTGTTATAATGTGTATTTTTTTCTCTTCTAAAAAATGAGTTCTTTTTTCATGTTTTGTCATTTTTATCTATATTGATTATTTATTATTGTAGATTCACTGTTGTATTTCATTGTTTTTATATTGATACCATATGATGCAACCTTGCATGACAGAAAGGTGCTATATAAACTTGTTATTAAGCATTCTGAATTTTCTAAGTAGGACTCAAGTTATGCTAACAATTACAGTAAACACACCAACATGTATTGACTTTCCCAACATTAATTACAAAAATAAGAAATACCTTATACTACCTCGGATTCCTGCAATAGTAGACTATGACAATATTACCACTGTTATTTTAGCATATCAGAACATGTAGAATCTGCTTTTATCTAAGTTCATAATCCTAATTTTTGGATATCAAGATAATTATTTAAAAATCCAACTTACAATATCTCCATTGTTTCATTCTTTGCTCATAGCTATAGACAGCTTGTCACTGCATCATCTGCTATCTTCTCCACTGCAGACAGTCATTTTATTTATTAAAACTATGCAAACAGTTATTGTAACTAAAATGGCACATTCTCTAATTCACTACCTGCCCTGCAATTTACACTCTAAGTTTGTGATTCTTGCATCATGATGTTGCTGTTCACAGCTTATTCTCACTGGCCTCTCTTTATGTTAATCCCTGTTTGCCAGTAAAATTAAGTGCTATGTACAATGGCACAACTTAAAGGTCTTACTATACAGTTTGCCTATGCAAGAGTAAAACAATGTACATAAAAAATCTCTTTAAAAGTACAAAAGTCTAGTCTTTTCAAATACAATAACGGTAGTATGGGTAATTCACTGTTAAATACATAATACAGCTATTTCTTCAATGCTAAAGCCTGCAAATATTAAGTCATTATGAGAAAATACCACTCAATTACTATTTTTTATAAAATGTATGTGCTTTAATAAAAAAGTAACAATTTAAACATCCCTCCATCCATTTTCTGAATTTGCTTTTTTCAGCACCAGATTTGGGGGGGAATGGGTGTCAGAACTTAGCAGGCATTAATAGGTAAAAGGCACAAATTAACCTTTGATGGGACACCAGTCCATCGCGGGGCACATTCAAACTGGGCCAATTTAGTGCTGACAATCAGCCTAACAGCATGTCTTTGGTCTGTGGGCAGAAAATAATGAGACATTAAAATGAAAACCTGTGTAAAAGTGGAAATTTGAATTGGTAAAAAATGCATAAAGTATGGTCTTGAAAGACTCATTTTATGCTGAAAAAGAAATGGACTATGCATTAGGTTATTTTTTGGGTTATTTTTTTTTTTATATATAAAACTGGAAAACTTCGATGAGATTAGTTTAAATATAATGATCCAGTGAAAACTTTTACAATTAACTGAATGACCTATTAACTTGTATAGATTAGTCATTTATTTAACATCAATGAGAATTTAAGAATAAATGGAAGATCTATACTCATGCATACCTTATGTATTTATTATTTCTAAGGTATTATTTCACAAGAATGACATTTCACTGCCATTTATAAACTTACATTTTCTACCTTGTGGCAATCAGATTAGCAAGACAGTGATAACTAATAGTAGCTTTTATAATTATTACAAATATTTTCTCTTAAAGAACTGATAAATAGCAGTAATATGCAGATCATTGACAATATTATAACAGGTACTGAGATGACAGAGACAGTGCCCTGTGTTGGCTGTTACGCCCTATTGCATGGACATACTGTACTTATTGCACTTCAGTAAGGCATATGCTTTAATCTAGCATGTCTAAGCAAAATATCTGCTTTTATGGAGGAAAACAAACAAATATGTACCTAGCAACTGGGGGGCCTATACTCCTAATGTGTGTATACTGACTTTCGCACTCACAGATTCTTAGACACTTACAGAGAACTAATTCCTTGCAATTTCTTGTCCAGAACAGCCACTCCTTAACTACTCAGATTTTCCAGAACCTATCCTTCAGCACATTATTTGCCTTCAATCCTCCTTCCTCATGCAGGCTTTTGTCATTCCCTCTTGATAGAAATGCCGGACCCGTCTGGTTGTCACAATCACCCACTTGACAGAATTGGTTGGCCACATGAAAAGAACTTTTCAGAAGATGTACTGTAGAAGAGACCGTAAAATTCGTTATCACTAATTAAAAGCTGGATCCACCCCACTAGTTAGGGGTCTTTGACAATTGTATATCCATTTTCATCTTCAGAGGAGTGGTGGTGTTTCTCCTAGGCACAGGCCATGTGGGATGCCTTCCTTTTGTCCATTCCAACAGGCTTAGCTAAGCACATTTATTTGTTTGGTACTCTTCTTTATCTTTGCTTTGAGCTTTTCAACAATAGGTTGTTGTGGCACTCATTTAGGAGCTAGTCAGGTAGGTAGGTGCCACATTGATTGTGATGGTAAGAAGGTAAAGCAATCAGCACAATGTAGTTTAGCCATTAGCTTCCTATTTTTCAGGCTGTGGTTGATGTCTGTTATCATTTTACATTATATGCTTTTTCATTATATTTTTTTCCAGTTGCTACCAAAAAATGTCAGTCTGTGTTAAGAATTGGGGAAAGAAAGAACAATTTGGCCCATTAGAAATGTATTTTTGCTTTCGATAACTTTTTTTTCAGTTCATTTTAAACCTGCATCATATTTCAATTATAGCTTGACAAAAGGCACTCAAGAGACTCTGAAACAAAGTGGAAGAAGATTTTTTTTTCTTTCATTATTGAACATTTTGAAAGCGGAACTTTCAAACTTTATTTTCATGTGCTTGCTTTCATTTTATTTACTTTCCTGAGAAAGGTTTTAATTTTTTCTGTTTAAGTGTCACACCACCATTTAAGAATTTCAGTGGGTGGATGTTGGGTTGCTAAAAGAGACAGATATTAGTAAGTAGAGAATGAAAAAGTTAGGACATTTATTTGAAGTAAGCAGAACTGAATAAATGGTGAGGCAAAATAAAAATAAGGATTCTAAAATACCATAAAATAAACGTATTATATAAAAAGAGCCTTGGGGGATGAACAAAAGGATATACAGACAAGTAATAAAAAACAGATGATAAGAAAACATACTGTATGTTGCTGCCTGTCTCTGCCTTCCTGTATGACTTCACGTCTCTGTCTGCCAGATAGAATATTATATACACCTTCTTCTTTTAAGTGCATCACTACACACTCTCATCTTCCTTCTCCATTGCCTGACACACTGTCTCACTCTCTTATAAACTCAAACTTGGCTTCTTTTCTTGTTGCCATTTCAGTGCTTAAAACAACCTTCCTGCCAATTTCACCCTCAGTGAACCCCTGGTACCCCGTTCAGGGATTGTTCCTGCCTCGCCCTGTATGCTTGCTGGGACTGGCGTGACCCTGGATGAATAGATGAATGGAATAATTAAACATGTACTACAAAGATGTTTCAATGTTTCTTAAAAGTTTTGAAGAATCTGCATTCTAAGCTTACAGATGGTTTGACATTTATTAAAGAGCTGATTGTGTGGCTATTGGTTACTTGGAGAAAGAAAAGAAAGGACAGGAATTGGGGGTTAGTACGTTTGAAAGAGACAGTACTGCTGCAATAAATTATATTATCAAGGGTTGTGCATGGCACAGCAAGCATCTTGCGGGAGGCAGGAACAATCTCTGGACAGGGCGCCAGCTCGTTGATACCACTGTGTCACCATGTTCCCATGTTTAATACATGCCTTAATTCCTATCATCATGAAAATTATATCAAGTATACATCTTAGTACTTAAATTGCTCAGAGAGCTGTAATATCATGAATGTAATGTATTCTGTGTCCTGTCGGCGTAAGAGAAAGCCCGTTTAAGAAGCATGTAGTGATTCACACACATAGAGCACATAGAAGAATACATTGAATAAGAAGCATTTAACGTGTTACTTTAATTACGATGGGATTTGAGAAACTAGTAAATTAAACAATTTTAAGATTGTTTATGATATTCTACTTTAATGACAAAATAAACAATGTGGTTAAAATGGAAATTTCAACCTTTTTTTCCACTGTGTCCCTGTTTTTTCCTTTTCTCTGTACCCTAATACACTTCCATATGACTCTCAGACGGTGGACTACGACTTGCCTTTCCTCAGCGACTTTGATATCTGACCACTTCTTTTTTATTTTGGGCACTGTGCAACTTTCTGAACTTGAACTTTTGAGTTTCTCTGCCACTCGATCAACTTTCTTTCGTTGTTTATACCACTGTTTAAACCAACAAATAGTATGTTTTCCCTCAACTTCGTATTTTAACCGAATACTGAACGGAAAGGGCTATTTATATTGATTTGCATATTAAAATATGCAACATTCTGGGAAGAGTTGGGGTGGGGCAGCAGGTGCATGCGTGAGCATTACTTTTTCATGCTGACCAGGATTTATGTAGCGGAATTGCGTGGAAGTTGACTTATGCACAGTTTTGTGCATCTAAATTTTTTTGTTCATACTCACATTTCCACTTTTGCTCATATGCCACATTTTAGTGGGAATTCTACGCACGCCATTTTGCATGAGGCCCCTGGAAACTGAAAGCACATTCATCTTCCTGCCTGATGTTGCCTGCCGAAGCAGAGGTCTTAACTGTGTTAAGGCTGAAATCGAACATAAGAAATATGACAAATGAGAGGAGAACATTCAGACAGTCAATACCATTTGTTTAGCTAATAGCTAAGCTGTCCCAATATTTCCTCCAGATTCTTCTATTTTTGTAATAGGGTTTTTTTTTTCAGAAAAATGTTTTGTTAAAAATTTCAGTTTTGCAAATTATGGAAACTTACAGTTAACAAATGTATGAACACTCTATACATTATAGAGCATGTGAAGAATGTTGTGCCATGCAACCAGTTGCATGCATTGCCTAGTCACTCTATTTACAATATGTGTGTCATGATCTGAACTTTGTTTTATACTTTTACAGCCTTTTCCTTGGTCTCTAAAAATGCTGGAGATATCATTTTGGAAGTTTTAGAGGTAGAGAAATGCTATGGTCAGAAGTTAGAAGGTGCCATTATGTTTTTATTTTGGGCACCACTTTTGATTACTGTTTGTGATGCAGAGTTGTCAGACTGTTGCTAGGCAGGATAAACCAAAGTGTGCAACAAATTATTTTCTATTTTTCGATTTTGATTTGCATTTTGTGTTTTCTAATTTTGTCTATGTGAAATATTCTGGTTATTGACCTTCTTGCTATGTTCCTCAATCTATGAATTTACCTCACATCATTGCCATTGCTCATTTAATCCCTATCCTCCCAGTTATGATCTTGGCTTATTATTGCTATTACAATTCATTTTCTCATCCAGTCTTACTTTGTACTGACTATACAGCAGCACTTTTATTGTTATTTTCCTCCGACAGCTCAAAATCCTCATTTGACATTAGCGCAAAATCCGAACCATCAACAATACACAAAACATCTTCTACAAAGTTTTTTTTTTTTTTTTTATGAGAGCACCTTCCAGTATTTGATATTGTGCTATAAGTAAAATTAATGGGTAATGTGTGTGCAAGTCAGTTCACCTTGCATTCTTTGCTACCATCTAATGAATCAAAGTAAATAATGCATTGTAGATTAATTTTCTTGATGTTTAGCCTTCTACTCCATGATGCTTACTTTTGTTGACATCTGCCTTGAAAAAGTTAATTTAAGTGAGAATACATAGTGCTTGGTGAAGAATACTGATCATCTATGCCCTTATCTATTTTGATAGAGCTCTAACACATTTAAAAAGTAGAATGTGTAAAAATGTCATTGCACAAAATACAAGGTTGATAGTCTCGCTGAGCCAGGCATATGTCTAGAGACAACCATGAGTAAATTTTGCTTAAAACTGAGTGGGGACAATTAGATGATTCACTGAATGTCACATTTCTTAACCAGACCAACACCACTTAAAGTAGGAACAGTGATTTTCAGCTGTAAAGAGTAGTGGTGCTCAGGTTAACCTGGTCTGACCAAAAGCAAGCTTCTCATTACAACAAACTGTGTACAGTTGAAAAGTCTCCTAAAAAGACCCTTATTAAACATATAAATGGTTTTCGTGTGTGCAGACAGCACATTGCACGTGTTAAAAATAAACACAGCCTGTTGCAAGTGAAAACCTTTCTGTAACATCAGATTATACATTGGCACACAAAGACATCAATGAACAAATGGTAAACATGAACAGTATGTTGCTGCAGGTGCTGTGTGTGTTCTCTGTTGTTCAGTTACATGTATGTTTGAAAGAACTGATAGCTATGTTCATGAAAATATTAATTGAAAAATATGCACTTCGTTAAAGGGACTGATAATGGACAGCCACAGGAGATGCAGATTTTACTGTTCACAAAACCTGAATCACTAAATATGCCTAACAGTACATGTAGAAGCAATGGACAAAAGTGTAACTCTATAGACTGAAGTTATATAACCATGATCAATCTTCACAAACAAAAACCCAATGTTACACATGAGTAAGCTCTTGAAAGAATTAGTTAAACTATAAATTTGATAATTCATTTTAACGGATTTTATAAAATGATTAAGATCTACACAGTAGAAATTCTGTTTGTCTTACATGGAGACGGATTGTCATGGTCAGCATGTAAGACTACCTTACGTTAACATTAGATAAATGATGTTAACATCAGTTTAGGTTAGTTGTTAAAGTATGATTTTTTTAGCAAAATTTTCTAAAGTATTTTTTAATTTTTTTAATTATATATGCCAACCCTTTGTGTACACCCAGATTTGTAGTAAGGGAAGAGCAGTTAAACACCACACACAGATTGTGATGCAAACTTGGGATCCTGAAGTTGTGATCTATCAGTGCTCAATACGGTGTTACTGTGCATTCACCAGAAATGTATCAATGATCAAAAATAAATAAATACAAATAGCCGCCATACAGTAAGTAAGGAAATTAAAGGCTGATCTAAAATATAGAATTAAAGAAAGTTGTTTATTGGAGATTTTTCTTTGGTGTCTTTTAAAGCCATTATAGCTTTTAACTCTTTATAGCTGTTTATAACTTTATTAACTCTTTATAGCTTTAATTATGTATTATTATTGGATGTCACCGGAATGTGTTTGAAAGGTTATCCAATTATTATTAAAAGCAATCCATAAACATTCTTAATTATACAGTACTTTACTAACACAATCATTAATGCAAAGTTACCAGCATATTGTCTCTTTGAAAGCAATATTTAGCTTGTTTTGTTTATACAGTAGTTTATTATTAATTCTAATCAATTATTTCCTAAGGCACTGAATGCTTAATTAGTGCTATGAAAATCAATGTTACTTTTTGAATTTTTTCTATAGTCAGTGATCCCTTAAGTATTTAAAAGTAAAAACATTTTAAAGCACAATGACATAATATATTTCTAATTTATATTTGAGGTTTTGAGATTTAAAATTAGATTACACAATGTTGACTACTGTACATGTGCATTGTACATAATCACAAAATAAATGAAAGAAACCACTACAGTTTTTGCTTCACCCTCTGATAGACAGGGCAATAACTCCTTTCATTGACTCTCAGGTCAATATTGCTGATTAAAGACAAATCACCCAACAGAACTCATTTGTTTCAAAAATTCTCATAGCTATTAAATTCAACAAATAATAATAAATATTTGAACATTTCCATCTTCCAAATTTTACTCTAGTTTGTTGATTCTGGAATAATACTGATGCCAAATCTAAACATTATTATTTATGAATGCACACTCCTTCAGCACATTTAAATAGAATCAAATCAACTCATAGTCATTTTTGTAAAAAACTATTGAACAGGACTTGTTGCTAGTGTAGTCACATTCAGAACTGAAAAGAGAAAATGCTGATTATTAAAAAAATTCAAAACTTTGTAGTAGTTTCTCTTAGTAGACTTTCTAATATGGGTTCTTCTGCAAGAAGCCAGAAAGAAAATACTGGCAGTAATGTAAGCAAAAGGTAATAAAGAAGGGCTTCTTTTCAGAATTAGAGAGGTAGGGCGAGAGGCTGCATGGGAGATGAACTGACAGCAGTATAGAAGTATACACTTCCGCACATAATAAAATGACATTTTAAGTTCATCAAACTTAAACCAACAGTTCAGATCTGCATGTCCTTCATCCCTCCCACCTTTGATGCACACCAATTTGCTTACAGGGTTAACAGGTCTACTGCTTCTCTCCATGCTACCCTGTCCCATCTGGAGCACCAGGGGAGCTACACACATCTCCTCTTTATTGATTTTAGCTCTGCTTTTTACACCATCCTCCCTCACAGATTGGTGTGCAAGCTACTAGCTCTGGGACTCCCATATTCCACCTGTATATGGATTAAAGACTTCCTGACAGACCGCACACAAAGGGTTAGGGTGGGCCCTCACATCTCCTCAGCCATTAGCATCAGCACCAGCTCTCCTCAGGGCTGTGTGCTGAGCCCCCTGCTCTTCACGTTGTACAGACATGACTGCGCCCCAGCGAACCACAGCAACACCATCACCAAATTTGCAGACAACACCACTGTGGTGGGGCTCATCTCTGGGGAGGATGATTCCGCCTACAGGGATGAAGTGCACTGACAACAACCTGCTCCTGAACACAATTAAGACCAAGGAGCTCGTTGTGGATTTCAGGAAAAAGAAAACGGACATACAAACCACTCTACATCAGAGGGGACTGTGTGGAGAGGGTGTCAGACTTCCGCTTCCTGGGAGTCCACATCATGGAAGACCTGTCTTGGGGTGTGAACACAGCTGAGCTGGCGAAGAAGGCTCAACAGAGACTTTATTTCCTGAGAGTCCTCAGGAAAAATAACATCCCCCAAAAACTGTTGGTGTCCTTCTATCGCTGCTCTATCGAGAGTATCCTGGGCTACTGCCTCTGCGTGTGGTTTTCCAGCTGCACAACAGTGCAGAGGAAAACACTTCAGCAGATTGTAAAGACTGCCCAGCAGATCATCGACTGTTCTTTACCCTCTCTGGATGAACTGCACAGCTCTTGCTGCCTCATGAAAGTAGAAAATATCTTAAAAGACTCCTCATACCCCACAAATGACATGTTCCAACTGTTGCCATCAGGCAAAAGATATAGGAGCATCAAAACAAAGACTAATAGACTGAATAACAGTTTCTACCCTGTTACTATTAGGGCACTGAATGCCACCTATTCACCTCCAATGCAGCAGTGCAATAGATGACATCTTGTGCAATAGTGTCCATGTGCAATTAAGGTCTTATGTTGAATGTTTGTGTTCTACATTATTTCTTTTTATCCTTTCTTATCCTTTTTTAATTATATTTATTTATATTTTGACACCGCAGGGACTGCACCTAATTTCGTTGTTTTTGTTACAATGACAATAAAGATATTCTGATTCTGATTAAATGAAAGCTACAAATTGAAATAATTATTTCATTAACATCTGATCATGCTTAATCTCACTGCTGAATGCTGAACCAGTTGCTCAGGATGTTGGCTACAATGGCATAGAGATGAGAGCTTTAAATTGGTAGAAGCGTAAGTATTCGAGACCACTATTCTTGTTATTGTTTCTCAAGGAAAAATAGAATGGGGGAAAGTTGGCTTTTTTCAGAAGCTCATTAAATAAATAAATAAACACACTATGGTCTGAACACACACCAAAATGACATTAAAACAAACAATATTAAAAAGAAAGACAACTCATGATTTAGCTAAAGATAAACAGCAGTTACAGTCACAGCGAGGCATTATGAGGATGCATTCTTGACACACTTTTCCTGAATGAATAATTGGCTAAATGTCCAGATTGTTAGAGTGTAAGAGACAGGATGTGTAGCATTGTTTATAATGGCACCCGGTTTTGCTTTAATTCTGTCCATTGCGATGACCTCCTGGGGTTCCAGACTGCGTCCCATACCTAAGCCTTCCCTTTTAATTAGTTTATTGATTTGGTGGGCCTCTCCTGAAGTGATGTTAGCAGCCCAGTGCACTACAGCGTAGAAAATCACACTGCCCTTCACATAGTTGTAGAAGATGTGAAGGATGTCATTACCCACATTAAACTAACACAATCTCCTAGGAAAAAAGAGCCTGCTGTGCCCTTTCTTATATTGTTCATCTGTGCTAGAAGACCAGCCCAACCTGTCATTGATGTGAACCCCCAACTACCTGTAGGAGTGGACCACCTCTGTATCCACTTCCTAAATAGTAACCAGACATATAGGCTCTTTAGTGTGCCCAAAGTTAATAACCAGTTCCTTGGCTGAGCTTATTTTAAGTTGCAGATAATTCTTTCTGCATCAAGAAACAGTTCTCCACTCCTATACTCTGTCTCATTCCCTTATCGATAAACCCCAAAAGTGCAGAATCTGTAAGGGACATGACCTGATGTTATATTTATAGTCTGAGGTGTACAAAGTAAAGAGAAAAGGAGACAGGACTGTGTTGCTCACATCCATATCAGAAACTCAGTCCTTGAGCCTCACAGACTGCAGTCTGTCTAATAGATAGTCCATTATCCAAGGCACCAAAAGCTCATACACCCGCATATGTCTGAGCTTACCCCTAAACAGGGATGGCTGGATAGTACTGAAGGCACTAGAGAAATTAAAAAAAATAATTCTCTCGGTGTTACCACCTTTGTCCAGGTGAGAATATGTTGCATCCTCTATTCCAATCTTTGTCCGATAGGCAGACTGCAATGGGTCAAGGTGATCTACTATAAAATAACTCATATACTCCAGCACCAGCCTCTCAAAGGTCTTCATGATTTAAGTGCCTCTGGTCTGTGGTTATTAGTTGAAGAAGTGACTGCCTTCTTTGGAACAATAGCAATGCAAGATGTTTCCCACAGCAGCAGCAGCAGTTTCTGGAGCCTTAGGGACAGACTGAACAGGTGGCACAGGATACCACAAAGTTGGCCTGCATAGGCCTTAAAAACTAGCGCACCAACTCTGTCTAATCCTGTGGTTTTTCCTGTGTGTAGTTTCCTCAGTTGTCTCCTCACTTGGTCTTCAGTTATGGACAGCCCATACTGATGCTTGGACGTGGACTCATCACTGGCCATTCCAATCGTTGATGTAGTAGGGATGGTGCTGGTGAATGATCATTGGGAGGTGGCACTGAGAGGAAAAATCTATTAAAAATGGTTCAGGATGTTTGTCTTTTATTCTGTCTTAGTATGATGCTCAAAATATATTAAAATACGAAGTTCGTACCTTTTAAAGCTATACTACTTAAACCTGTATTTGGTGAAAGGTGGCATGATGGCTTAGCTGTAGGCCTAACTGGGATATGGTTCATCTCTTACCTGGAGTGCCCCAAAAGTGAATATTTATGCAAGATGTAACTATGAAAAAGTGTAAATTAAGACTGTTCGCTTTTTCAACATTGATTTGCCAAAAATACTTTTTGAACTTATGTCATTTTTTAAATCTGTGAAATTAACAACATTTTTGAGTTTAGTTTGTTTTAGTCTGTCAGAAAATGAAAACAAAAAGGTTTCAATTTGTTTCTAAATTCAGCACACCAAATAATAGAGCATTTTTAACCTAATTATGGTAATCGATGCAGCTAATGGATCAAAATCTATACAAACAAATGTATTGTTATGGATTTTTCTGAAATGAATAACTGACCTTAGATTAATTTTAATGCATAAATAATCCAACCTTAATAAATGATTTCCTTAACTGTTTTGACATTTCCTTTAAGGCCATCTTATAACTGTATGGCATAACTCATCAAAGTAAGTTACCTAGCCTCTTTTATATATATATATATATAATACTTGATGTCTCACTGAAATTTAAATTTTTGAGACAATCTCACAAAATAAAATACTAACACATTTGATTCAGTGGCCTCGCTGTCAATTGCAAACTTAAATGCAAATCATAAGTTTCCCTCATAGCTGAAATTCTCCTCATTTATCTTCTAGCACAGGCAAGATTGTTAGAGATTTATATATGGAAAAATACATTTACCTCATTCACACAGCTCAGTGAGAAATATAACTTGCTCCAGAAACATATTTGTATCACTGGCAAATTAGGCGCTGAATTTGTTGTAAATTACTTTACTTTCCAAAACTTTTGTCTTTAACAACTTTATAGGCACTACTTTTAAAGAACCCTTCAGGAAAATCAGAAAATGTTAACTCATAATAATAAACAAACTTAACCTTATACTTTCTAAAACAAAGCTAGCAAGATGATGTAACTGTATATCCACAATTAGAGGCTAATTGAAGTAAAAACCACTATCTAACAAAAAATCCCTTCTTTCATATGACTTAAATTAAGACAAAATAAAAGTGTACGTTGTACTGGCCTGTCAATGTAGAATTCTCCAAAAATGTACTAAAAAGTAAATCCCACCTGGGTAATGTGCCACCAGTCCCTCTTCACCACATCTTTTGACTGCACTGGGCATAAACTCTTAACATACATTTTTTCTTCATTGCATTGTCAGATGCCATTGGCTTCTTTATTGACCCTCACACACATAATTCCATTTCTGGAGTTATACTGGACAAAGTATTCACTTACAATGAATTTTCTGATGTTGCTCCTTTTCTATAGTTCAAGTTTGTTAATTAATCTTACTCAAATTGGAGAAAATGGCACCAACATAACTTTTAGATGTAATATCAGTAAATAAAAAACACACTCAATCAGCAGCAGCACATCTCTTCTAAAAATTAAGCAGCCTTCCTAATATGACGTCTGCTGGGGGAAGGGGAGAAGGAAAGGTCCGGAAATACATTATGTTAGTTCAATAATATGATATTATTGATTACTGGTGATTTTGGCTACAAAAGCGTCGTATTATTCTTCTTCGTTCTCTTCATCTTTTCCCACTTCTATGTAGGGTCGATGTGCTTGATCAACCTTCTCCAAAACAGCTCAGTCCTGCAGCTCCTTTTCCTTCAGATCTTTTTTACTTTATCTATCCACCTCCACTTTGGCACCCCTTGTTTTCTGTTCCCTTTCCTCATCACTCTTTTGCCCACATATTTATTGTCTCTCCTCATCACATGTTCATACTACTTCAACATATTTTCCTGTATGTCCCAAGATATTTCTCCCACTTTTGTTGTACCTATGATTGTCTCATTTCTTATTCTATCTTTTTTTGTAACTACGCACATCCATCTCAAGATTCTCATTTCTGCCACATCTAACTTGTTTTCCTGTGCTCCCTTTACTGCCCATGTCTGAGGTACATACATCGCTGCTGGTCTTACCACTGTTTTAAAAACCTCACCTTTAACCTCCACCTTAATTCTTTGATTAGAAAATCCATCCATCCTTCCACTTTCCAACCTGCTGAATCTGAACACAGGGTCACGGGGGTCTGCTGGAGCCAATCCCAGCCAGCACAGGGCACAAGGCAGGAACCAATCCTGGGCAGGGTGCCAACCCACCGCAGCCTTTGATTAGAAAATACTCCTGATTTCTTCTTCCAATTGTTTCATCCACACTGCACTCTATGAGTTATGTCAGCATATAAATTTCCACATATCCTAGATATTTATCTTTGCAATAGTTCTCCCTGCAGGCTAACCTCTGAATCCTTATCATGAAATAACCTCATATATTCTGTCTTCTTGCTATTTATCTTAAACACTGTATTTTCCAAAGTCCTTCTCCATTCTTCCAACTTCCACTCCACTTCCTTTTTGCTGGTGCTACATAACACAATGTCATCAGCAAAAAGCCTGCTCCAGTGGGATTGGTCTTTAATTCCATGACTCAACACATTCATAACCAGATCAAAGAGGTAAAGACTTGAAGAAGATCCTTGGTGCAGACCTACTCTAACTGGATTCTTGCCTGTTACCCTAACACAGTTTTAACCTGAGTCCTCACTCCCTCATACATATCCTGGACAAACATCACCTACTTATCTGGTACTCCATTCCCTCTCTTGCACCCCTAGACCTCTTGACATGGCTGTCTATCATAAGCCTTCTCCAATTCAATAAACACCATATGGCTACCAAATCACTCTGTAATAAGATAAAAAGATATCAGGAACTGCATGAAGAAGTTATATCCCAGGGGCCTTTCTTTACATTTATATATGGACTCCCCATGAATCATTTACACCCTTTATAAAGAGCATGTGGGTCAATATTCAGCAGTTTAAAATTGCACCATGAATCTAGTTATATATTACACATTGTCAATTAGTATACAATTACCCATAAGGAAAAACAATTAATCTGTAATAGTTTTGTTCTCTTTTATGACCTGCTGGTAACAGAATCTTTCCAATTCGCAGACAAATACAGTAATATACAGCACAATCACTTTAATATATTGGAATGCCACTTTATTTTTTGACTCAGGTACTTTGACAGACAAATGTACTGACCATAACATTTTCTTGCAAAATATTTTTCAATGTTTGTTTCTAAATAATAACATATTTATAAATGCATTCATCCCAATATTTAAACCAAAAAGAACTTCTCAAAGTACAGTGTAGGGAAATTAATTCATTTTTACAGTTATTTCTGAATTTAAGCCAAGAAGAATATTGACAAACCTGACACTGTGTAATGGCATTTGAGTGAACATATGGCACTCCATATGGAAAACAATTGGAAAAGCTACAATTGCTTTATCTCAAAAGGTTGTTATAAATATTTAAAAAGTTGCATATATTTGTCATTTGTAATAAATATGATACACTCTAAATTTGTGTTTGTTCTCTCATCAACAAATAAAATGGGATGTTAAAATCATAAAATATATATTTTTCCATACATACTGTATATATGTATATTAAAACAATACAACAATATGTTGTATGCAGAGGAAAGACGTATCTCATAACAATCCAAATTAAAAAACAAAAAAACAAAATTGAATTAATAATAAAAACATTTCTGAGACAAAAGCCAGTGGTCAGCCAAAACACATAAACATAGCTTTAATGCTGAATGTTAGACAGTTTGATAGATGGTAGAGGTTTTAACATTTTAAGCAGAAGTTCTACAATATAACAGTAACAGAGATTAACTGGTGATAGTCATGGCTCGGCAAATTTGATGTTATTGTTTCTTTATTAGTCTTTGCATCCTTGGGTGAAATGACAATGTTTTGAATGAATGGAATCAACAGTTCTGCATTACTGTGATATTCAAAGTCTGTATAGCTGAAGTCTGGTCAACTATACTCAACATCTGTGGTGTTCCTGTGTAACAGTATCCAAATGCAGATAGTCCATCACAGGCCCATCTTAGATTGAATTAAATTGAAAACAGGGCTGTAGTCAATAAATACTGTTCAGATGTATGTTTGTAGTCCCTTGAAGCATTCAAAAACAATATGTTTAAGTCAAGAAATTGTGTCATCTATTGACATTACAGTCTGATATGCATTTTGGAGCAGGTCAATGTAGTTTAGAAGTTCTTTCAATGAATACTATTACCAGCCTATCTATGTACTTCATAACTACAGACGTTCCAGTAGTCATTTAGGCTTGTCTCTTTTGTTAAGATGTTATGCAGCCTACTTTAGACACTCAAAATAGTGTTTTCAATTAATGTCATTACTAGTGTTTCCATCTGTTTTATTTCATAACCAAAGAATTGCCAGAGTCACATTTATTTTCTTAAGCAATGAAACTATGGTAGTTTTGTTAAAGCATGCATGCACATCAGACAGGCACAGGGTGAGCTTGAAATGAATCTGAATACCATAACTACATAATTCTCAAAGGTTATAAGCATACAAGGTGAAATGCAATCTGTTCAATCTGTTTAGTGGATTATCAACTTTTTAAATGTCATGTGCATATCATATTCTCTGATTTGTAACACAAAACCATCAGGGAGACTTGATGAAATGCTCAGTGTTTTGAACCTCAAAGCAGATATGCCAACATTTTTTCAATGCATGCTGCAATGAGCTGAGAGTGACAATTTTGTCCCTTGTATTTCCTTTAGAGTCAGTAATATCTTGTTCTCCATGACACATGTACCAAAAATAAGGGTCTCTCTTCACACTTTCAGTCTGTACCTGTATCACATTTTACCTGCCTGAATGCATTTTCAGTATTAAAAGATAGATATGAACTGTACTGTAGACTCTTCAATGTAGAATAAGGTTATATTTATCAAAGCTGAAGTGCAAAGGCATGACAAGACTTAACAAGGTACAACCATCCAACAGCGTAGTTCACAAATATAATCATCAAATGACAAGGAACCATTAAGTTATTGTTATGGGCTCCACTAGTGGGCCACAGCAACAGAAATAACGAAAGTAGCAAATCCCGAAGTGTACACGAACTTCGCTTCCACCAGAAGATGAGCTACGTCAACCAGGTCTGGAACTGTACTCCACTGGCCCTCAATGGTGATGTAATCCAGGTCTTTGGCCCTGTGAAATAGGTAAAGTGGAGCACCAATGAGAGCACACCGCTTTCAGTTTGTTGTCCAAGTTGCGTCTGAGGGGCGGGCCGAAGTTCGTCCCTTTACTGCAACCCTGACGGAACCACTTCAGTGTGAAACACATTCCTACCAATTACTGCTCATGCCACAGTCCGTTTTCATGGTCCAGTCGACAACAGGGACCCTTTGTTTACAAAATAGTATTCACTTTTGGCGATTACATTAATAAGATAAACTATTGTGGCCACTCTTTTTTTTTTTTTTTTGAGTGTGCCACACGCTCCCCTACAACAAAAGTGGCTCCCAACACTTGCTACTAAAGAACCAATTTAATTTTAACAGAAACCCCTGTTATAACTCTCAATACAAATGCATAAGTACCTAATTCAAGTACACAATTAGAAAACATGGAACAATTATTTACAATATTTAAGCCCTTTTCAATACATTAGCTCTTTTGCCAGTTGTTCAGCTCTTTTTTTGAGTGTGCCACATTATTCATCTCATGGAAAAAGAAGCATGTGGAAAATTCTTTGACAGTAACACAGTTTAAATTATAGTGGATAAACTCCACCACCACAATGAAAACGGCCTTTGGCTGCACCTTTTCACATTCAATGATGAAACCATAAAGGTTTTATAGCACATAATCTGTGTTGGCTTGAGGCTGAATGTGTGGTGGTGAAAGGATGGCATTTAACCATTTGATAACGTATGTAGTTAGGTGAGTACAGTATGACTTTTAAATCAGAGTATGTTGGTAATAAAGCCCACACCACCTTCTTTTTATTTTTCAATTTTGAAATGTATTTTTGGTAATAAAATATTTTCTCTCTATTTACACATAACCTAGAAGTTATCTTTTGATATCACAGTGCCTTTTAAAACTCACATTACAACTCTATCTGAAAATTGTTTTTTACAACTTAAAAATACTGGAAAATTTAAACAGTTTTTCAATAATAAGGATAATGAGAAATTAATTCATGCATGTTTTTCTTGTAGCAATAGTATCGTCACCTGTACAGAGTACAGTGAAATTCTTACTTTCATGTTCAACCATCATGCAACACTTTGGGTAAGTTTTATGCAAATGAACCTACCTTGCTTATTATTCATTCTCACATTGTCTTTTAATCTGTCACCTATTACTCTTTTATCAAGTTCTTTTATTATAGTCTCCAAAACCCAGTACATTATAAACAATGGGAGCAATTCACTTTTTCTCCAATCATCCAGGATCATTTCCTTAATCCATGGCACCTTCATCAGTTACAATTGCCAGTGCTCTTCTTCCCTGACTGCTTTCAGCATTTCACTTTACATCTATGATGGTCCAGGTGCTTCGCCACCCTTCTTTCTTTCCAATTATTTGAACAACCCCCTATTGTTCTCTGCATTTACTAGTAGTTACTCTCAGTCTACTCATAATAGCTCTCTCGGAAAGGTTTAAAGTAGAAAAAGGTTTACTTTAGTGGGTCGGCTCTTGACCCCTTTGTCTCTTTTGGTGTCACAGATGTGCTTAGTGAGGTTATCATGGTGTTGAATTCTGGGAATTTTTAAATGTTGATAACACTTGTAATCATGGCAGATTCATAGCAGGTACAGCAGGTTGGATAATAGAGTGTCAGGTGGACTTGAATGAGGGAGGGGTGGTATTTGGGTTTTAAGAAGTTTAAATACCTGGAGGTACTTATAACCCAAGAAGGTGCCATTAAGTGCAAAAAGCTATCTAGGGTGATATATAATAAAAAGTTACCAGGCAAAACAAAGGTAAAAGATCTGGTTAAAAATAGTAAGCGAAGTTGAGGTAAGGTGCAGAGACACTGCCATTAAGAAAAACAGATGAAAAGAAGCTTGAAAGAACTGAAATGAGAATGCTGAAGCAGACTTTATGGCTTTCACTCAGAGAGATTCTGAAGAAAAGATCCTTGAATATATTAGAAGATCTTAATTGAAATGGTATGGGCATGTGGTGATCAGAAGGGAGAAGGATATTGGGAATAGGAAAAGATGGAGGAGGATCCTCAAGGCAGCTTACCCCAAGCAAAGCGAGAATGGTGGGCAAAGGAAGAAGTTGCTTTCATTGCTTGTTGCTCGTTTTGAATTATTTGAAGTATTCTGTGGCAGACATGCAAGCATGCGCTTAATTTTTTTATGTATACATGGCAATAAATTTGAACTTGAACTTGAACTGATGTCAGACGAGAACATGGAGATTAAGTAAGATGGAGTCTGAAAGTGTGTTGTCATACTATTTAGGTAAATTGTTGATCATTCAACACGCTTAACTGGTGGTTTCCTACTGATATAGAAAGGCAAAAGGTGGAAATATGAGGCACAGGAGGGAGGTTGTAGAGTATATGAAGGAGGGCATGGCAGAGACTACACCATGGACAACAATAAACTAAATAATGAATTAATCTTATACTGGACTGTATTTATGACTTTAGTTCATTCATCTTCAGCAATGACCAATGACAGAACCCGTTGTAGAAGTTTGCATCTAGACAAGGCAGAAATTGTTGCACTTTGTCACAGTACTATTTTAACTGTGCATTTTCTAAGTGATATTTAAATACTTGATTGAGTTCCTTCTGATAAATGTTTCCCATAATACATGGTATTCCTGGACAATGAGGTATAAACCGTGCTGAGTTTAAAGAATTTGTCCAGAACCTATAAGTAACGCAGGTCAAGATAACATTCTTGGGACTCTAATCAACCTTCATGATATGGCCACTGACCCTGCCAGTGGACTGACTCTGACTTGAGAACTTTACTGATCTGTGAGAGTGTAAGCCCCAAAATTCCTCATGTTCATACAGATTAATGCACTTAAATTAACCTTACCCTTTGGGAGGCACTAAAGATGAGTGAGTAACTGAACAAAATAAATTAAGGGTTTTGTTTGCCTAAATAATATGTCCATGGTTGTCCATGCTGGAATGGGCAATTATGAACAAACATTTGCAGAACAAATTCTTAGAAATGATTTCTCATTCCACATGAGCTACATAAACAATAACTTTTCTGGGACTCAGAAATTCACTAGCCATTAAAAAAAATCATCATAGTAGATTTATTTAAATAATCTTTTCTTAGTTACAAAACTAGCCTTCTGAAAATCTCAATGAACATTTCATGGGAATCACCCTGGCACTAATTGTTAGACATTTCTCTTGAGGAAGTGTTGAGCAGTTACTTCTTTTTAACAGCTTGTTAGCCCACAGGTCTAAATGATAAATTCCCAGTCTGCTACTAAATATTATTTTATCTTATAAGTATCAAATATTTGGCCATGTATGATGTGGCTAGGTCTGAGCTGTGCAGATTTGTTTTTTATTTTTGTCTTTACTTTCCAAGTGACTTTTGGTTTGTAGTAAGTGCCAGTGACAAAGAGAATAGAGAGTGGAAACAATTAAAATGAGACATTGCTTTACACAGAGAAGAGTGGATTCATGGTGCATGTTCTTTACAACAGAGATGTACCTGAAAGTAACACATTAGAACCCATGTAATCTTGTCTTAATGAAATTTAGGAAGCCTTAGTTATATATGCATTGACAAGCTGTATTGGCCTGATCTCACCTACATTGTAATAATTTTTGACTAATTACTAGTCTTAAATTTATCTTTTTAAGTGAACTACTACTTACAAATTTAGAATGTGTCTCCCCCAGCAGGTTACAATAGTGATCCATGGAGTACAAAAGAAAATATGAAACAAATTCATAAAATTTAACCCTCATATTTCAACTTTAGAACAGAGAATGTTCTCAAATTTGGAATTACACTCATAATGGCCTTATAGTTTTTACAAAAATATAAATTTATTTTGTAAGGCTCTACCATTTTTAAAGTCCAGCTGTCCTTCTCAGTATATTATCTGATTTCCTGCGTGACAATTTTACACCCCTGTGGTGGGGAAACTAGTGACAAGCTTCATGAACACATGGTTTAACAGCATGTAGATGTTATACTTTATTTATTGGTCAACTTTAAGATTTTTAGATTTATTATCTGTTGTTTTGCATAATCAATATAATCAACCTTATCTGTGGAATACACTAATGAGAAGCTGAAGGAGAGAAAGAAAAGAAAGAACCACAGAGACAGAAGGAAGAAAATAAGCAGCCTGAAACTGGAGTGAGGCTTAGGACAACTGGTGATCAGTGGTGTGCATGTAGAAAATATAATCCATCCATCCATCCATCCATTATTCAACCCACTATATCCTAACACAGGGTCAAGGGGGTCTGCTGGAGCCAATCCCAGCCAACACAGGGCGCAAGGCAGGAAACAAACCCCGGGCAGGGCACGCACACACACACCAAGCACACACTAGGGATAATTTAGGATCGCCAAAGCACCTAACCTGCATGTCTTTGGACTGTGGGAGGAAACTGGAGCACCCGGAGGAAACACATGCAGACATGGGGAGAACATGCAAACTCCATGCAGGGAGGACCTGGGAAGCAAACCCAGGTCTCATAACTGCGAGGCAGAAGCGCTACCGCTGCGTCACCGTGCTGCCCCTAGAAAATATAATGAATACAGTGATCCCTCGCTATATCGCGCTTCGCCTTTCGCGGCTTCACTCCATCGCGGATTTTATATGTAAGCATATTTAAATATATATCGCAGATTTTTCGCTGCTTCGCGGGTTTCTGCGGACAATAGGTCTTTTAATTTCTGGTACATGCTCCCTCAGTTGGTTTGCCCAGTTGATTTCATACAAGGGACGCTATTGGCAGATGGCTGAGAAGCTATCCAGCTTACTTTCTCTCTCTCTCTCTCTCTTGCGCTGACGTAGGGGGGTGTGAGCAGGGGGGCTGTGTGCAGCTGTTTCCTGAAGGACATGCTGCACGGAGCTTCGCATACTTAAAAGCTCAAAGGGCACGTATTGATTTTTTTTATCTGTCTCTCTCTCTCTCTGCTCCTGACAGAGGGGGTGTGAGCTGCCGCCTTCAACAGCTTTGTACCGGCGGTGCTTCGCATACTTAAAAGCCAAAAAGCCCTATTGATTTTTTTTTTGACTGCTTGCTTTGCACTCCTTTGAAAAGGAAGATATGTTTGCATTCTTTTAATTGTGAGACAGAACTGTCATCTCTGTCTTGTCATGGAGCACAGTTTAAACTTTTGAAAAAGAGACAAATGTTTGTTTGCAGTGTTTGAATAACGTTCCTGTCTCTCTACAACCTCCTGTGTTTCTGCGCAAATCTGTGACCCAAGCATGACATTCTAAAAATAACCATATAAACATATGGTTTCTACTTCGCGGATTTTCCTATTTCGCGGGTGGCTCTGGAACGCAACCCCCGCGATGGAGGAGGGATTACTGTACTGAAAATGAACACATTTACTGCAAGGAGTGGAACTTGGTGATATCACCACTGGCAAACATACCTTAGACATGTCCAGGGATGAGCATACTTTGTCTCATAAGACTGACAATTGCATTAGTGATTAAGGCAATTTTAGCTTCCTCAGTCATGGAGTTCTTTCAGCATTTTTGCTTTTTCTGAAATTACACTATCAGAATCAAAGGAATGGGGACCAAACAGTAAGCTTTGATGTAGCTCTTCACACAGAGAAACATAAACACATGGAATAAGATACCAAGTAGTATGGTAGACAGTAGGACTTTAGGGACCTTCAAAACAAGACTTGATGTTATTTTAGAAGAAATAAGTGGATGGGACCGGTGAGCTTTTCTGGGCTAAATAGTCCATTCTTGTCTAGATTGTTCTAATGTTCTAATTTCAGGTTTCTGAAGGTCTTCAGTTGGAGTGTTTGCATTTAATATATTCACTACTCTAAGGAGGTAGACAAAAACTATAGACATTGCATTTTTGATATTTTCTTATCTTGGGAATGTGCATTTTCAAACCTTCTAGTTAAAAAGGCAATATCATACTACCGCTCCAGATATATGCTTTGCTGCATCAAATTCTACTCCAGTGATTCTTATTTCAGCCCTAATGGCTGTTGTTTACATAAAGACTACAGAAATCTAGAAGGGATGTCTTCTAAAAGCAGAGTCTTTGCTGCTTCAAATTGGATGTGTTTGGTAAGTTTCAAAGCTTTTGTTTCAAATTTGCTCTGGACCGCCTCTGTGGTAGACATGCTTTTTTCTTTTAATTTATAAATAATGGTTAGTTTAACAACACGTTTCCAGGAAAATGGATATTTCTCTTCAAAAAACATATGTGGCAAGGCTGTATATTATTTTGCTGAGTGTACACTTCATACTTGGTAGGCCTTGAACATATCAGCTGTGATAAAGAATACCATGAGACATGATAAAGGTTTGGGGCAGCCACCCGTATAATGTATCCTGGCTGCAAAAGATGAAAATGTTGAACAGAGATGTTCACACAACTGAATCCAAAACAGAACTGACTTAAGATAAGAAAGATGGAGGCTTTAAAGGCCTGCTCAGGAAGTGACGTCATCTTTAGGGATGTGATGGCTGCGGGACTGTAAGTGACGTCATTTCTGGGGCCAGAAGTGATGTCATCAGGACCAAAAGTGGCGTCATCTCTGGGGCCAGACCTGGAAGTGATGTCATCTAGGGTGTTGGAACCTGCCAGGATTTCCCGGGAACGGTCTGCAAGTAACTGAGGAAGACAGTCAGCACACTCCGCCACCCCATGGTCGGTGGTGGTATTGGAATTACTCAGGCCCTTTAGCTGCCTCCTACTCGCACGTGTGACACAACCTATAAAATTTTCTTACTATATATTATCAGATCTTTGTTTAAAACTGGGTGTAAATGACAATATTCTATTACAAATTATATATATATATATATATATATATATATATATATATATTTATGTGTCAGTTTTAATGGGTAGATAAGTATGTCCAGCACCTCTATTAGATTAGATTAGATACAGCACTTCACTACTTCTACTAACATATGATTTTATATCCTGAGTCATAATGGGCTACTAGACTTATTGAGAGACAATTATCATTCATTATTCCTCTTACTGTTTCTCTTTTCTGCATTCACATTTGTGCAACGTTATTTGGCCTAGCACTACATCAGATGCTTGGTTGTCAATACCTTAGCAATCTCATTGATGATAAGGAAAAGAGCTGATCACATGGCAATAGGTCAATAAATGAGATAAAAACAAACCGTTTTTTAAAATGTGGTATTCTATGAAGCTAAATCTTGCTGATTAAAATAATTAACTATATTTTAAAGAAACCTTATATAGTATGTATTGTTTACATAGGATTTAAAAGAAAGTACAGATTTCAGTCTTGGTTCAGTCTTTTGTCCAACGCACTTAAAGTGTCTTACCCAGTAAAATTACTCATGCAGCAGACTGTGTAGCCATTACCTAATACAGATTATCATGTATTGTTTGTTTTATGTGGAAACATTTTGCCATAAAGTCAAATTTGCATCAGTTTTAATTTATGATTACTGTTTAAAAGCTTTTTTATTTGAACTATATTTATCTGTGCTTTGTTTTCTTAACTTAAGAAAATGTGCTTATTTGTCTTAGGATAAAGCAATTCTGCTTTCTCAGTCCATTACTTCCAGACCACTACCTATCTTGCAAATGCTTTGTAAATGTAAGCAGGACTTAACAGAGAGCTGATGGATATTCCATATTAGTTTTTCAATTCATGTAAACTAAAAAAATAAAAATAAAAAAACAACATTCTTTGTACATGTAATTACAGTCACAGCAATCTGCAATGCTTTGGAGTCAAGGATTTATTTTTTCAAGCAAGTTGTGCACATTGTGCTAAATACACACACTTTTATTTAAGTATTAATAAATACTTACACACTTTTGTAAATAAAACTACGCTTGTTTTTGATAAGCTTTTTCTAGGTGATGACTGCAGTTTACTACACATTAGCAGTGCAACAGACATAAACTTGAAGCATGGTCAGGTGTATTGACTTCTTGTTAGCTGCTGTGTGAGCTACAGTTCTAGAAAGAAATGAATCTGCAAATTTGCAATTTCAAGTCAAACTCCATCGGCACCACGGTATACTGAATATTTTACCATTTATTGGCTTCTTTTGCATTGGGAGAAATTATTATTTAAATGATCCAGCAATGATTTTCTAAAGTAATATAATTCTGTAATATAACAGAGCATTAATCCAATTTAGGGTTGTGTGGGAAAGCCCAGTACATTCCATCCCATCATCATTCTCTGAACTAGATCTGGAGCTCAGGGCTGGAGTTTATACTAGTAGCTTTACCATAGTCATGATATGGGAATTTATCCTTAAAAGGAAGTTTGTTTTTATATAGCTAGGTTCCAAGTACTTACATCCTTTTTTAATTTAGAAGTGTCTACTGCACTTCCCACTTAAAATCTTGACCCAGTTTTGTCTCAGTTACGAGAAACTGGCATGGTTTTGGACTTCTTCCTCTCCACTTAAAGTCTGTTTCTCACAAACTACATGATTTTCCTTTAACTGAGGGATACTCAGCATTACAGTGAAGTGATACATGGATAGATACCTTATTTGGCAAAATTAAAACTTTACCAAAGCTCAAGAAAAATATAAATATAATAAATAACAATCCCGAAACACATATAAGTACTTCTGGTTTCTATAATAAGAGAGCCACTACTGTCAATAACAGTCTTGTAGGTGGCAGTAGGATGAGTTTAGACCTATGTAGTTGTACCACAAGTTTACATTTAAAGGCTTTACCATTTGAAAAGAGCTGCTCCAGCTTTCTGTGTCCACAAATGAAACATGCTGCAACTTTCTAGGTTCAGAATGAATCATAATTAGAACATTAGTAACAGACTGAATCATTTCTGTTGCAGAGTTAATAAACATTAATCAGGATGATGTGACGTGTCTCCCTAGGCACAAACAAGGACAAATTAAGTTAGCATTTCAATTTATGGATCATATGTAGTACCTGTGTGCTTGTTTTTTTTTACTATTACTCATTCACATACAGTAAATCTCAAGTCCCCTGCTTGCTTTTTCCACTTCATCTGATCATATCAGATGAAACCCATCCAGCAATTAAATAGCATCTTAAAGAAGTTTAAGCCGATTCTCGGCAGTACCCAAAATGTAACAGCACCTGACCTCACCATCACTTGCCATGAGATATACGTTTATCCAACTTATTTGAAAGTAATACTCATTTATATAGAGCCACACCAATTCTAAATTCTTTTCGTCTTAGTTTTATCCTCACTGTAGATCTTCACCCTTTACATCCTTGGAAGAGATTTTCCTCTGATAAGGTATCAGAGAGCTGCAGTGATCACAGTGCTACCAGCTGAATAAGGGAATATTTAAATATATATCCTACTTTCCATTCCTCAGAGTCTTATATCCTCAGATGTTATAATCATAAGGAAGCCTTCTGTTCCTTTCCGCTCCTCCTGTAACATCTCTTAAAAGATAAGTTTGCCATTTTTCATGTCGAAGTTATTTCTTCATAAACATGGTTTTTATGCATTTCTGAAATTGTGTTTAAAACTTAAGCACTTTATATAAATTTAAAAACATATCTTTCCTCCACGGCCGCTTAACAATTGACAGTTGTCAAATATTGTTCCATGTTTTCCGTGTTTCCAACATGTTTCTGACAACAAAATAAATCTGGAAATAATCATTTTACTTTTTTCATGGTAAGGATATGTTTTTTACATGCTTGTGTGAGTTTTCACATAATGAAGTAAATCAAAACCAACCACGTTGTATGAAAACTTTTGTGTAATTTGGTGTTTTGAGAGGACACCAACCCCCTGTGGGTGGAAGTTTGTTGTGCAGAAAGGCTAAGTCCTGAGCTATTATGCATGGCTGGTCTTCTTAAAATTGGCTAGATGTCATAATATTGGTGTTTCTTTGTTCAATAATGACATGTGTAAACTATTTTACAATGTGTGTGTAATCGTGAGACACATATCAATACTTGAAAATTGTCATGGTTTGAAAAATGGATGTATTTACCAAGTTTTTAAGCTTTTCCTCCTTGCATCATAGCCTACAATGTAAAGTACAAACAAGATATTTTTTTAATTTTTAGAAAGGAATGAGCCCTGGAAGGGGTATCTGTCCATTATCAGTGTCAGGAAAACTAAATGATTAGATAATCAAATAAGTATAACTTAAAAATTTTACTTCAAAAAATATTGTTGCAATATATTTTTTGAAGCATTCACATTCAAATAATATATTCATTATAGCCTATATAAAAAACATTTAGCGCTAAACTTTTCAAAGACAGACATAATACTAGTATTGACAATTACCCCAAACTCATGTTTATATGAAAGCATCTTCCTGTGATACATTCAAATTTGTTCACTGCAGTTAGGCTATGTGTATACAGAGGCACGTGTTACCGCAAGGCATTTTCCCATGTGTTTTTTGTGAATTAATACACCTAGGTTCAAGCATTTTCATGTAGTAATTGGACGTGTAGATGCCAATCCTTTTGTGTTTAAATAAAATTCTCTAGTGAAAAAATGAACAGGCTGAAGACATTTTCTGTCACATGTAGGCATTTTGTTCAGTCATGACACCTATGTTGTAGTGTTCTGGTAGTACAATGCCCACTTAGCCAATTATGATGGCAATCACGTCGATTGCACTCCTAAAGATAACTCAGATAGAAACAATATTGGCAATAGTTTGAACGTGCTCAACCTTATATACAGGAATCAGTAAACTGGAAAAAGGAGTTGTTAAGGAACAGTATTGATCGGACTCCCTCTGTTGTGTATTTCCGTGTGACAAAATGCAGTAATAAGCATGATGATGGATTTTCATGCATCTTCATGCAGAAGTTATGCACACGTCACAATTTTTAAAAAATGTACCAAGTTCCTCTTTGGTAAACACTGCAATTCTGCCAATAAATTAAATGATAAAATGATAATGTTTGGGGACCAGTGAGGTACCCTGTTTAATTCAAAGAAATCAAAATGTAATGAATAGGATTCAAAGAGATGCATGTCTTGCATCCCGTTTGCTTTTAATTTGGAAAATGAGTTTCTCCACCATGAGTCCCATTTACTAAGCAAATTTGGTCCAAATGCCCATTGTCCTCCAATGCTTTCACTCTTTAAATAGCCCCCAGGGCTGAAAAGACAACACCTCTGGGGCTATACTGAATGTGACATTACAGAGGTAGTTAGTGATCATTAGTTGTAAATGTGCTGCCCAATTGTTTGTATGCAACAACTTAAACATGTGAATGAGGCCAGTACCACTAAATAAAAAGGTTATTAGTGATGTTGACTATCCACTATGGGCATTTCTTTTGTATTTGTTTATATTATCAGCGTTGTTAAACGTTCCACCACATGTAACATCACATTATATTTTTAAATGTAAATTACTTTTCTTCCTGAGGTTAGTCACTTAGTTGGTGGGGTAATTTATATATACACGTTTTTATAAGCATGTAGTTTTAGATGGCTTGCACCGAGATAAGTGCATAGAACTCTGCTGTAATTACCATATTTGGTTCCAATACTTCCCATTTTAATTGTTATCACTGTCTGCAATTTTGGAGATAAATACTGCAAACTTTATAATTAAATCAAGGGAGAGGTAGGCCGCAACAGTACTGGATTTCAAATTAATCTTTCAGCCAGCTCCGTGATTATGCCTGCTTCTACAGTAATTCCAATTGAAATTCCCTCATACTTATGTTTCCATACTTATTTTATTGGACATGTTATTAACTCCGTCTTTTTAAGTTTCTGGTTTGTTTAAATGCAATACTGTGTTCACTCATCCATTTTATAAACCTACTTTCACTTTTGCAGTGTCACTCAAATCAAAATTCACATTTCTATATCCACATGTGTTTTTCATCAACAGCATCTTACTGACTTACTTGAGTGTCATGAGTAGAGAAAAAAATATACTTGCATATATAAAGTGATACCATATCCAATTTGGTATTCTTTGGATTATTAATTCTTATACATCATTTTATGTGTTGTGCCTTTTAAAAGAACATTTTGTTATCTTACATCCATTCTATACAGTTTTGAATGGGAAATGTTTTTACACATTCTTCTTAATATACATCTAGTGAATGTATATCATAAAATTTTTTGATGGTATAAATATATATTCCTCTTTTTTGTTTTATGTGACACATTATATTAATTGCAGTAAATGATTAAAGTGTGCTGCTATTTTTCTAATTCATGCATTTTTCATAAACACATTGTCACACACATGCACATGGAAGACAGCTTATGGACTCGAATAACTGTAATTACCTGCTGAGCCTGGGGTTGGCGCTGTCCACTAATCCTTTCTCTCTTTTCTCCTCTGCAGACCAGTAGACTGAACTCAACTCTTCTGATGTCACTTCCAGTTCTCATGATGTCATTATTGGTTCCCATGACATCACTTCTAGTTCCTGTGCCTCTGGGCCTGCCATTTCCTGTCCACTCACCATATACTCACCATCACAGATCTCTGGTAATTGTATTCAGTTCTGTTTTGAACTCATGTCTCTTAAGACCATTTCTTTTTGCCAGTCAATTCAAGTATATGGGGTGGCTTCCCCAAACCTTCATCTTTTTTTTTCTTATTTCACAATAGATAGAGACAGTGTAACTGTTTTGTATCAAGCACACGCACAATGAACAACTGTCTAGAAGTATAAAGCACATATACAAGGGTTGTTAAGGAAATTTGGAAGCACAAATTTTTATTGCTAGAAAATACTATAGAATTATTTGGAGATAGTCATAGAACAACTAGATGTAATTGCTACACTACTCACTTTCATGCATAATCTGTTAATGTCAGTAGGCTTGCACCACAAGAGCACATGTCTTCTTCTACATAGCCACTTCTACAATAATCTACTCATCCCTCCTAAACCTTTTCCCTCAAATGGAATCTTTGAAAGGCTTGAGACAGGCATCAATATATTCTCGATTGCCAGTGAATGTGCTTTTTAAACAATCCTCGTAAGATTTTAAAGTCACAAACCTGCTGCATTGTAAAATCAAGCTTTACTATGCCAGTTGACCATGAAAGCGGTGGACGTAAATCCTTCCAACTGTGCTGAGAACCATTCTAGGACAGTACATACACTTTCCTGGCATGGTTGTTACACACTTCTGGAACACGATACTATGCCAGAATATACTGCTCTATACCAAGACACTCCCAGACAACAAATATACATTCAAAACTATCACATCCTCTAAAATTCAGTCTGTCAGAAAGTGCACTCAGTGCTCTTAGTTTTTTTCCTAAGGATCTGCACAATTCTTTCTTTTTTTTCTTATTAGCATTAGACTTTTAATCCTGTGGCAGTATATCCATCATCTATAGCTGGCATCATTCCTTATGTTTCTGGGTTATAGGTCAAAAAATTCCAGTAAATCACATATAACAAGATTTACATCTTTTAACATTCCATTGTAAACTTCTGTTACCCATTTCTCACTCACTACTATGAATCAGTGCTATCTAAACACTAGTGTGGAAAATTGCTTGCATACTGAAGTGACTTTAGTTGCAGGTGGAACTTCCCATTTTACTTATTGTGCCAAGCAGAGTTGCGTTGCATTGTAGCAGTCTATTAGCCAGTGAAAGCACAGTGAAGAAGCTGTCTGTTACTACAGTCCTGTCTTTGTCAAGTCTGATAGCGGTCATGGGACATCATATCTTTGATCGCCGGTACAGCAAATAGTTCTGAGCAGGCATCAGCTACAGTGCTGCTCTTGTGAAGAGAATGGAAATAAATGCCATCAACTCAGAGAGGGAGAGGCAAGATTGTTGTACCATGTGAACGTCACTGAGAGAATAAAACTATCCATCCATTATCCAACCCGCTAAATCCGAACACAGGATCACAGGGGTCTGCTGGAGCCAATCCCAGCCAACACTGGGTGCAAGGCAGGAACCAATCCTGAGCAGGGCACCAACCCAGGGACAATTTAGAATAACCAATCCACCTAACCTGCATTTCTTTTAACTGTGGAAAGAAACCGGAGCACCTGGAGGAAACCCACACAGACATGGGGAGAACATGCAAACTCCACGCAGGGAGGAACTGGGAAGCGAACCTAGGTCTCCTAACTGCAAGGCAACAGCGCTACCACTGCGCCACCGTGCCGCCCAGAATAAAACTAAATAATAAAAAAACAAGTGCTAACTTTTCCAAGTAGCCAAAATTTACACCAGGTGTTACAGACTCAAATCAAATGTATGTTTTTATTATATTGTAGAAATAATAATAATAAAAGGAACTCACTGCTCAAAACGCAGCGCGCCCAGTCTCAAACCTGGGACCTTCAGGTTATAAGGCAGCAGTTCTTACCTCTGCACCATTCAAGAATACATATAGACTCCCTGTCGATTGACATTTGAGCTTGAGTTTTTAACTCATTGACAGCAACATGTAAATCAAATGCTTTGTTTTTTCTTTGGTTATATTCTTGAATAATGGCGCACGTGTTTATTTGATATTTGGACTAAAGTCTTCACACATTATACACTTCATGTCATTATTAGTATAACATTGCAAAAGTTTCTGCTTTAGGTATCTGTTCAGCATTTCTTGCCTCACATTTCCTTTCATCCTACACTTACCCAAATCTTTGTACACATGGAACACACATGAAATTCCAAATAATGATATACTATATTATTTACCCTATACAACTTCAGGCACCTCCAGCCTGGAGCCTTGGCTTGAGCTGAGAGAACTTTTTGCCCGAGCTGAACTCCGTCAAGGCAGGAGATGGGACTGCAGGCTGCTTGCTGCTTGTGCTGATTGACACATTTATAAAACAAAAGATGCTGATGGTGAGGTGCAAAGGTGGACCAGGGTTACGAGTTTTTATTGTTAATACTGAAAGTGAACATTTTTTAAAATATAGTTGGATGAATGATCAAAATTTGTTTTACATGTAGATAAGTGATGTAGGATTTTTTTAGATTGGATTTTAATTCTTTTGATTTGCACCAAATCCAGCATTTTTGTATGCTTGAATGAATTAGATAGATAGATAGATAGATAGATAGATAGATAGATAGATAGATAGATAGATAGATAGATAGATAGATAGATAGATAGATAGATAGATAGATAGATAGATAGATAGATAGATAGATAGATACTCTATTAATCTCAAGGGGAAATTCACATACTCCAGCAGCAGCATACTGATAAAAAACAACATTAAATTAAAGAGTGATAAAAATGCAGGTAAAATAGACAATAACTTTAATATACTTCTCCTTCATCTTTTTAGGCCTTCAAAACTTTTTTCCAAAGTTCACTGTTCCATGGTTTTCCAAGAGAGGGAAAGATGAAAGTTGATCTTGGTCTAAGGCCAGGTTATTTCACCTTTCCCAATATGCTCATCCACTAAAATTGTTAAAGCACACAATTATTCATTTATTTTGTAATAGACAATTTGGGTTGGCTGACATCCTGGCCGGGATGGATGGTTGCTTTTTAATGAAAGGAAGTGGGTGGACGGGCATCCTGACCGGGTTTGTTAGTGGTACCTTTCCTGTTTGAGATGCCGTTATAATGGATGTACAGGGAGAGACTGCTTCCCAGGGCCATGTGCTTTCTTAGTATATTGGATAGTGACATCCCTCTGGTGTGCATTCTGTTTAATAATAATAATAATTCTTTGCATTTATATAGCGCTTTTCTCACTACTCAAAGCGCTCAGCAATTGCAGGTTAAGGGCCTTGCTCAAGTGCCCAGAAGAGCAGAGTCCCTTTTGGCATTTACGGGATTTGAACCGGTAACCTTCCGATTACCAGTGCAGATCCCTAGGCTCAGAGCCACCACTCCGCCTAATTACACTCCCAGAGCTGCATGGGAGTTTTAGTTTTGGTGAGCAGCCCTGTCAGTGGTCCTCGGGTGCTGCTAGGGGGAGCTGCAGGAGGCAGGCTTTCCTGTCACAGGGATGTTCCGCCTGAAAAGAAAGTGCTTTCTGAATGCAATGTGATAGCACCACACGTACTCCAGGGTCCAGTATAAAGGAAGCTGCTCCAATTGACCAGAGGAGTCAGAGTCAGGAAATTAGTCAGACAAAGCTCACCTGGGAGGAGTGAAGAAGGGAAGAGTCATATGGTTGAGGTTGTACAGTGTGTATAACATATTTGTGGCAATAAATCTATTTATTAGCCTCTGGGACTGTATCTGTTTGTTGTGTCTGGAGTCCGCCTCCTAGTGGTTCACAACTTATTAAATGTAACAAGAAGCACATCCTGGCAACATTGAATACAAAGCTAGATAGGACAGCAATTTCTTTCAGAGGACACTCATGCACACACTCAGTGAGATGATTTAGAGTCATCAATCAATGTGAATTTGACATCTTTGAAATTCTGGAGCAAAGAGGAGTACCTGGAGATAACTCGTGTAGACTTTGGGAAATGTGCAGACTCTACATAGATCACACCCAGATGAGTATCTGAACCCCATACTCTAATATGGTCATGCAGAACTGTGAACCATTGTACTATGTGATGGACAGCCAGCAGCTCATCCTGGCCAACACATCCAGGCCGATAGGTGGAGTCTTCCCTGCAGCATAGAGGTGCCCCGGATTCCTGCAGGGCATCATGGGAGATGGAGTTTGGATTCACAACCCTGCTGGGTACCATGGGTGCCACCGTGTGACGCTGCAGTGAGACGCGGGGATTTTTATTTTCCCTATAGCCCGGAAGTACTCCCAAGTCACGGGGATGGAAGAAAAGAAGTACTTCCGGGCTTAAGAAAAAATACAAGTTTTCATCTGACCTGGAAGTGTTATTAAATCACATGGACAGTAGGACAGGAGAACTTCCAGGTTAAGGACTATATAAAGGACCCAGCAAGGTGAGCCGGAGTTAGGAGGTAGAGTGACGACGGAGCTGCTGGGAGAGGAGGATTGATTTATTGTATTGTATTATTGATTTATTGTTTATTGGGGTGATTGTGGTGTCTACTGTGGCCCAATATCGAAAAGAAAAGAAATTAAAAAGATTATTGGTGCTTTTACTTGGTGTCCTGGACATTTGTCTGCAGGGTTTGAGGAGCGAAAGCACCCTCTAGTGTCACAACTATTATACCACCATATGTTATTAAAGTTCTCTTATTTACTGTCCAGATATATAGTATTAAAGAAAGGGGATTATATTCTTGAATTTTAAAATTTTTCAGTTTGTAATAAATAAATAAATTATATTTTTGTGCCAAGTCTCTCTCAGTAACAGATAGATGAAAAAAAGGTGAAATAAAGCAACTGTATATAAAACTAAATACAGTGATCCCTCGCTATATATCGCGCTTCACCTTTCGCGGCTTCACTCTTATCGCGGATTTTATATGTAAGCATATTTAAATATATATCGCGGATTTTTCGCTGCTTCGCGGATTTCTGAGGACAATGGGTCTTTTAATTTCTGGTACATGCTTTCTCAGTTGGTTTGCCCAGTTGATTTCATACAAGGGACGCTATTGGCAGATGGCTGAGAAGCTACCCAACTTGGATGCTGTTCAAATGAAATCATACTCTCAGCTTCTCTCTCTCTCTCATTTTTCCTAGGGCACGAAGCGGAAGCAAAGCAGAAGCGGACAATGGCCGACAGTGAGGTGAATCGCATTGCAACTGTAGTCGAGGAACTCCAGGCACTCGATGAACAGATTCAGAATCTTCTGTCCAGACGAAGATACCTCAGAGATCTGAAGGCTCGGCTGTTGGATAAACCGTCCTCGCCATCTGTTATCGGCGTAACATCAACCCCGCGTTGTGCCGCGCAAGTCACCTTCACCCCCGCGCCTCGTAGGAGCGACACCGATGATGACCTCGGTGTATTTCAGCTATGCAGGCGGGGGTTCAAGGCCAGAACACCTCCATCGGCACAGGCAAGCATCGTAACCCAGAACCGGTTTGACCCTCTAAGCGTCCCCAGTTCGCCTTCAGCTCCTGGTGATGTAATTGTGGTAGGTGATTCTATTGTTAGGAACCTCAATATCACTTGCCCTAATAGAAAATCTTTTGTTTCTTGTTTTCCCGGTGCTCGTGTCCGAGATGTGACGAGACGTGCACCGGCGATCTACAAGAACAGGGCAGTTGGAGCCGTTGTTATACATGCTGGCGTAAACGACATAAGGCACCGACAGTCGGAGATCCTCAAGGCAGACTTCACTGCATTAATTAAAGACACAAAGGAGAGGACCCCATCGGCAAAGATATTCATCTCGGGTCCACTCCCTCTCGTCAGACGATCAAACGAGTATTACAGTCGTCTGCTTGGTTTAAACAACTGGCTGCAGGGCTTCTGCAAGAATCAAGACATCGGGTTCATTAACAACTGGGACCTCTTTTGGGAAAGACTGCGTTTCTTCAAGCGAGATGGCCTGCATCCGAACAGCTTCGGCGCCCGGGTCCTCTCCGAAAACATATCGAAGGTAATTCGTTTATCTTGACTATCTATCTCTGCTTTTAACCCCTTCCGAAATGCCACTCCTGTGTTTGGTCATGATAATTGTTTAAAAAAATCTTCCATAAAAGTGCGCAACATAAATACTGTAATAACCAATCTTAATGCACATAGAAAATCTAGGCAATACGGCATAAATGCCAATAATTTAATTAAAGTTACTACTTTAGATGAACAATGTATTAAAACTGTAAAAACAGATCATAGATTAAACAAAAAATACACACAGAGCGGCGCTAATAAAAATAACTTAATTCCGGTTCCCTATATCAATAACGCACATAGTATTCATCTCTGCTCCTCCGAAACATTGAATATGGCACTATTAAATATTAGAGCTTTAACTAACAAGACGTTTTTTATCAACGACATTATTAGTGAAAAAAAAATAGATTTTATTGCACTAAGTGAAACGTGGCTTAGCTCAGATGGCGCAGCTGTTTTAATCGAATCTGCGCCTCCGGATTACAGTTTTACTCGTGCTGATCGCCAAGGAAAGAGAGGTGGAGGGCTAGCAAACATTTACTCTAGCAGGTTAAAATGTAAAAATATCAGTTTTGGTAAGTTCAAGTCTTTTGAGTATCTCGCCATTGTTATTCAGGGAGATTCTCACGTTCTAGTATTATCCGTGTATAGACCTCCTAAATTCAACGCGTCTTTCTTTGAGGAATTCTCTGACTTGATGTCAATCTTAATTACGAACTATGACGCACTCTTAATAGTCGGCGACTTCAATTTTCATGTAGATAATCAATGTGACCAAAAAGTAAAAGAATTTATGAACCTCCTGGACTCTTTTGATTTGAGACAGCTCGTTAATCAGCCTACACATAAAGCAGGTCATACGTTAGACTTAGTAATTACTAAAGGACTAAAAGTTGATATAAAGCAGGTCATTGATACGGGTCTTTCAGACCATTTTCTTCTACTTTTTAATATAGAAATAATGATAGAAAACACTCATGAGAAGCATATTGTTAAAAAAACGCTTCTTTGACTCATCAGCAACTTTAAAACTTACAAACATTCTAACCAATCAGTCCGTTTATAGTGCCAACTATAATAGCGAGGAGAATGTAAATAGTAAGGTGGAAAGATTTAATACTAAAGTGAGGGCTGCTGTTGACATAGTTGCACCTGAAAAGACAGTTAAAAAATCTTCTAGCATTGTTATACCTTGGAAGACCCAAAGAGTGTCTGATTTAAAGAGAACATGCCGTAGAGCTGAGCGTAAATGGAGGAAGACTAAACTAACTATTGACTATGAGATATTAAAAGTTAAAATAACAGAATACAATAACACAGTCCGTCTTGAGAGGCGCTGCTATTTCTCTAAGATTATAAATAACAATGCTAGTAATCCCAGAGTCTTATTTTCGACAATTGATCATCTGTTAAACCCAGGTAACTCAAAGGAATGCCTCCTAAGTACTTCCAGTAAAACCTGTGAGGCTATCGCTGTATTTTTCAATCAAAAAATTAATGATATTAGAAATAACATAGTATATCTCCCCAACACTAAGGATCCCCCGAAACCCCAGTACTCCATAATAAATAAATTAGAGTCTTTCACTAGGATAGATTTACCTGATTTACATAAAATAATTTCTCAAATGAAACCATCCACCTGTGCCCTTGACCCAATACCAACAAATTTTTTCAAAGAAGTATCGGGTGTGCTTATTGATAATGTTCTTGACATAGTAAATTCGTCATTAGATACGGGGGTCTTCCCAGACTGTCTTAAGACTGCGGTAATTAAACCCCTACTTAAGAAAAATAATCTCGACCCCTCTGCTCTTGAAAATTATAGACCCATCTCTAACCTGCCTTTCTTAAGTAAAATTCTAGAGAAGGAAGTCATTATGCAGTTAAATGAGCACCTCAATAAACATGCTATTCTTGATAAATTTCAGTCAGGTTTTAGAACAAATCACAGCACAGAAACTGCACTCGTTAAAGTAGTAAATGACTTGCGGGTAAATGCAGACAGAGGCCATTTATCTGTTCTCATCCTCTTAGATTTGAGTGCCGCATTTGACACTATTGATCATAATATTCTTAAGAATCGCCTTAGTCAATGGGTGGGCCTCTCTGGCAGTGTCTTAAACTGGTTTGAATCCTACCTGGCAGGGAGAAAATTCTTTGTTAGTTGTGGTAATTATAACTCAAAGACACATGATATTCTATATGGTGTTCCACAAGGCTCTATCCTGGGTCCGCTGCTCTTCTCAATCTACATGCTTCCATTAGGTCAGATTATCTCGGGACATAACGTGAGCTACCACAGCTATGCTGATGACACACAGCTGTATTTATCAATAGCACCTGATGACCCCAAATCTCTTGATTCGCTAACACAATGTCTAACCTGTATCTCAGAATGGATGAATAGTAACTTTCTCAAATTAAATAAAGAAAAAACCGAAATCTTAGTGATTGGCAATAATGGTTACAATGAGGCTATTAGAAATAAACTGGATGCATTAGGATTAAAAGTCAAATCGGAGGTAAAAAGCTTAGGGGTAACCGTTGATTGTAATCTGAATTTTAAATCGCATATTAATAAAATCACTAGGACAGCATTTTTTCACCTAAGGAACATAGCAAAAGTTAGACCTCTTATATCATCGAAAGATGCAGAGAAATTAGTTCATGCGTTTGTCTTTAGTCGGCTAGATTACTGTAATGCACTCCTCTCAGGACTACCCAAAAAAGACATCAATCGTTTGCAGTTAGTGCAGAATGCAGCTGCTAGAATCCTTACCAGGAAAAGAAAATCCGAACACATTTCTCCAGTTTTGATGTCACTACACTGGTTACCTGTGTCATTCAGAATTGACTTTAAAATTCTGCTTATGGTTTATAAAGCTTTAAATAATCTCGCCCCGTCTTATATATCGGAATGTCTGACACCTTATATTCCAAATCGCAACCTCAGATCCTCAACTGAGTGTCTCCTTAGAATTCCAAGAGCAAAACTTAAAAGAAGTGGTGAGGCGGCCTTCTGCTGTTATGCACCTAAAATCTGGAATAGCCTGCCAGTAGGAATTCGCCAGGCTAATACAGTGGAGCACTTTAAAAAACTACTGAAAACACATTACTTTAACATGGCCTTCTCATAACTTCACTGTAATTTAATCCTGACACTCTGTATATCCAATTCATTATAATAACTATTCATTCAAAATTTGTACTAACCCCTACTCTCTCTTCTGTTTCCTTTTCCGGTGTCCTATTGGTGGTGGCTTGTGCCACCACCATCTACCCAAAGCACCATGATGTTCCAACAATGATGGATGGATTAAAAGCCAGAAGTCTGTATAACCATCAGCATAAAGTGACTCCGTGAGAACCCTAACTACAAAGAGGACTATTTCATTTATGTTAGGTAGAATGCCCAAAGGGGACTGGGCGGTCTCGTGGCCTGGAACCCCTACAGATTTTATTTTTTTCTCCAGCCTTCTGGAGTTTTTTTTTTGTTTTTTCTGTCCACCCTGGCCATCGGACCTTACTCCTTTTTATGTTAACTAAGGTTGTCTTATTTTAATTTCTTATTTGTCTTTTATTCTTCTTTTCTTCATTATGTAAAGCACTTTGAGCTACTTTTTGTATGAAAATGTGCTATATAAATAAATGTTGTTGTTGTTGTTACTTTTCTCTGTCTTTCTTGCGCTGACTTTCTCTGACCCTGACGTAGGGGGTGTGAGCAGGGGGGCTGTTCGCACGCCTAGACGATACGGACGCTCGTCTAAAAATGCTGAAAGATTATCTTCACGTTGCTACCTTCTGTGTGCAGCTGCTTCATGAAGCGACATGCTGCACGGTGCTTCACATACTTAAAAGCTCAAAGGGCACGTATTGATTTTTCACTGTTTTGTTTTTCTCTGTCTCTCTCTCTCTCTCTCTCTCACCCTGCTCCTGACGGAGGGGGTGTGAGCTGCCGCCTTCAACAGCTTTGTACCGCTGGTGCTTTGCATACTTAAAAGCCAAACAGCCCTATTGATTTGTTTGCTTTCCTCTCTGTTTCTGACAGCCTGTGCTCCTGACGCACACTCCTTTGAAGAGGAAGATATGTTTGCATTCTTTTAATTGTGAGACAGAACTGTCATCTCTGTCTTGTCATGGAGCACAGTTTAAACTTTTGAAAAAGAGACAAATGTTTGTTTGCAGTGTTTGAATAACGTTCCTGTCTCTCTACAACCTCCTGTGTTTCTGCGCAAATCTGTGACCCAAGCATGACAATATAAAAATAACCATATAAACATATGGTTTCTACTTCGCGGATTTTCTTATTTCGTGGGTGGTTCTGGAACGCAACCCCCACGATGGAGGAGGGATTACTGTATAACAGTATAGTCATTCAATATACCAGTCACTATAGAAAACATTATACAACAGTGAGCAATACATAGTGCAGAAGTACAATATCCAATAGTCATACTGAAAATTAAGTAAAGCTTTTCAAGAAAAGGTTTTTCCAGATGTTCAAGCCACATACTATTTGTGTGTTAAATGGTTTCTAAACCTTGTGCTCTGTGGATTGATGCTACAGTACTGAGCATAAGATCACAGAGGTAATTAGAGTTTGGATGTACGGAATTAGATCCTTCACAGTTCCTGCCATATAGGACATGACCATAATGTCAGGGTGCACTTGATTGATCTTCTCTGCGCAGTTTGTACTGCTGCTACCCGTTTATGCCTTTTAAACCATTGCTTTTGGAGGATTGCAGTGTTCCTTCAATGGTAATTCCTTAACCCATTATAGGGTTTTCTTCTTATATATCCAAACTTCCCATTCTGCATTTATATCTAATGTTCCTTTTGCCTGTATATAACAATTTGCTCGTATCTACCTTAAACTGCATTTTACAAAGGTTTGCTCAGTTTAAAAGATTCACAAGGACTTTCTGAATTGTTTTTTTTTTACAATCATTTCAGAATTTGCTGTACTTCAAATTTCAGTGTCTACAAATGTCTCAGATTTTCTCATTCTGTATCAAAATCTAGGTCATTAATATAAAATTGAAAAAATAACCATCCTAGCACAAATCACAAGGAATTCCAGTGCTGACCACAAAGGTTCATTATTCTACACTCTTTTGCATTTTGTCTCTTCTACCTTTTAAGAAGTACAAAATTTAGTTACATGTAATCGTATTATGTGATTTCATTCTCATAGAATTTCATTCTTATTCTTAAAATGAAAACGAGAATTTCTCCATTGTACTTAATATATTGCAAAAATTCTACTATATATAAATAAAGGGCATATAAAAAACAAACCATTTCTAAACTCTAGCTTGATTTCCATTCATTGATACATGTTTCATCTGCGGTGGGTTGGCACCCTGCCTAGGATTGGTTCCTGCCTTGTGCCCTATGTTGGCTGGGATTGGCTCCGGCAGACCCCCGTGACCCTGTGTTCGGATTCAGCGGGTTGAAAAATGGATGGGTAGATGTTTCATTAATATAAAATTTGAAATGTATTTGTTGCAAAATATACTTATGACAGAATGACATTTTATATCATTCATGAGACAGAGTGACTATTGTTTAGATAAGGTGACTAATCAACTCTTATTTTGTCTGGTTAAGTGATGTTTTTACTATTTTGTCAGTGTAAACGCAATCTTGTACCAACCTGTTTTAATATTTGTGATGCTGCACTTTTTGCTCTTCTTCATCATCAATATGCATATGCAATATTTCACACACTCATTCATCTTTGTTCCGCTAACTTTATGTTCCTGATATAAACTTCTGCATTCTCATAACTTCAAAACAGTGATGAAAGTTCACTTATTTTCATTAATTACTAAAACTGGTCTAGCTCATTTTATGTAAGACATTGCAAGTAGCACTGGCACCTCACTACACTTGAATCCGTCAATTTAATGCTATGAGGAAGGAGGGTTATGCAACATATTTTTGAAAATCTCCTATTGGAATAAAAATGTAGAAACGAGAAAACTAATCCAAATGTTATAAGTAACACAGAGTACTGCTATTATAGAAGCTTCCATAATACACTTCCTGGCTACATACAGTGATATGGGGTATCCCTTGAAATGGAAGAACAATGGGTTTGTTCTGTATTGGCATCAGTAATAGAGTATATTTGTGTTTGCCATATTTGTATCAGGAGTGTCTTCCAAAACTTTCATTTACTTAACAGTTATACTTACTCTGACTGAACAAGAATCTCCACCTCATCCTTTTCCTTCTGTATCTCTAACAAAAGAGACTTTAGCTATTGAAGCTACAGAAGGTTAGCATCATTCTTCATTGAGCTGTCAAAGTCTTTGCTGAGACACAAATTATTTCATTCAGCGTCTCTAATGCACGTAGAAAATATAGGCAATACAGCATAAACATCAATAATTTAATTAAAATAGATTAAACAAAAAATACACACAGAGCAGCACTAAAAAAAATAACTTAGTTCCTGTTCCAAATATCAATAACGCACATAGTATTCATCTCTGCTCCTCCGAAACATTAAATATGGCACTATTAAATTTTAGAGCTTTAACTAACAAGATGTTTTTTATCAACGATCTTATTAGTGATAAAAAAATAGATTGTATTGCACTAAGTGAAACGTGGCTTAGCTCAGATGGCGCAGCTGTCTTAATCGAATCTGCGCCTCTGGATTACAGTTTTACTCATGCAGATCGCCAAGGAAAAAGAGGTGGCGGCTTGACAAACATTTACTCAAAACGGTTAAAATGTAAAGATGTCAGTTTTGGTAAATTCATGTCCTTTCAGTATCTCGCCGTTGTTATTCATGGAGATTCTCACGTTCTAGTATTATCCGTGTATAGACCTCCAAAATTCAATGCGTCTTTTTTTGAGGAATTCTCTGACTTAATGTCAATTTTAATTACGAACTATGACACACTCTTAATAGTCGGCGACTTTAATTTTCATATAGATAATCAATGTGACCAAAAAGTAAAAGAATTTATGAACCTCCTGGACTCTTTCGATTTGAGACAGCTCGTTAATCAGCCTACACATAAAGCAGGTCATACATTAGACTTAGTGATTACTAAAGGACTAAAAGTTGATATAAAGCGGGTCATTGATATTGGTCTATCAGACCATTTTCTTCTACTTTTTAATATAGAAATAATGATAGAAAACACTCCTGAGAAGCATAATGTTAAAAAACGCTTCTTTGACTCATCAGCAGCTTTAAAACTTACAAACATTCTAAGCAATCAGTCCGTTTATAGTGCCAACTATAATAGTGAGGATAATGTAAATAGTAAGGTGGAAAGATTTAATACTAAGGTGAGAGCTGCTGTTGACATAGTTGCACCTGAAAAGACAGTTAAAAAATCTTCTAGCATTGTTATACCATGGAAGACCCAAAGGGTGTCTGATTTAAAGAGAACATGCCGTAGAGCTGAGTGTAAATGGAGGAAGACTAAACTAACTATCCACTATGAAATATTAAAAGTTAAAATAACAGAATACAATAACACAGTCCGTCTTGAGAGGCGCTGCTATTTCTCTAAGATTATAAATAACAATGCTAGTAATCCCAGAGTCTTATTCTCGACGATTGATCGTCTGTTAAACCCTGGTAACTCAAAGGAATGCCTCCTAAGTACTTCCAGTAAAACCTGTGAGGCTATTGCAGTATTTTTCAATCAAAAAATTAATGATATTAGAAATACCATAGTATATCTCCCCAACACTAAGGATCCTCCTAGACCCCAGTATTCCATTATAAACAAATTAAACTCTTTCACTAGGATAGATTTACCTGATTTACATAAAATAATTTCTCAAATGAAACCCTCCACCTGCGTCCTTGACCCAATACCAACAAATTTTTTCAAAGAAGTATCGGGCGTGCTAATTGAAAATGTTCTTCACATAGTAAATTTGTCATTAGATACGGGGGTCTTCCCAGACTGTCTTAAGACTGCTGTAGTTAAACCCTTACTTAAGAAAAATAATCTCGACCCCTCTGCCCTTGAAAATTTTAGACCCATCTCTAACCTGCCTTTCTTAAGTAAAATTCTAGAGAAGGCAGTCATTATGCAGATAAATGAGCACCTCAATAAACATACTATTCTTGATAAATTTCAGTCAGGTTTTAGAACAAATCACAGCACAGAAACTGCGCTTGTTAAAGTAGTAAATGATTTGCGGGTAAATGCAGACAGAGGCCATTTATCTGTTCTCATCCTCTTAGATCTGAGTGCTGCATTTGACACCATTGATCATAATATTCTTAGAAATCGCCTTAGTCAATGGTTGGGCCTCTCTGGCAGCGTCTTAAATTGGTTTGAATCCTACCTGGCAGGAAGAAAATTCTTTGTTAGTTGTGGTAATTACAACTCAAAGACACATGATATCCTATATGGTGTTCCACAAGGCTCTATCCTGGGTCCACTGCTCTTCTCAATCTACATGCTTCCATTAGGTCAGATTATCTCAGGGCACAACGTGAGTTACCACAGCTATGCTGATGACACACAGCTGTATTTATCAATTGCACCTGATGACCCTGATTCTCTTGACTCACTAACACAATGTCTAACTTGTATCTCAGAATGGATGAATAGTAACTTTCTCAAGTTAAATAAAGAGAAAACTGAAAACTTAGTGATTGGCAATAATGGATACAATGAGGCTATTAGAAATAAACTGAATGCATTAGGATTAAAAGTCAAAACGGAGGTAAAAAGCTTAAGGGTAACTGTTGACTGTAATCTAAATTTTAAATCGCATATTAATCAGATCACTAGGACAGCATTTTTTCACTTAAGAAACATAGCAAAAGTTAGACCTCTTATATCATTGAAAGATGCTGAGAAATTAGTTCACGCGTTTGTTTTCAGTCGACTAGATTACTGTAACGCACTCCTCTCAGGACTACCCAAAAAAGACATCAATCATTTGCAACTAGTGCAGAATGCAGCTGCTAGAATCCTAACCAGGAGAAGAAAATCTGAGCACATTTCTCCAGTTTTGATGTCACTACACTGGTTACCTGTGTCATTCAGGATTGACTTTAAAATTCTGCTTATGGTTTATAAAGTCTTAAATAATCTCGCCCCATCTTATATATCGGAATGTCTGACACTTTATATTCCAAATCGTAACCTCAGATCGTCAAATGAGTGTCTCCTTAGAATTCCAAGAGCAAAACTTAAAAGAAGTGGTGAGGCGGCCTTCTGCTGTTATGCACATAATATCTGGAATAGCCTGCCAATCGGAATTCGCCAGGCTAATACAGTGGAGCACTTGAAAAAACTGCTGAAAACACATTACTTTAACATGGCCTTCTCATAACTTCACTGTAATTTAAATCCTGATACTTTGTACATCCAATTCATTATAATAACTATTCATGGTGGCTCTAAAATATGTACTAACCCCTACTCTCTCTTCTGTTTCCTTTTCCGGTGTCCTTTTGGTGGTGGCCAAAGCACCATGATGTTCCAACAATGATGGATGGATTAAAAGTCAGAAGTCTGTATGACCATCAGCATCAAGTGACTCCGTGAAAACCCTAACTACAAAGAGGACTATTTCGTGTATGTTAGGTAGAATGCCCAGAGGGGACTGGGTGGTCTCGTGGCCTGGAACCCCTACAGATTTTATTTTTTTCTCCAGCCTTCTGGAGTTTTTTTTTTTGTTTTTTCTCTCCACCCTGGCCATCGGACCTTACTCTTTTTCTATATTAACTATCCATCCATCCATCCATTTTCCAACCCGCTGAATCCGAACACAGGGTCACGGGGGTCTGCTGGAGCCAATCCCAGCCAACACAGGGCACAAGGCAGGAACCAATCCCGGGCAGGGTGCCAACCCACCGCAGGACACACACAAACACACCCACTCACCAAGCACACACTAGGGCCAATTTAGAATCGCCAATCCACCTAACCTGCACGTCTTTGGAATGTGGGAGGAAACCGGAGCGCCCGGAGGAAACCCACGCAGACACGGGGAGAACATGCAAACTCCACGCAGGGAGGACCCGGAATCGAACCCAGGTCCCCAGGTGTCCCAACTGCGAGGCAGCAGCGCTACCCACTGCGCCACCGTGCCGCCCTCTATATTAACTAATGTTGTCTTATTTTAATTTCTTATTTTGTCTTTTATTTTTCTTTTCTTCATTATGTAAAGCACTTTGAGCTACTTTTTGTATGAAAATGTGCTATATAAATAAATGTTGTTGTTGTTGTTGTTGCGAGCAATTTACAGGTTTGTCCCCTGTTCATATCAGTTTTCTCCAGGTGTTCTGACTTCCTTGTATAACTGAAAGATGTGCATGTTATGCAGATTTGTGGCTCTAAAACCTGCCATAGTGTAAGCCAGTTTTTGCATGTGTTCACAGTTGTGCTGTTCAATAGTCTGATATCACTCCATGGAATTGGCTCTGCCTTGATCCCACCAGAAAGGCTCTACCTGGCCAGCAAATGATGGGAAATGACAGGAAGGCATTTCTTCAATTGAAAAGCTCAGTCTCTGATTTTGCACACTTGACCATCAAGCTGTTATCTCCATTATTAATGAAAATTTGAAATTCAACATTTTTCTCTGCCTTCACTTTAAGCAAACTTAGGGTGAGAAACACATAAAATCATGATCTTTTTTGGATGGTTTATTATTTTAACCAGCGTCTCACTGCACCAATATATTTTGGTTGAAGAATTAATTTTAAAGTAACAACTAAGCACCACATTGACTACCTTCATAATTTAAAAAATTTCGATCTTGATGAATTGAGTGGTCTCCTCTCATTTGTGAAATTTTTAAGATTCTTGTGTGTTCAATTCTTAACTTTCATTTACTTTAAACTCCTGTATTGTTTCCTCATAGCTCATACAGTACCAAAAAGTCCAGAGATAATCAAGTAATTCTTCTTTGGTTTTTCTCTAGCGAATAACAAACCCTAATTGAAAGACCTAACAATTATAGTATACGGTTTAAGAATACCCTCTGTATTAAGAGGTGTAAAAATAACCTGCATAAACAGACATAAAAATGGGTGGATCATTACAGAATTATCTATTAATTACAAATAGGATGGTACATACAGTACACCTTTCAATCAGGAAATTTTGGTTTATTTCTAGTTCATTATATATGTAACAATATACAGTCATCCCTCACCTATCACGGGGGTTACATTCCAGAGCCCTCCGCGATAGGTGAAAATCCGCAAAGCAAAAACCATATGTTTATATGGTTATTTTTCTATTGTCACGCTTGGGTCACAGATTTGCACAGAAACACAGGATGTTGTAGAGAGACAGGAACTTTTATTCAAACACTGCAAACAAACATATGTCTCATTTTCAAAATTTTAAACGTGCTCCATGACAAGACAGAGATGACAGTTCCGTCTCACAATTAAAAGAATGCAAACATATCTTCCTTTTCAAAGGAGTGCGCATCAGGAGCAGAGAATGTCAGAGAGAAAGAGAGAGAGAGAAAAGCAAACAATCAAAAATCAATAGGTGTTGTTTGGGCTTTTAAGTATGAATGTCAGAGTGAGAGAAAAGCAAACAATCAAAAACCGATTGGTGCTGTTCGAGCTTTTAAGTATGCGAAGCACTGTGCGGGAAGCATATCACTTGACAAAGCAGCCACAAGAAAGGGAGCAATGTGAAGGTAGACTTTCAGCATTTTTTAGACGAGCGTCCATATACTCTAGGGGTGCGAACAGCCCTCCTGCTTACAATATATTTGAGGAGTTTTATTTAATACGTAATATGTACTCTAATTGGGTAGCTTCTCAGCCATCTGCCAATAGCGTCCCTTGTATGAAATCAACTGGGCAAACCAACTGAGGAAGCATGTACCAGAAATTAAAAGACCCATTGTCCACTGAAACCCACAAACCAGCAAAAAATCAGCGATATATATTTAAATATGCTTACATATAAAATCCGCGATAGAGTGAAGCAGCAAAAGTCGAAGCGCGATATAGCGAGGGATTACTGTATATAGTATATACTAGCCATGGTACCTGTCAAGGGTAATTAAATAATATTTTCTATCTCTTGCCCTACATATGCCTTTCCTTTGTATTTTTGTGTGTGAACCTCTGTTTATCAGCATGCTCTCTCTTTTGGGTGTGTTCCTGTAAAGCCTGCTTGTCAGACCATTATTTTTGAGGCACCTTTCTAACTTCCCTTCCGGTTTTATACCCGTCATCTTTGAAAGCGACTATCTCAGTGTGAGTCTTTCCTCCTACCTTGTGTGTCTCACATTCACATTTCCTGTTTTGAAATGTCACTGAAGTCAAACTGACCAATCACACCACAGCTGTACCAACCAAACAGATTGCTCAAAGGAACTGGAAATATACACCTTAATGTTTTATTTTTTATATATATATATATATATATATATATATATATATATATATATATTGTCACACATGTGCCCATGGGAGGCAGCTAGAAGGACCAAAAGAAGGTAATTTCATGCCAAGCCAGGGGGTGGTGGAGTGCACTAAACCTTCCTTTCTTATCTCTGCAGACCGATTCCGATGACATCATTTCTGGTTCCAGCCCTGAGGATGTCACTTCCAGTCCCGGGTCCTGATGACGTCACTTCCAGGTTTTGTGTCTGATGACATGACTTCCCCTGACCGACTTTAAAAACCCGCCCTCTGTTAATCAGTTCTGTCTTGGACTCAATTCTGTACACAACTCTGCTTTATATTTGCCTTTTTGCAACCAGGTATTAAGTATATGGGTGGCTGCCCCTGACCTTTTTAGTGTGTCAAAGCTGTTCATTTTCACTGTATATATATATATATATATATATATATATATATATATATATATATATATATATATATATATATACATACTATCACACACGTGTGAATAGGAGGCAGCTGAAGGGCTTAGAGATGAATGGTAATACATCTGCCCTAGGGTGCACTGACTCTCTTTCTAAGTTCCCTGCAGGCCTTTCCTGGGAAATCCCACCTGGAGCCACCGTCTCGACTCGGGACACATCACTTCCAGTCCCGGCCCCGAGGACGGCATCACTTCCGGTCCCAGCCCCGAAGACGACATCACTTCCCCCAAACTTCCTATAATGCCTCACACCTTTTCCCTGGAAGTCAGTTCTGTTTTGGACTCTGTCTTGTAAACTTGACTAAACTACAAAGCATTTACTTTTGCAGCCAGGATACTGAATTATATGGTTGGCTGCCCTAAACCTTGCCATGTCTCTTGTCCCTTTTTCTCACTATATATATGTGTTTGTTTCACACTGTCAACACATTAAAGCAGTTCTGTTGTCATAGCTCCTGAAAGTCATTGTGGCTACTGAGACCACTCCACTACCTATTAAATTACAGTAATTCTCAATAAATATAATTAGCTGATCAGAAATTACAGCCTACTGTAGCTATGGGGATTCAGTTGAATGTGAAAAAATACATTCCACCATGAAAGTCAATTCCATTTTTGTCATTTTCTGTTTCTAACTCTAAGAAAATCTGCAACTGCAAAGGTTAAATCCATTATATGTCTTTGAAACTGCTGAATATAGCTCTGCAGTGCCAGAACTATCATTATAATGTATAGCATATATTAGTCTTTATTGGAGTGGATGCAAGAAAGCTGTCAAGATAAACCTTCGACTTAGATGCATTTACAAAAATTTGCCAATTACTATGTATGTGTTGATAGCCAACATGCAGATATTGAAAATGTGCTTAGTACAAAATGAAGAAGTAGCAAAATACAGGCGTAAAGAAATCACACAGGGTATGACTTTTCAGGTTTAATTATTTTTATTGTTTTGTCATGTTTAGTGCATGCCAAACTTATAGTTACATTCAAGTTTAAATTACACTTTATTTGATGTACTTTTGCTTGTAAACAGTTGCCTTAGAGGACCTAGAAAACTAATACAATGTACAGCTTTAGTAAATGAAAAACTTAAAAACACATAATTTTATAACGCTATTAGCCATGAGGACACAAATTAACAATAAGCAAACAAAATATTTATAAAGTTGAATAAGTTCCAAAGCCTGTTAATGAAGTTCAAAGAGCAGGTGATTAAATCTTAAAGGAGAACTACAGGATGAATAAGCTTTATTCCTGGATTATGTAGTTGTTCTATTGATTGATTGAAACTACACTGTCAATAAATCCGACATCAGCAATATTCTGCAATATCAGAGCATTAAACAGTAGAGGAAAGCCCAGCATCACTTTAGGAATGCTACCGCAAAGGTCCTACATCCTACTCAGTCCTTTCTCATTCCATGTCATCAGGAGATGTGTATGCTTTATTCACCAACAGATCTACAGTAGCTGAAGTGAATTGAAACCAGAAGTGAGCTAAAATGAGAAAAACTGCCAAGTTCATTAAAGCTTCTGAGTATAAAATATAACTTATTTATTTTACAAGTGAGGCTTCATTAGTTCACATATAATCAATAAACCAAAGGTACCTTTGGAAATTGCACATTGCAAGTTGAATAGGACCATGAAGTGTTACTTAATATGGGACATCATTTTAGGATTGGACAGAACTGAGTGGAAGTATAATGGAAGCTTAAGAAATCCATATTTTAAAAAAATCACTTTGGAGTTGAGTGCTGTGCAGGACTGATGACTGTAGTATATCACATGGACTCAATTGATACATTAAGAAATTTAACAAATGAAAGGAGAGCATTCAGTCCATCTGCTTGTTTGTTTGACTAATAGCTAAGCTGTCCCAGTATCTCATCCAGACACTTCTTTAAGGCTGTCAGGTTTTCTGCTTCAACTACATGGCTTAGTAGTTTGTTCCAGAGTCCCACAACTCTTTGTGTATAGAAGTGTTTCTGGCGTCAGTCCTGTATGCAATTCCCCTTAATTTCCACTGATGTCCTCAAGTATGTGAGATTTCTGCTGGATCTGCTTTATCAATGCCTTTGTGGATTTTTGAAGACCTGGATTAGGCCCCCATGCAGTCTCTTCTGTTCAAAACTAACTCTCTTTAGTTCTCTGAGTCTGTCAGAGTATGCCATATCCTTAAGTCCTGGGATGTACCTGGTTGCTGTCCTCTGCTTTGCTTCAAATTGTACTGTGCCTTATTGTAGAATGATGAGATTTTGTTTCTATTTATTATTGCAAAATTCATTGGACATTTGGACAAAAAGGGTTTTTGTTTGACTATCGAATATGCAGAACATGATACAGCTTATCTCACACAACTGTTTCTGCTCAACTGGTGTCACGCTGATCAGAACATTTTCCTCAGATGTTGCTTCCCAATGTGTGGCAGCATCACGCCAAATAAAATCAAACTAAAATTGGTGTAGCTCAATTGCACATTAGTATGTTGCCTTACAGCTCTAAATGAGTTTGACTTCTAGGCCCGGTCACTGTTTCTGTGGTGTCTGGGTATTCTCCAGTTGTCTGTGCTGAGTTTCCACACACTTTGCATGCAATATAAATTAAAATGTAGGTGTTATATTATTGGGTATATTGAAAACACTAATTAGGACTGGCCTGAACATGAATTTGATTTACGATGGATGGTACCTCATCTAGAGTTGGAGCCTTCAATGCTTTTGCCCCATTTCCTTACCTAAATGTATTCCTTTTGCAGCACTATTTAAAAGCTGTATTCTTACAGCATGTTTTTGAATAATGGAATAAAACCAGACTCAACGGAATAATTCTATGTAAGCATGAGAAGATTATTCTAACTCCATAGAAAGACACATTCCTCATGCAAAAATCAAAACTAGACTCCAGGGCTATACAAGCAGCAGTGCCAAGATCATGCCTTCACTTGTTAAAATATCACATTTAATGCAGACTTATTATAATAGTATATTTAGACTTGCTAATCAGTTTTACTTCTTTCAGAAATGGCATTCAAAATGGGCAACATTATTTTATGCAAAATCTCTGGTTGTAGCTAAAATAAATTTGCAAGTGAAGATGGATGACAATTACAATATACCTTGTTACTACATAAGGAAAAATCCAGGTTTTCTCATTTAGTATCCACAAATACAGACTTGCATTATCTAGCCAACCTGCATTCCACTTTAATCCACATTAAAATGTGTCATATCGGCCCTCCAAAATGTGTACAAAACCACTGCTGACTGTTCATTTGTAGCTGTACTTGCTGACAGCATGTCGTGTGTTAAAAAAATGATTTGCTTTATTTAGATATTGTCATAATTGTATTGGAATGCTATATGCTTAAATTTCAGTCTGAACAAAACTATTAAAGTGTTCACCATCGTTGCAATGTTTAAAATACTCTTTTGTATCTTGTTTTCTAAATCAATATAGAATGAAAAATAGTAATTTGTCATACACAGTAATTGCCAGATAGGCTAATGTTTACAAGTGTTCTGAAATAATTTTCTGCTTCACTGAGATGCTTTTAGGCCTTTTGTTATTGTTAAAATATGTTGTTATAAAATTCAACAGAAGAGGCTTTAATCTGAGCCCTGAACCCTGGACAAGTAAAGTCCTACATCCTATGCACTTTTTACGCACAGTATACACATTATTGAGTTTTCTAGGCATGTTTTAAAATGTTTCTATAACATATACAATTACACACCCAGCTGAACATGTCAAAAATGCACTTTTATTTAATGTATAAATCAATAGCCATTCCCATTTGATAAGCAATGTAAACTGCATCACGAAGAAAGAGATCTCACTAATCACAAGTTTATTTACAAGATTTTGGCAATGGTTATTTAAGTGTCGTTGTACTTTCGTGTGTGTAAACATGACATGGGATTAAATGTCAAAAACAATTTAGAAAACAGCAAAGACTTACGTGACGCCAACTAAACTGAAAGCACCGTGATTCTCTGGTCTGTGCATTGTACTGGTTTTTCTGGTAGGCATATGCAGTACTGCTAACAGGGTGGCATATGAGAGCTGTGAGGTCTAATAAAGCTACACAGGGAGGTAAGTTCATACTGGCAATTGATGAGCAATGTAGGTAGACTGAATAACTTGGGAGTGGTAAACCTTGCTGATGTGGAGGGAGTACAGGAGATACATTTTTCAGGAACAACAGAAATCTTCTGAGATACTAGAGGTAGCTTCTTTTTGACATCAGATGAAGTTACTCCACATGCCAATGTGGGTACTGCCCAAAGACTAACTTTACATGTTAGACTATTTACGCATGGTGTAACATTTCACGTGCATTTGGCAGCTGAATTAACTGAGCATTTGACACTTTTTTTTTGCTTCATCCAGAACTCAGTTATTACATTTTTGTTTATTAAATAGTTTTGTAACAATTAGTCACATTTAAAGGTAAAAGCTATAATAGAATGCATGTGTTACCAGACTACATTGAATGTGTCCTTTTAAACAGCATTTTACAATGGAATTAAAAATGGAGCATGCTATGAGTGGCTCAATAACTTTTATAGACAGAAAATTCCAATTCAAGTGATGTGAAAATGGCATTAATTGATGTGTGTTAGTGGTGGAATATCTGTGACCACTTGTTGTTCAGTTTTCTTAAACATAACATCTTTAAAGTCTTACCAGTAGTGTAGTACAGTAATCCCTCGCTACTTCGCGGTTCAGTTTTCGCGGATTCATGACTTCGCGGATTTTATACGTAAGCATATCTAAATATATAACGCGGATTTTTCGCTGCTTCGCGGGTTTCTGCGGACAATGCGTCTTTTTACTTCTGGTATTTGCTTTCTCAGTTGGTTTGCCCAGTTGATTTCATACAAGAGATGCTATTGGCGGATGGCTGAGAAGCTACCCAATCAGAGCACGCAGTTAAGTTCCTGTGTGCTGCTGATTGGCTCAGTGACGGAGTGCTGCATTAACCAGGAAGTCTCATCTCACTCATTCAGCATTAACGTGCTCTTGCTACTGCATTCAGGGGATTATCACCTTCATCGTCATCATTTTTACTGCGTAGCATATTCATCACCATCATCACGTCATATATAGCTACGTGTACTTCGCTATACAGTAAGTGTAAACTTATCTACCGATTTCATATTGCTTAGCAGTTGTCCCTGTTATTAATAGAGTAAAGGGTGGGTTGTAAACAATACAGGGAGGGTTTAAAAAACGTCCAAATACACGTTAAATAATTAAATAAATATGGTGTCCCTACTTCGCGGAAATTCAGTTATCGCGGTCGGCCTTGGAACCTATCTCCCGCGATAAGTGAGGGATTACTGTGTCCAATAATTACCAACTGAAAAATATCTATTAATACTAAATTACCAATACTAGCATAAAATCACTGTCAATACCTTATAAAATGAAGAAAATGAATTGAAATACGTTTCCCATCTAGTTATTAATATTAGTTAAAACACAAAAATTCATTAAAATTATATAACTTATTGATTGCAAAATGGGAACATGAATGGTAAGCTATGGGCAAGAAGATTAGGAGCTTGTGATGATGTGGGTTCTACTCCAAGCTCCTTCAGCTTCTGGGAGCCCTTGAACCCGACACCATCAGTAATGTCACCGATGAGCTGGACAGTGAGGCACAAACAATGAAGCAAGGGGATGGTGCAAAAAGTGCAAAGTGCTTTTATTAAAATCAGCAAAATCAAAACAGTGTTCAAATAAATAGTGCAGAGCATCACAAGTCTTCATTAAATAAATAATCCATGAAAACCAAGGTGAAATCGTGGAGGTTAAAATTCAATAGCAAAAAAAAAAAAATCCTTTAATAAAAACCCAAGGTTAAAACAATGGCTGGAAACTGTCCTTTTTAAAATCACAAAGCCCGGTGCATTCTCCTTCTGATAACTGGCGACTCCCCTGCTTCTCCCATCCAGGTAATGCACCAGGGGAGTCACCCTAGCTGCAGCTGACCTGCTCTGCCTGCTGGTCTGGAGGCTTCCCGATCCCAGGCTTCGGTTCTGCTCTCCCCAGACCTAGACTTAGGTTCCCCAGCGACCAGGACGCTCACGCTGGGGAATCCACCTCCCAAGCCTCCCGACTCCCGCTGTCTTCCGTGGCGAGCCATCCTTCTTCCGGTCACTCCCGCTCTTCAAAATGTTCAGCAGGAGCGACCACTACCGACTGCCCAAACACACCGCTAGGGCTCACTGCTCAGCTGCCTTCTACACTCACTCACTCACTCACACCGGCTTTCTCTTGCCTGCTTCCTGCCGCCTTCTTCTCTAAACCTCCATTCACTTTCTTTTTTCTTCTCCCTCATAGCCACCTCGTGCTTCTATTTATTATGGGGACTGGATCAGCTGTGGCAATCAATTACGGATGCGGACAACTCCTCACCTGTGCACATTACGTGAGGATCGCCAGCATCACGATTTCCCCGGGAACCGATCCGCTACACTACCACGCCCCCTTTCTAAGCTGAGAAGGTGGTGATTATTTATTTAAAAAGTGGCCTTTTTGACGTGAGCTGTGGACCCGCTACACCACAGGGCTTTCTGCAATTGTTCGTGTATATGTGGGTCTGGAAGATCAGGAGCCTAAAAGCCACTGAAACCTCCCACCTCCCGACACCACCGTCTGTTTTTAAATCCATACCATGTTTATATCAGTTAGGGCAGCTATGGAAGGTAGCAGCTGCCGTTGCTGTACTTTGTATATAAGAGCCAGATTGAATGTTATTTACTTTTTTACCTTTATTTATTTACTTACTTTCTACAGCATAAAGTCACAAGTAGAATGCAGAGCTTCCCGTGTACATACAGTTAGGTCCATAAATATTTGGACAGAGACAACTTTTTTCTAATTTTGGTTCTGTACATTACCACAATGAATTTTAAATGAAACAACTCAGATGAAGTTGAAGTGCAGACTTTCAGCTTTAATTCAGTGGGGTGAACAAAATGATTGCATAAAAACGTGAGGCAACATTTTTTAACACAATCCCTTCATTTCAGGGGCTTAAAAGTAATTGGACAATTGACTCAAAGGCTATTTCATGGGCAGGTGTGGGCAAGTCCGTCGTTATGTCATTATCAATTAAGCAGATAAACCCATCCAAGAAATTGCTACAAAATTACTAGTGGCAAAATCTACAGTTTGGTAGAAATTTATGGACCAAACTGTATACAAAGTATAGCAATTGCAAAAGTGCAACGTGCATTCTTGATCCGATGCAGAACCGTCGTCATCATCTGAGTTCACCTCTGTTATAGCGTGTCTTTACGTGATAACAGCAGTGTCAGATGGGGTGGGGGGGATCATGAACGCGACTGAGAGAATAACACTGAATAAAAAAAAAACAAAGCTAACATTTACAAGTATCATAAATTTACACCGGCTGTTACAGACGGAAATCAAATGTATGTTTTTATTCTAAAATAGTAAGAATAAGAGCAGCTCACTTCTCAAAACGGACTTGAGCCCGTGAAGTTTTGATTACCAGTCAACAGTTGGTACAATTGTGCCACCGAAGCAGTGGTAGCAAACATGTATCAATGTTGCACCCTAACACGGGTTCTTTTTCTGCAGTTATATTCTTGAATAGAAGCACACTTGTTTTGTTATACTTGTACCTTTTGTGAAAGTGTTTATTTGATATTTGGACTTTAGGCTTCATACATTAAACACTTCATGTCTACATTTTGTCAATTAGTACCAAAACATGAAAAACGTTTCTGTTTTAACGATGTGTTTACTGTACATAGATTGTTGTAGACACGGAACACACATGAAATGCATGTGTTCCAAATAACGATATATTATTTATAAAAGGTGTCATTTTGTTTGACTTCTCACTCTATACAACTCGAAGCAACTGACACACAGGTAAACAGACTTGAGCTGAGAAAACTGTGCGGCAGTGGGGGATGTGATAACAGGATGCTTGCAACTTATCGACACATTTACAGAACAAAAGAAGCTGATGGAGAGGTGCGAAGCGATTTAAGGTGTGACGGATCTACGAGTTTTAGGCTCTGGTAATTCTAGTGTTAAATAGTAAGATGTATACTTGATATCATTTTCATGATGAACTGAATTAAAGCATGTATTAAACATTGGGGCACAATGCACAGTGGTAGCGACGAGCTGGCGCCCCATCCAGAGATTGTTTCAGCCTCCCGCAAGATGCTCGCTGCACCTTGTGAGACCCTCGATGAAATAATTTATTACAGCAGTACTGCCTCTTTCAAACGTACCAACCCCCAATTCCTGTCCTTCCTTTTCTTTCTCCAAGTAACCAATTGCCACACAATAAGATCTTTAATAAATGAAAAGCAATCTGTAAGCTTAGAACGCAGATTCTTCAAAACTTTAAAGGAACATTGAAATATCTTCAAAGTACATGTTTAATTATTCCATCTATCTATCCATTCAGGGTTGCATCAGTCCCAGCAAGCATACAGCGCAAGACAGGGAGAATCCCTGAAAGGGGTACCAGCTAATCGCTAACGCTGCGCCACCGTACCCGCACATGTTTAATTATTAACAATATACATTATTTAAATTAAGTTAACAATTTATCCATATAATGTAATATACATACTGTACTGCATTTCATCTTAAAAATGATATCAAGAGCTCCAAGAAGGTAGTGCTTGGAAATCTAAATCAACTTGGAAGCCAGTTGTCATCATCTGTAAATATGTGCTCTCTTTTATTGAATTGAATTGAATTCTTTTATTGTTATTGTATGGTACAATGAGATTCAATATGCAAATCCTCCATAAACTTATTTCCTATAAAATGATAAAATATCAGTAACAATAATAGTATGATTAAAAAACAATGAAAAATAAGTACAATATACATGTACATATAGTGCAGATAGTGAAATGGTTCATAAAGTGGCTTAGGTTGTGCAATATTACAACTGTAGTGCAGGTTTACAGTGATGTAATTGTACAAACAGTTCTACCAGGAGTACTTGATGGAATGATTGAGTGTGTTTAGAGCTCTTGGGATGAAACTGTTTCTGAACCGCGAGGTCCCTACAGGAAAGGCTCTGAAGAGTTTGCTGTATGTGAGAAGCTCAAATAGACTGTATGCATGGCTGAGGCAGCGTGTGATAGATGCTGTATCCCGATAATCCTCTTTCCGGTCAGCTGTTGTAGAGCTGTGGTTTCACAGTCAGATACAGCGGGTTAAAGTACTCTGCACTGAGAGTAACAATACTAAAGCAGCTATGGTATTTGGAATAGTTTGGTAATTCTGTGGACCATTATATTGTTACAGTTTGATTACAATCAGATGCCTTAAACTAATAAACAATATGCGGTTAATTTCAGTGTATTGGATAAAGCCGCGTCAGGGATGTGAATCTGAAAAACAAAGGGAAACCACACAGGTTTGACGCTGGGTGCCACCAGTTTTCAAAACCGAGCTGAAAACGTATGTACGCAATGGATTGAGCTGGTGTGAGAATGTGCGTGACTTTAATTCAAGCTTAGTTTTTATGCATCACGATGTACACATGACGTAAATATAGGAAGGGCGGTCCTTGCGTGTGTTTGTACTGTTAACATTTGAATTTGATGATTGCTTATAATGCTGAACTGACCTCTCTGTACTATTCTTTCCTCTGTATGTCCTGGAGTACAAAAAGAAACACCCCCCCATACAACAACATGTGGAGACTGGCAAGATTGAGGGGAAAAAAAAACACGTGGTTACTGATTACAACCGCAAGATGTTATACGATTGAATATGAATAATATGAATAATGTTGCATCCGTGCCACAATGTTTTCTAGAATGTACTATACAGGTCATAAAATGAATAATTCCAAATAATATATATAACTATGTCTCTGTTTTTTCTTTTTTGTCAGTGCAGCTATGACATCATGGACCATAAGGTGCATACTAATTCAGTGTGAGAAGGAACACTCAATAAAACTGAGTAAAAAAAAATCAAGTGACAGTGAGATACGAATAAGGTAGATTCAGCAGTGTTTGTGTGTCAGCTTTTATCCATCCAGATCAGAGAATGTCCAGGTCCATTGTCTCAAAACACCACTCACATCTACAGTTATTCCCAGTTTCAAATAAAAATGAAGTGTCAGATCCCTGGTGGGGAGGGGGGGGGGGGCAGTAGTATGTATTGTGACCATGACTGAGAGAACAAAAGTGAAAAAAAAAAAACGCTAACTTTTACAAGTACTATGAATGTACACCGGCTGTTACAGACACAAACCAAATGTATGTGTTTATTGTATAATATTAACAACCAGTAAACCCCCGATTCTCTAAAGAATCGCAAATCTAAGAATGGCAATTACTTTCTGTTCCCTCCAATCTTTGTAGGGAAGAAAAATCATGGAGGGTGGGAGCATCCTGGGAAAGTTGTCATTTAATTAAATAAATATATTTGTAGTAAAGCTGTTTCTTTTTGGAGCCGTGACTCCTTTGGTTCTGGTGTTTCAGAAGCGCGTTGTAGGCACCTTCGTTCATTGTTTTTATCCATGCAGTCTCGTTTTTGTTTTTCTATGGGTGTGTTGTTAGCTAGAAGTCGTTTGCTGCTAGGAATCATAATTGAACTTACTTTTAACACTGAATTACCTTAATGTGATTCAAATAAGCAACACTGACAGCTGCCACACTGAGTGCTGGCACAGTGGATTAGAGCACACTGACTGGTGGCACTGTGTAGTGGAGTAGCTGCTGGTAGCGTGGAGTGCAGAACACTGACCGCTGGCACTGTGGAGTAGCTGACTGCTGGCACTGTCAGTAGTCACCACTACCTGAAGTTTAAATACATAGACATATATAGATAGACGGTGCATTCACTGTGTTTCCCAGTAGACACGATACGTCAGCGCGTCAGCCTTATTGCGAGTGGCAAAAATGGCATGTAAACTAATACAGGTAGACGTGGAAACAGGGTTTTCTGATGAAAAAACAATAACGTTTTAAACAGTATCGTTTACATACAACAGATTTTGGCGAATCATTTAAATGCAATTATTTATATCCATTTATACACTAATAATGGCAATTATTAAATAATAATAATTATAATTATTATTATTATTAACCATTCCTCCCATATAAGTAACATTTCGGGGATTTCCTTCTTCTATCTTCGAAACATTTTCAGACTTTGTCCTGTTCTTACGCAACACAGTACTGAAGTATTGTTTAATGCCCGAGTCACGTCACATATAGATTACTGTAATGCTATTCTATCTGGCATCCCACAAAAACTTATCCATCACTTAGAACTTCTTCAAAATTCTGCTGCCAGGATAATATCCTGCTGTTGTAAATCCACTGAACATATTACACCTATTCTCTCTCAACTTCACTGGCTCCCTGTTAACTACAGAATACAATACTAAATACTGCTCTTAACATTTAAAGCTCTTCACAACCTCACTGATCTCCTCCAGACTTACACTCCTCTCGCTCACTCAGATCTTGTAATTTGAGAGTATTCAGTCTGGAAATATGGTGCAGCCTTAGTTTGTGGAAGACAGACACAACTAAAGACATGAGCATAAAATGATGGTTGTCAATTTCAAACTGTGTTTCCTCAATGTGCTCCTTGAGAAAAAACATCATCAAGTTTGAGAAATGTTAACAGCTAACAACAATCTACATAGTGACTAAATACGTTTAGCCAAAACGTTGTTTGGAGGCTCACTTGAGCACATAAATGCATATCTTTGCCTGGCTTAACTAAAGTAAAGATTATAAAACGGGATTTTCTAATGGCCAAATATAACCAAAACAATTGTTCAGCCTTACCTATGAAATGTAATCCCCCGGGATCTGGTTTGGAGAATACAGCGGTTTGTACAATCCCAAGCAGCACATTATTCATTACTTCACTCCACAGCAGTGCCACTCACAATATGGCGGCAACGTTGACATACGATTCTGCGAGTCATGAGGCGTCTAGTTATTCTATGTCTATGTTTAAATATGTCACCATGGCAACTTGTTGGCGTGCATACTTTACCTCAAGTTTAGTTTACAGGTTGTGTTGTGTTGTTTGGGCGCTACCTACTGAGTCTGGGAAGCCGCTGGGTTTGACTCTGGGGCGCTGAATCGCAGTGTGCATGCGCTTCAATGCGTCTGCCGTCTGGCATCCAGCATCCTGCATCCGTGCATATATACAACCTTCGTTTAGTAATATAGATAGGAGCAGCTTACTACTCAAAACGGTAAGTACACGAGGCAGTCAGGATCGAACCAGGGGAATCTTGATTACAAGTCAGCAATTCTTACTGCTGCGCCAAGGAAACTGTTGTGTCATCCTTGAACCTTTTGTAAAAGTGTTTATTTGATCTTTAAACTTCAGGCTTCACACATTATATAGTTTATGCCTACATTTTCTCATTTATTACTGAAATATGAAAAACGTTTCTGTTTTAAAGATGTGTTTACACAGATTATTGTAGAAACGGAACACACATGAAATGCATGTATTCCAAATAATGATTTATTATTACCACTCTAAAACTCCAGCACTTCACTCCCAGATAATCAAGGCTGGAACTGGGAGTACTTTGTGCACGTTCTGCAGTGGTGGGGGGATGGAATAATAGGCTGCTTGCTGCTTGTCTTGACTGGCACATTTACAAGACAAAAGACACTGTGTTATGTAATTCTAGTGTTAAGAACCCGAAACCTCCAATCCATCCCCTTTAAGAACTGAGTCTTTGTAGTTTTATGACAGGTTTGGGGGAATTTCCTAAAACCAGTTTGGCAGGTGATTCTCTGCAGGACCCTCCCAATCAACCCCCAAAGGAAATCCAGCTTACCTAGCTGGCCAGCTTCACCTTAACAAATGGTATTGGTGGCAGGTGTGAAACCATTGTGTCACACCAGAATTCTGTTGGTCTAAAGTTGCCTGTTTGCTTTTAAATCAGAAGCCATTAAGTACCAAGACGTCGTATTGGCTGTAGGTTTTGGACAGAGAATTTATAAATTTACTTACTTTACCCCTCCCTCTTATACCATCACCATGAAGAAGCATCTCTCTGTCACACATTTGCCATGAGTATCACAACTCTGCAGCCATATTGAGACAGGTATGCCTTGTGTTCTGAAGAAAGCTGACCAAAAATGATGCCTTAACTAGAGACATTTTAAGGAACTAGCAAGTCTGTGTGCTGCCTGAAACTACACATAAGCATTTATTAGGTGGTATGGTTGCCAATATTCACTAGTACTTTGCTTATTGTTATTATTTATGAATATTACAATGCATTATTTAAAGTGTAACTTAACTCCTGCTTGTCTTTTACTACACCTAATTGCCTGAGGTTGGGTGGGGTGAAGTTATATAGTACAATACCTTATAAACAGTGGTAAGTCTGTGAGATTTGAGGCATTCTGACAAAGGCTACATATTAATAATGCAAAAGTGAAAGCAGAGTAATCTAAAACTCTACCAAGACAAAACACTTATTCAAGCTGCCTCTTACACAAGTGTCATTGGTCATATCAACTATTAGCATTCAAAGAGTTAACTCATTATTTACATTAAAAAACAGCATTACATTTGAATATTGACAAAAGAATTTAGTAAATTTTTACATAGAAAACAGTAGGAGAAATAATTATTGTTATTATATGTTGCTTTAGGGCCTGTTTTCTACAGTTTAATTAATATTTTATTTTGTTATTTATTGGTGTTTAGTACTGCTGCAAACTGTAGCCTTTAACTACTGCATCAGCTCTTTAACTGATTAAAGTTTCATTTACAATAACCTTATATAGCACTATGATTTGTTAAAATACAACGCCTTGTACTGTATTTAAGCTGACCAAGGTAAAATATACTGTTATAGACAGGCGGGGTCCTTGGCCAGCTGGGACGCCTCTTCACTAAGAGGACTTGGGGAGCAAGCATGGACAGAACATTACCTCTCCCGGGACCTTAGATGGCAGCCCCCATGGGTTGCAGTGGTGCCTCGGATTCCCGCAGGGCTTTATGGGAGATGGAGTTGCATACAGTCTTGTTGGGATCCGGGGGCACTGCACCTGCTCCTGAGCCCGAATGGGCAGTTCTTTCACCACACCGGAAGTGCTGCCAGAAGTAGGTCATCAGGCACTTGGAGCACTTCCAGGTAATATATAAAAGGAGCCAGCAGACACTACTCGGGGAGACAGAGTCAGGAGGAGGGAGACGAAGCTTGCCGAGGAGGAGTGGAGGAGAAAGAGAAAGAAAAGAATTGATATATTGTGTACTTGTGCTTACTGGAACTGTGTTTGACTTGTGGGAATGGGGAAGGTGTTTCCCACAAAGGAAGAAAAGAACATAAAGTCATGTGTGTTTATTAAATGCCTCCTGCGTCTGTCTGTGTCAGAATGGGTGGCTGGCACTCCCCCTACTGGTGTCACATTTCAAGTATATGAAGAAAAGCAATTACATAACTCAGAGAAATGTACAGAGTTTTGTACAATGTCTCTCTTGTTGCTTCTGTATTTCTAGGTATAATCACATGTAGGAGGAGAATGGGCATCCCAGCCGAGAAGGAGGATGTGTTATTACCAGATTGGGAGGCCAAAACAGAAAGACAGATGGGATTGCTGGCTTGATGAGAAAAAAAAACTTTATGCCCAGCCAGACTAATATTTTGGATGGACCAACATAAGCTGAAATCCAGGAGAGGATCCATTTCCCATACACCAGGTGGCAGTGGTCCTCATATGGCAACCCAGTTGGGGTCATGTGCAAGAGTGCCTGGGAATTGGAGTAGAGGGCGCTGTCAGGGGAGGACCTCACTACTTCCTTTATTGCCTGGAATTTCATCCCGAAAGACATGGCATGACCCTGGAAGCATTCCTAGGTCCAGCATAAAAGGAAGCCTGCTGCCACACATGGACAAGTCAGAGTTGGGAGGCAGCGGGCAAAACTCAGTGGAGGTGGAGAAGGAGGAAGACTTATTGGTTATTGATTATTTATTGTGTAATTGTGGCTTGTTATTGAGAGACGATTGTGGAAAGTGTCTAGGAGATAAATAAAAATCCTTTATTTTATTCTATTAACGTCTGGTGTATTTTTGGGTCTGTGGTTTGGGTCTGTTTGGTTCCCCCTTGTTGTTACACATATTATTTAGTTGCATTTTAAACAGTAATTTTGCTGAAGGTTAGTGTTAGCCATTGAAATTGAAACTAAAAGACAGATGGCAATTTTGATGGCACTTAAGATGGCACTTATTAAATTCACCAACAGAGCACAGTATTACAAGATACTGAAACAAATAGAACATTAAATGGTAAATAAAAAAAAATCCAAAACAAATGTATAACTTTTTAAAAAGGCCAACCTTGGTTACAATATGATATTAAGAGTATCTTGATATAATGAATGCATTTTTCTACTTGTTACAAGGAAATAAATTACTTTCTAATAAAAATGTGACCTTCTGTATGCTTGTATTTTACTAAAGTTCCTCCCCGAAGATGAATCTTGAGAGGGCACAAAATGTACTATATAGTATGCTCTCAGCACTTTCTACATTAATTTTATCGAAACACACATTGCTGACTAAATTGAGGAGTTCACTTATGCTCTTCTCCTGCAAACACTGCTGAGAAAGCAAACTTGAAATGAAGAGATAGGAAGCAATCTAATGGGGCCCTAAAGTCATTAAAAAAAGAATTTGAAAAAAGGTCGTGGTCATGACCTGATTCTATCATATGTTTCTTGCTTTTATACATACTACAAAATTGCATCAAAAGCAAACACTTAAGTGGAAAACATATGTTTCTCTGGGAAAAGTGAATGCATTTTTTCTACATACACAGTTAAAGACTTGGCTAACAGTCCAGATTACATGATTAATACAGACAACAGATATATCATACAGCCATTGTTAAATTTCATAATTCTTGCTTACAGACATGCTGTGCTCTCTTCTATCAAAAATTAAAGCAATGCTTACCAAAAGGAGGTGAATTTGAACCATACCCAAACATAAACATAAGCGAAGAATACAAGAATTTGGGAGAGCAGAAAGTACAGCAGTGAGGTCAAGTCAGGTCAAGTTGGGGAGCATGCATTGGTACAGTGCATTGCCACACCCACCACAATGAAACAGCTCAGGATCCAGGTTGGCAACTCCCTCCAGACACCGGTAGACACCCTCCAGAAATGACCGTCTTTCTGCTGCAGCCAGAAGTTACTTGGGCATCCCCATGGCCTGGTCCAGCCACACAGGTCCTCAACAATGAGGATTCTGCAAGCTGGATCCCCCCCGGGAAATCTCACCACATGGGTGTAATGCCATAACTGATGCTCCCTCACAATTCAGGTTATGTGCCTGATTCGGGACTCCATGAACAACCACTCATTTAACGCAAAGTCAAACGAGCGGTACACAAGGATTCTCTGAAGAGACACAGTACCGAAGGAGTGCAGTTTTCATCTCAGGTCACTAGATAGCATCCATGTCTCGCAACCATCTAGCAAGACAGAAAGCACCAGGACTCTAAAGACTTGGACCTTCATTATTTTGTATAGATATCTGGAGCACCACACACCCCTTTCCAGCAACCTCGTGTCCCCCCATGATCTCCCAATCTGTCTACTGACCTCATAGGAAGAGTCACCAGAGACATGAATGTCACTGCCGAGGTAAGTAAACCTCTTGACAAGGTTGACAGACACAATGCTGATGCCCCACAGCCACTGGACCCCATAACCCTGCCCAACACCCAGTCCATGTAAGCACTGAACAGAGTAGGAGCAACAACACAGCCCTGACAAACCCCAGAATCAACAGGGAAGAACCCAGAGGTTCTGCCTGCACTCTGCACAGCACTCACAGTACCATTTTACAGGCCGGGCATGATATGCAACAATCTTGAGGGGATCCTGCAAAGTCTCAGGATGTCTCATAGGGCAGCTCAATCAACTGAGTTGAAAATTTTATGAAAATCGACAAAGGGTGCAAAGCAACTCTGCCGATATTCGCGTTTGTACACCATAAGAACCCTCAGTGTCAGGATGCAGTCGATTGTACACTTCATAGGTGTAAAACCAGACTGCTCCATTTGCTGGTAGGTGTGCAATTGATCACGGATCCTATTGAGAATGACTCTAGCAAGGACCTTACCTGGCACCAAGAGCAGTGTTTTCCCCCTGTAGCTGCCGCAATCCAGGTGATCACCCTTCCCTTTCCAGATAGGGACGACAAGTCTCGTTTTCCAGTCTGTTGGGATGACGCCAGTCTCCCAAATAGAAGCAAAGATCGTTTGCATTGCCAGGAGGACAGCTTTACCACCAGCCTGGAGATGTTTTCCCTGGATACCACAGATCCCCACATCCTTACCTACCCTCATCTGGTTCACCACTTATACGATCTCAGTGAAATTGGGTGGTTCACAGCTAATTGGAGGATCAGCCTGAAGAACTGTGGATTAGCAGAAGAAAAAAAATCTTCTACCTCTTTGGCCTCTTTACCTACAAACAGACAAGCTTTTGTCAATGACCTATCTTCTGAATATAAGCTCACTCTGCCTCTGACCCGTATGTGGTTTTAAATGCTTCCATGGTCACTACACATTATGTCCTGCAGTCATTTTGGACGACAGATATCTATATTTGCTTCAGGGATGCAAAACTAGAACTCGTTCAAGGAGTTCTTGGTGTTCCCTGAGCCTTCTCTTCTTCTTAAAGGGCTGGGTCCCCAAGAAAATTAGTATTTTCCTGCACCATCTGATAGGTAGGAAGGTCCTTTCTTCTAGGACTGTGCACCATTTAGAGGCCAGGGGGTGTTGCCACCTCAACTTTTCTTTTTCTAGAGTGCCGCTACACCTAACAGTAGCCTATTCAGAGTACTGTGAACAGAAACATAATTTATGCTGCCTCCTGCCAATGCTATACAGTTGTATAAGCATGGCATCTGGTGTTGCCACTGCACTTATATGCATTATCATGGCCATTATCATGTATCTCCCTATACTACTTGCAGTTCTGATAGGATCTTGTACCAGACTATGCAAAGTTTAGACCACCAGTCATTGAAAATCACTTAAATAGTTCTCTGTATTTCTAATATTAGTCATTACATAAAGAGAAATTTTCATGCTGTAAGACAACATTCAGAATGTCACATTACAATAAAGAATATATAGTGCTTGGAGAATGCAAATGTTGTTTATATTTAGGAACAAAATGGGATATGTGTTGGTGAGGGGTGTTGTGAAAGAGCAAATTGTTTTCTACCATTGTATTTCTGAGGTGGCAGTGATAGATTGGCTATCTAGTTATGTGAAGATGATTGCTTGTGTTCTGTTTTATGTGTTGTATTCACCTCATTATTTGACACCCATTGCAACCCCAATACACTTTGAAGGGGATCTCTCTCTGAATTGCCTTTCCCAGGACTTCTTCCATTCCCCACCCTTTTTATTTTTTTGTCTTCTTATGGAGTCAAGGCTGGGGGTTTGTCAAGAAACAATGAATGTTAAATTCTGTTGAGGCATTCCTTGTGTGATTTTGGGATATACAAAAAATAAATTCTTGTTGTTATCACAAAAAACAAGGTAGGCTATTAGCACTAGTTATCTAAAACTGAATAGGATTTCTTTGTCAGTTTGTGTACTTTGATATGAAAAGTTTAGAAAAAGTATGTGCTAGTGCAAATATTCCTCGAAAGATGAAGCAAAAATATAGCCTCTGCTGGAAAATAATAATTTATTAATTATTTTTTATTATTGTAATCTAAACTGGATGATCTGATTGGAAACTGAAGAACTGATAAATTAATCATTTTCGTGGATGATTTTCAAGTATTTTAGAGGACCCTAAAAATTTCATACATTGTATTTTCAGGAGACTCACCACCTCTGTATTTCACAACAATGTACCCACAAATAAATTAAATCCCTTTTAGTGTTGGCTTCTACCTTGTGCCCAGTACTGTCTGGGAGACAGGCTTGAGCTCTCCTGTAATGCAATAAGGGAAAATGGATAAATAACTAATATATCTTTTTCAAAATAGATAAACCATTGGTTTTAACTAGCAACAAGTTGTATGAACTTCACTCTTTCAAAAATTCTTTTTTTAGACACAAGCCAAGCAAAATGACACCTTTTATTGGCTAACTAAAAAGATTACAATATGCAAGCTTTCGAGGCAACTCAGGCCCCTTCTTCAGGCAAGATGTAATCAGACACAAAGAAAACAACAGTGTTTTAGTTTTTGATATTTTCAATATATAAATATTGTTTATCTGTCAAACTCAACAGGACACCAAATTGGACTTGAATGCAGTTGCATATTCACTCATTATGAGGGACACACATATACACATAGACTTGCATACTTACATTATATTTCAGCTAGTTGTGTGTGGTCTTCGGGACAAAAAAACAACCAGAAGACTCCCAAGCAGTTTTACTATATTGGTGAATTTGCAGAGTCGTCAAGTAAGTGGACCGGACGGACGGACGTGTAGTCCGGTGCAGCTGTGGCACAAATTGAGTGGGAATGGTTGGATCCTGTCTCAGGCAAAAGTATAGTAGCTCACTGTGTGAACGTACAACGTGCATGTATCACAAAGCTGAATTTGTTTGCTTAGGTTGAATGAGAAGTGAGGTGCAAGTAAGCGGTGAAAAAATGTAAAAGTGCATGCATGCGCCATGTCATTAAGTCCAAGTCATACTTATATAAACATCTACATCTTCCATAGAATTCACACTAACTCCCGTGGCTGTGGTTGAGCGTTAGCAGAGCCGACTGCTCCATAAACACATATATACACACACACACACAATACACACATCTTTCATAATGAGGTGCATTCAAGTGCCAAAAAAAATGTAAAAGTGCATGCATGCGCCATCTAGTGGCTGTGGTTGAACATGAGCAGAGCGGACTGCTCCAAACACAAACACACACACACACAGGTCTTTCGTTTATATGTGTTTAATACATAGAGAATAACTGTATCAACTTTAAGCAGTTTCCCGATTTCAGTTTCTTCACTGCCATCATCTAAATTGTCCTTCCCCAGTCTGGATAATAAAAAACATCATAAAGTAAAACTGGGGGTTAGTCTTTAAAATAAGTTGATGCTTTCCAAATCTAAACATCTTCTTGAATAAATACAGCCTTTTATGATTCAATGTGCGTTTTTTGTGTATATTTAATAGTTATAAAATTTGAAAACAGTTGAATGTTTTAAATATAAAAAGTTAATAAATGTAATAATTATAGAATTTCATATAAAATGCATTTGGATTATTTGGTTATTGTGTTTTATGATAAACTCACATGCTCAGAGTTTTATTGTTCCTTTTGATAATAAAATCGGTGCCTTAAATGACAGATTCAAATGTGATGACCATAGCAAAAGACTCCAATAAATCAGACTTCATTTTATGAGCTACTAGCCAGCCTATTTATACTGAAAGTTGCAGTTTGGCACTGTTCCTGAAAGCTGTTTTCACAGCTAATAAAAAATGTGAAGTGTCTGCATACAGCTATATTTTATAGGCTAAAGCAGAAAATACAAGAGATAATGAATTAAGGTATATTTTGAGTCTGGCTACTGATTTTGATAGTATTCCTCAAGTGGAAATATGAAGAGTACTATAAAGAAATTAGTATTCTTCATAAACTGGAAATGAAGTAGTGTGCTACAGGTAATGTTAACCTGCATGAAATAATAATATATAATTTCATTTAACGGAAGGTTAGTAAATGTAAATGTAAATGTAAGATGCATTCTTTGACAAATACAACTTTTTCCAGATGGAGCAATCTTGTATAATTAAAAAAATGTTTATGCAAAGCATCAGATTTCACCTAAGCATGCCATATTACCTTTATATATACTGTATATATTGTCTTTGTTCACAGCAAATGATCGCTTTTTTTTATACAAGCACAAATATTATTAGAGACAGTGTTAACACTTAAAGGCATTCTAACCACTATTGCATGCCTAGTATTGTTATGGTTTTCTTGATTAAATATGTGCTGAATTATTAAAAATGATGAACTCCTTTTCCAATATAATTAAACAGGAAATATTGTATGACATGACAGTGATTTCATTGCTATACCATACCTATTAAATTATAACAACATACAGAAATTAAAATATATAAGCAAATTAACTTTATTTCTATGTGCACTAGTATTTTGTTCCTCTTTTAATGTGTGTATGGTAATATTGTCTATTTATACCCTAAATCTCCCAATTTATTTGAAGAAACTCCTAATCTACAGTTTATGATGAGTGATGAATCTCAGGTTTTTGACACTTCTGGTTCAATTAGTTTAATTCTGGGCATTTTTGCACATGCACTCTCACTGATTTATTTAGATTATGGTTATTCTAACAATGTCATTATGTGCTTCATCATGGCCACTATTTTATGATTATTTTATGATTATTTGCATGTTGTTTCCATGTTGTTTCTACTGGTTAAGCCAGTGGTCTGCCACATGACATAGAGATCATGTGATTGGTCACCATTATTCATGTCAGAGCCAAGACAGAACTGTCCAAATGCTCCCACGCCTTAACCTCACAACATAATAGTCATTTAACAAAACTGTAACTAACAAAACACTTCCAATCTGTACTTTGTAACATTACATTAAGAGAGCTTATTTGTTTACACTAGAAGCCAAATTCAAAAGATTACCAGTGGATATTTTGTAACACTGCAAAGCAAATAAAACAAAATATCCCTTTAGCACCGTGTAAAACCAGCATAATAGATAACAGGTCATATATTATTATTATCTTATACAGCATAAAGTCAATAATAACTGCCTCAGAAGTCACTTGATGCTCAGGCTTACATTCAATTACCAGGACTTTAAGTCTGCTCAGTCTATCTTGGCACAATGTTGAGGGTGAGTAATTTTTAATCAATTTTAGTTTAAACAATACTTTTAGCTTGGCCACAATGCATTTCAAGAGGTGTCAGTTCATCTTTAAACGTGGCACAACATATTGTTTTCAAGTGCTTCATTTGACACTCAAAGCCTGTTGTCAAATCACCAGATAATGTTAGTAATGGCACCGTTACTAATACAATGAATTTCTGCACAACTGTCCTAAAAGGCCCACCAGCCCAGGACCTGGGGGAAATACTTCTATTTTCTGCCCCTGTCAGCACTTTGCAGTATGCTGTTATGCTTCACCTGTATAAAATGGTAGGATGCATCTGTCTGGTATTCAGTTCTGAGCAAAATACTTGGTAGGTAATAGGAAGAAAAAATTCTCATAACTAGCTTAAAATAACTTCAGATTGACATTAGAGCAAGACCAAGGGTGAATTCTCAGTTGCCCAGTTTTGACTAATATAACTTACTAGAAATAGCCATCAAACCACGGTATAAAGGAAGGCACCTCTATTGATGTATAGATAGATAGATAGATAGATAGATAGATAGATAGATAGATAGATAGATAGATAGATAGATAGATAGATAGATAGATAGATAGATAGATAGATAGATAGATAGATAGATAGATAGATAGATAGATAGATAGATAGAACATTATTTGTCCCGGGAGGAACATAATCCTCACAGTTCTGCTAGCTTTGACCTGGTGAGAAATAAGCCTTGTGGAGCAGACAGATAATTGCTACCTCCACTCTAATTTTTGTATGATAGCCAATCTGCAGTGGGTCCAGGTGGTCTACCACAAGAGGACCCATAGAGTCCAGGACCAGTCTCTCAAAGGTTTTCATGATGTGAGACGTAAGTGCCACTGGTCTGTAGTCATTAGATGAAGAGGCACCTGCCTTCTTTGGAACTGGAACAATGCAGGATACTTTTCACAACAGCTGCACTTTTTTAGACTTAGGGACAGACTAAACAGGTGACAAAGGACATCACAAAGTTGGTCAGCACAGGCCTTAAGAACTTGAGGACTGATTCCATGTTGTCCCGCAGCTTTTCCTGTGTGAAACTTCCTAAGTTGTCTCTTTACTAGGTCTTCAGTGATAGACTGCTCACACTCGTGGTCAGAGGTGGACTCGTTATTGAGCATTCTAGTTGATGTGGTAGGAATTGCTGATATAGTAGGGATAATGTGGGGAGATTGGTTATATGGCAGCGGGAGGGAAAATCTATTTAAAAATTGGTTAACATTAGCTTTGTCCACATCCCCTTCTATCACCTGAGCCCTGGATTGCCTGATTATGCTCAGTCCATTCCAGATATTCTTCATGTTATTCTGAGTGACTCTATTTATTATTTTAGCTTTGTAAGCATCCTTTTCTTCACCAGTTCTACAGAGGGGGAAGTCTCTTGTGTTTCGTGTTTGGAATTACTTGTTTGTTTGCCTTCCCATTTTGCTACCTGTGGATTCAAGTTTTGTCCTGGATCGTCTCCTGTTTTGAGTGTATGGACAGTCTGGTGTCTTCCTGCTGCATGAGAACTGTCTGAGAATTTGTTGTCATCCTGCGAAGAAAGGAGCAATCATGATCCCATTCACACATCATCATCTCATCAGGAAATACCGGTAGGACTGACCTTTATATTCCATACTGTATACAGCATGCTGATCTCTGGACTATCTATCTCCATCATTTTATATCATCATTTGCCGTTTTTCAGGGACTTCATTGTGTGGGGTTTTTGTCTGTGATATGTTATCGCTTAATTTGTGTTTATTGTATAATCGCCGGAAGGGAACTGGGGTAGGATCATTGTAGTTTGCATATATCCATCCATCCATTTTCCAACCCGCCGAATCCGAACACAGGGTCACGGGGGTCTGCTGGAGCCAATCCCAGCCAACACAGGGCACAAGGCAGGAACCAATCCCGGGCAGGGTGCCAACCCACCACAGAGTTTGCATATATTTCATTTCTTATTGTTTTATACATTCTGCCATTTCTCTTTTATTACAGGTTGCTTTTTTGTCTCTGTGAGGGAGTGTGTGTGAGTTGGGCCAAGGCTAGGTGTGTTCCTGGGATCTCCACTGAAAAGATAAATAAATCATCGTCATATCTTGGTTTTTTAGTCCGCTACAAGGGTTTAGGCAGTTCTGGAGCCGCATTGAACCATTATGCTGTCCACGAATGCTCACACAATGAACAATGTCTTAGATGTTTAAGAAGAATGGATGCTTTAAATTACAGTTTTACTCAAGCGATGCTTGCTATTGCACACACCAATTTGAATCGTTCAGGTTGTATCTTCTGCTTCTAACTTCTAGTATTTAATGCTTGGTTTCTCTGCGAATGCTGTAAACATAACTAATGATTAAATCAAACCCTGAATATTATCTCAATGACACTTGTCATGTTTATTGATATCATTTGCCCCTGTGTTGAATGTAATAGAGAGCTGTGCTTGTTCAAATGATTTGTTATTGTTGTTAGCTCTTTCAAATGTAGAGATCAGGAAAACATCCTGACAGAAGGACCTCCAGGTCTTTATTGTAATCTGTCTTATATGTTTGTTCAGATCTTTCAGTAGAAGTGATTTGGGATGCTGAAGGATATTGGGCATCTTCACAGAGGGACCTCTTGTCCTCTGTTAAATAATTGGTTATTAAACCTGAGTTAGCCAGCCTCGGCCATCATTTGATTTGAAAATGTAGCCCTTCCAGGGTTAGCAATCTGAGCATCCTGACAGGAGCGTTGCTTGTGAGCAGATCCACTTCTGGCCATTCCTAAGGTAGACTAGGTCCTTGCAGTGTAATGAGAAGTAGTAATAAATGAATGTCACATTGGTAGCTATTGCAGTGGTTTACATGTACATCAAGGCTAATAATTTATGTATTTACAGTATTAACTTGTCCACCAATATAAAAAGAAACTTAAAGTATCTTTTGTCACACACGTGCGCATGGGAAACAGCTGAAGGACCTAAACACTAGTAATTCTACGCCAGGCCAGGGGGCAGCGGAGTGTACTGACTATCTCTCTCAGTCTCTTGCAGACCTTTCCCGGGAAATCCCGCCTCTTGCCGGCCCCAAGGATGACATCACTTCCGGGCACGAGGATGCCACTCCCAGTTCCTGCACCGTTGATGTCATTTCCTTTCCAGGCCTTTAAAACTGCCATCTTGCCTCAGTACAGGCAGTTCTGTTCTGGACTCTGATCTATACACATCGTGTACAAAAAGAAGCAATTTTGCAGCCGAGCATATTATACGGGTGGCTGCCCCAACTCTTTATGATGTCTCTGACTCATTCTTGTTACACATTCTTGTATATTTTTATATGACAAGACACAAGCAAATGTTTTTGCTACCCAGCCATAAAAGTTTGTTTCCCATGGACTCAGAAGTTGAGCTATTGAATGTACTCTATAGAACCTGTTTCTTGTCAGAAGCTTTTCTTATAAGACACACATCAAAAAACATGTAAAAACACAGATCTGTTCCAATACATTGTTGGATACACACATAAGGATGGGGTACCTGCAGCCATACAACACTCATCTACACTGATATGTTTAAAGTATAGAAGCATTTATTTGTTTAGGACACTTAATAATAGGCTTTGAAACACAAATTCAATTTAAACACGTTTAGTGTTGTGAATGTGCCACAAACTGCACAGCCAACTTAAAATATTACACAATGCACCCAGAAAGTTAATCAATTTAAAATAATTTTATAAAATCCAATAGTAAAGTTAACATCCTTCATGCTGATTTGTAGCATTTAATGCAAAGTTGAAATAAAGAACTAATAATTCCCTCATTTTATAGTAATTTTTCTGTCCAACAAGTTGATGGATTTTAGTGTAATTAGAAAAAAAAAACCCTCCTTCACATGAAATATTGAAAACTGTTTTATAAAACCAAAAAGAATGAGAGCAGGACTCATAAAGAGAAACATAAGATAGCCCGGTGCTAGATGAATTTCCTTCCTTCCCTAGGAGACACCGCCATTAGTCCCCTAAGAATAAGTTATTAAAGCTGTCATGTGTGAGCACAGAGCTGTTCCCAGGGCACTGTATACTTGCATGGTTGAATAACCTGAAGTGTTTTACTTTTTATACTGTACAAGAAAATCACCTTGAAATAACTGTTGTTGAAGAAAGGACACAATTTAATAACCTACTTTATGTAGGTGGTACCATGGTGGAACTAAAGCAGGTTTATCAAGTTTAATTCATCTTGATGTTTAATCCATAAAAAGGTAACAAAAACATTTTTCTTTATAGATTGATTAAAAAAAAGTGGTGAAAATAAGGATGTTTAAGAAATGAAACCAAACTTTAAAGTTACTTCTGTGTCATTCTATATCTTTTCCCCCTTCATACTGTATATGATTCCACAAATTTAATCCATATTAAAAATGTTTTTTTTCTGTTATAGACTACACTAATGCTCCTGCCTATTTATAGCTGATTTTATGTTATCAAAATAAGCATATAATTATTGACTATGAAATTTTATTTTTTACAGTTCTAAGAAATGCTATTTACATTTTTGTTGCCATACCTGTAGTTCATCCCACCTCCTAAGGAGGCAAGTGAAGAAGAGAAGCATACTTTAGAACAAATCACAGCACAGAAACTGCACTCGTTAAAGTAGTAAATGACTTGCGAGTAAATGCAGACAGATGCCATTTATCTGTTCTCATCCTCTTAGATCTAAGTGCCGCATTTGACACCATTGATCATAATATTCTTAAGAATCGCCTTAGTCAGTGGGTGGGCCTCTCTGGCAGTGTCTTAAATTGGTTTGAATCCTACCTGGCAGGGAGAAAATTCTTTGTTAGTTGTGGTAATTATAATTCAAAGACACATGATATCCTATATGGTGTTCCACAAGGCTCTATCCTGAGTCCGCTGCTCTTCTCAATCTACATGCTTCCATTAGGTCAGATTATCTCGGGACATAACGTGAGCTACCACAGTTATGCTGATGACACACAGCTGTATTTATCAATAGCACCTGATAACCCCCATTCTCTAGATTCACTAACACAATGTCTAACCTGTATCTCAGAATGGATGAATAGTAACTTTCTCAAACTAAATAAAGAGAAAACCGAAATCTTAGTGATTGGCAATAATGGATACAATGAGGCTATTAGAAATAAACTTGATGCATTAGGATTAAAAGTCAAAACAGAGGTAAAAAGCTTAGGGGTAACCGTTGACTGTAATCTGAGTTTTAAATCGCATATTAATCAGATCACTAGGACAGCATTTTTTCACTTAAGAAACATAGCAAAAGTTAGACCTCTTATATCATCGAAAGATGCTGAGAAATTAGTTCATGCGTTTGTTTTCAGTTGGCTAGATTACTGTAACGCACTCTTCTCAGGACTACCCAAAAAAGACATAAATCGTTTGCAACTAGTGCAGAATGCAGCTGCTAGAATCCTTACCAGGAAAAGAAAATCCGAACACATTTCTCCAGTTTTGATGTCACTACACTGGTTACCTGTGTCATTCAGGATTGACTTTAAAATTCTGCTTATGGTTTATAAAGCCTTAAATAATCTCGCTCCATCTTATATATCGGAATGTCTGACGTCTTATATTCCAAATCGCAACCTCAGATCCTCAACTGAGTGTCTCCTTAGAATTCCAAGAGCAAAACTTAAAAGAAGTGGTGAGGCGGCTTTCTGTTGTTATGCACCTAAAATCTGGAATAGCCTGCCAGTAGGAATTCGCCAGGCTAATACAGTGGAGCACTTTTAAAAACTGCTGAAAACACATTATTTTAACATGGCCTTCTCATAACTTCACTGTAATTTAATCCTGATACTCTGTATATCCAATTCATTATAATAACTATTCATTCAAAATCTGTATTAACCCCTGCTCTCTCTTCTGTTTCCTTTTCCGGTGTCCTTTTGGTGGTGGCTTGCGCCACCACCATCTACCCAAAGCACCATGATGTTCCAAAAATGATGGATGGATTAAAAGCCAGAAGTTTGTATGACCATTCACCATCAAGTGACTCCGTGAGAACCCTAACTACAAAGAGGACTATTTCATTTATGTTAGGTAGAATGCCCAGAGGGGACTGGGTGGTCTCGTGGACTGGAACCCCTACAGATTTTATTTTTTTCTTCAGCCGTCTGGAGTTTTTTTTTTGTTTTTTCTGTCCACCCTGGCCATCGGACCTTACTCCTTTCTATGTTAACTAATGTTGTCTTATTTTAATTTTGTATTTTGTCTTTTATTTTTCTTTTTTAGCACTTTGAGCTACTTTTTGTATGAAAATGTGCTATATAAATAAATGTTGTTGTTGTTGTTGTACTTAGATCCCTTACAGAAAAGAAAAGGAACTCCAGAAGTTACACAATATGCCCCCCTCTCTTCCAGGGGAGCAAAAAACATTGAGATCAGAGGAACTACTCAAGAGGTTGCCTAACACAAGAACATTTGCTACAAGAGTGTGGTCTTGACAGTCACCTAATTTTTGCTGTGACATTTAAAACACACTCAACCTTTAACATCCTACAGAGGGGGGGGCTTATGATACAAAGATGTTCTTTAGCCCAGTTACATGTGAAGAAGTCAAAAGGCTGTTCTTTCGCTCTTTTTTGTAGATTTACATTACATTTATACACCTAGTAGAATAATCACCATTGAGTAACATCAGTTTGGGGACTGTTTTGAAAGAAGTGTATAAGTTTACACAATTATACATCACAAGTGAAAAGCACTAAACCAAACAGAGTGACACAAGGATAAGTACTCCTATCTTAGCTACTAAGAAACAAGCATCAAAACCATGATCAATTTGAAAGATATTCACAGAACCAGGGAGTCTTCAAATGATTCTTAAACACACTGAGCGAGTCAATGGTTCGAATCTAGGCAGGCTGATATTTCCAATAGCTAGGAGCTTTCAGGTGAAATCACCAGACACCATTCACTAGCAAACCTGAGTGAGTGAGAAGAAGTTGAGGAATTTTTGAGTATTTCCATATACAAAGGTGATGACCCATCGACTACTCTGTAGGCAGGCATCAAGGATTTGAACTTAATGCATGCTGCTACAGGGATACAGTGGAGTGACCTGAAAAGAGTTTTATGTATCCATCTTGGCTGGTTGAATAAAAGATGTGCCACTAAATTTTTAACCACCTTGAGGAGTTTGGAAGCACATACAGGTACACCTTCCAGTAAGGAGATGGATTAGTCCAGACGTGCAGGACCAATGCCTGAACCAGAAGTTGTGCTGCATACTCCGTCAAATACAGCCTGATCTTACAGATTTTATATAGAGTGAGTCTTCACATTTGTAGTCTACAGTCTTGGAGATATTTCCTTATCTGAAGACTACTGTGTCTTATCAGGAAGGAAATAAATAGCATTGGCCAATTCCTAATTAAGGATAATTTTTGTGGAACATACTGAAGAGACCACAATGCCAAAAATAAAATGAGCAATTCTAATGAAACTATAGAGGAAATATTTATAGGCACATGGCAACAAAATTCAATGCAACATAACTTAAGCAAAGCAACTGTTTGTCTTGCACAAGACCACATACTACCAATTGTAATCACTATTTAGGCCTCTGAAAGCTTTTTTTAATACATCCAATCTTTTAATAATACACTTAATGTATTCATTCTGTAATTTAAAGGCAAATGAAAACACAACAATATTTCCAACCAAGATATCAAAACAGAGACAGAGCAGAGCTTGACATCAGAAACAAACCAAGGGCAAAATCAATCATGTCACTGCTACCAGGCAAAACAAGTATTTTTTGATTATCAGGAAGTTATTTGCTGATTTTTTAAATAAAAAAAAAACGATGAACTGACACCCTAAAACATGTTTACACTTTGAAATGGTGGATAATTTGGATGCCATCATATGCACTGTTCTCTTATATTAGACCATGACAGTGGAGACTCATTATGTATAGGTGGTCTTTTCCATGTACATTTTGTGTACCTCCATCAATTCTTGCCTTATTTGAAAACTCTCATTTTTTTTATAATCTCAGACAAACATTCTTAGATATCTTCAGGGTAAACCTAATGAACCTGTCCACGTAGGGCTTGTCTTAGTATTCCTGTTCCACTCTTAGTTTCTCTTTCAGCTTTCATGACTCTTTTTTCAACAGAGTAGTATTTATTCACAATAATTGGCTGTAAACATGCTTAGCTTTATTCAATAATAAATCTCTGCTGCTCTTACTAAAATATTACAAGGCTGCTGATTGCTTCTTTTTTTAAAAAAATTGATCCTTGAAATTGTGAGTGCAGTGTACACTTCAACACACTTCCATTTTTGGAAACAATGTGTAACGGCCGACCCCTTCACCTAGACCAGCAACTACACAACCAAGACTATTTACTTGGCTAACCTGAGGATTCTCCAGATAATAACAAGCCGTACTCCTTACAAACAGTCCTTTTTACCCAAACAACGAAATAACAGGCAATGCAAATCAGAGATGTAAAATCAAGTACAGATATATTGAAAGTGAATGAATATATATACACAAGGACAAATACTCAATATTATATATACGTACACAATTCCTCTATCTCAAAGACACCAGTGAAAAATTATATATATATAATCTATTTACCCGACGAATATACAGTAATAAAAGAAAATACAAAGCCCTCCCTTGCTCCTAACAATAAATGAATACACACAAAACACAAACACAGATCAAAACAAACGACAATTGGAATGGATGTGATATATGAGTCCAGAGTTATTAAAGTCCTGAATTAAATGAATACTGTCCGAAATTATATTTTGCTCCTTCCTGTAAAAAAACATAAAACGATCTCACCGTGTGAGTCCTTGGCAGTGGCTGAATGTAATCCGAACCCTGGGGTTTCTTCTCACTGGCTGTCACAATGCAGTTCTGGAAAATGAAAAGGCAAACAGTAAAGTTAAGCAATGGTTGCAGATGAAGATTTGGAAGATGAACGTGAAAATGACTCCTTTCTCCTCTCCACCTCTCCTTTCTTTTTTGATCTCCTTCCTCCTTCTCTTATTTAAATAACAAATATTCCAGATCTAATGGTTGTAGAATCAGGAAATTCCAGTCTCGGGGTCGCAGTCTCCCCACATCGTCCTTTCCCATTTGTTTTCTGGGGACAACATTTACTTACACACACACGATAGTAAACGGGACGATGTAAACAAAATGCGACTCAGCACAAACACAAAAAATACCTACTATTATGTAGTCCCACTACAAATGTTCTTGTAAACATGAGTAATCTCAAATGTGGCTTATACTGTAGGTATTCTGAGAGACATGTCACTTGGCATAGCAGATATTTGTGAAGTGTCAGAATAACAGTAATAAAAGCTAAATGTTTATAATATTGAGCTCTTGTACCATGTATTACAAAAGCATTCCTTTGTAAAAGTAGGAAATTCAGTTTGTCTAATTTTAGTTATTAACATTCCATAATTGGGATCCACCACATGAAGGCACACATCTTAAAAGTGGAAAGATATGACTTGACTTCAGAAATCCAATGCCATTCTGAATTAGTCAAGCTATTATTATTATTATAGAATTATTTTTACCGCTGAAATCAATCCTAATTTAATCATCTAGAATTCTAAGTTTCATTGCATTAAAACGAACACACTACAGAAAATATTTATTATATAATAGAGAAAGGACACTATAAGCAGAGGACATCATACCAATAATCTGCAGGAGCCTGGAAACTTGCTGTACCTAACAGCAGGTGGTACAAAAGGTATTGTTTTCCAAGCAACATGTTTAGAGTCAGATATGCCGAAAAAGCTTCATAAGGATCTGAAACAGTAAGCATTTGAGAGAGACTTTATACAATAACATCTGAATGCTTAAACCGTCTATCAATAGAAATTATTAGCATATTGAGTACAGCTCTTGGTTCTAAGATAACCTTGAGGACATTTACATGCATAATAATGATTATTTTCCCTCTCTAGCGCTGTAATTTCTTGAAACACATTGGAATGCCATTCATTCTTCAAAAAATATGTAAATATTGACAAGGTTGTAACATTCACAGTTAAAAACTCAAAACTTAAAGCACAATTCAAAGTACAATAGCAAAGGGTCTTAAATTTGAGAGCAAAAGATCCAATTATTCAGCAAAAATTGTGATGGACAGAACTCAAAATATAAATCCTGAGCATAGGCAGATAAAAATACAAGTATATAATGACATTTTTGAGATTCATAACTTAAACAAGTTGAAGTTCAAGTTAAACCTTTAGAATGGTTGTGTAGATTACCTTTCTCTGCATTTGGCTGCAGAAGCCTAGAAAGAATCTTGGATAGGAATTTGAAAGAAAAAGCAAAAGATAAAAGCCTGTGGTTGAAGGATTGGTAATAGTGCAAAAATGTGAAATCCATACAGACCAAATGTGAATAAACATTGTGCCCAGTTGTAGCCAGGTATGTATGTATCATCATTAACTTCTATTACTTTAGGATACTTAATAAGATGGATGCTATTTCTGTGTAATGGGAATTATTTATTTAATTGGATTTTTAATGCCATTTAACACTTAAAGGAATTTTTTGGTGTACTGTCAATAAGGACCTGAGCACCTAAAACAGTTGCAAAGGACCACCAAAAGAATCAGTAGTCAGAAATGTTGCTATAGTAAATAACAGAAAAAAACTTGTCAAAACCCAATATGTTAAATCAAACCCATAGTCAAAATAAAGATTGCAAATCCTTTTTTCTTATACCACACCAAAACACTTGTTTAAAGTTTTGCTGTTTTATCTTCAATATTAGACACCATTTAGCAAGCGGCACTGGGTTATAAAGCCACAAGACCATGCCTCCAGCATCTGAGCAAGTGCATTGTGTTGCAACAGGACCAGAAAATCACATTGCCCAAATCTAAACAAAATGACAGTGTTGTAAAATGAAAAACATAATATTAAAAGGAAAACATAATGTTAATGACCACAACCTGATTCATCATATTCCCAGCCACAAGCCTGTTATTTGACAGCAACCTGTTATCACTAGAATACTGAGGAAGTTGGGCCTGGAGGCTGAAAAGTCTCTGAATGACTTCTTCCAAATGACAGATTGGGAAATGATGTACGAGTCAAATGAGGACAATATTGAGGGACTCTGTCACTGCATCACAGATTATATTAACTTCTGTGATGACAGTGGTACTCACAAAGACTGTGAGTTGCTTTCCAAACAGCAAGTCCCAGAAAAAAACAACATTCAAATCTGAGGGACATAAGTGTGCGCTAAAGTAAAAGGAAAGGAAGATTACAAAGCTAAAATAGAAAAGAAAGTCACTCAGAATATAATTATGGAACTCCAGAGCTGAGGTATTAGAAGGGGAGGTAGACAATGCTAACACCCTGAATCAATTTTTAATAGATTTTTCCTCCCAATGACCAGTCTCCTCATACCATCCCTACCACATCAACAACTCCTACCATGACAACTGGAATAGCCAGTGACAAGTCCACCTCTGACTGTCAGTGTGGTCTGTCCATAACTGAAGACAAAGTAAGCAGACAACTAAGGAAACAACACACAGGAAAAGCTGTGGGATCTGATGTCAGACCTGTTCAGTCTGTACCTAAGGCTTCAAGAAGTTCCACTGCTATGGAAAACTACAGAGCAGTGGCACTTACATCTCACATCACGAAAATCTCTGAGAGACTGGTCCTAGACTGTATGAGACCTCTTGTGGTAGACCACCTGGGCCCACTGCCATTTGTCTATTGAACAAAGATTGGAGTAGAGAATACAATTACATGTCTGCTCCACAAGGCTTATTCTCACCTGGACAAAGCTGGCAGTACTGTGAAGATTGTGTTTTTTGATTTCTCTAGTGTTTTCAATACCACCCATCCATCCCTGATAAGGGGTAAACTCAGTGATATGTAGGTGGATGACCCTATGGTGTCCTGGATAATGGACTATCTGTCAGGTAGACCGCAATTTGTGAGAATCGAGGACTGTGTTTTTGATACACATGTGAGCAAAACTGGAGCACCACAAGGAACAGTCCTGTGTCTTTAATTCTTCAATATGTACACCTCCAACTACTAATATAACAATTGGTTGTGTTAATTGCAGAAATTCTCAGATGATTCAATTTTTTGATAAAGGGGATGAGACAGAGTATAGGAGTCAGGTGGAGAAATTTGTTTCCTGGTGCAAAGAAAATTGTTTGCATCTTAACATCAGCAAGACCAAGAAATTGGTTATTGACTTTCCCCGCACCAAAGAGTAATTAAAACAATACTGAGCACAACTATGAACAATATTGCACATTCTCTTTCTGACACACTAACACTTAAGTATTTTCAGCCAACAAATCATTCAGCAGAAGTGTATGAAGAAACGCTATTGGGGATCCTTCTCACCAACGGCAATATGCCTGCGTAATGCCTCAATGTGACTTTGACAGCCAAGTCAGAACTTTTCTTTCTTTTTAATTTTCTTGCTTTTTAGTCATTCTGGTGTGTGTTCAGACCAAAGTGTCTGTCTATCTATCTATCTATCTATCTATCTATCTATCTATCTATCTATCTATCTATCTATCTATCTATCTATCTATCTATCTATCTATCTATCTATCTATCTATCTATCTATCTATCTATCTATCTATCTATCTATCTATCTATCTATCTATAAATACTAATAAAAGTCTACACTAAGAAATGCCAAATATAGTGTACAGAGAGAAGTGTTGATGCTACACACTTTCAGCAGAAGAAGAAGCAATCCTGAACCTGTTCAGTTTATAGGAAACCTAACTCAGTCTTCTGCCGCTGAATAATACCACATCTTCTTTTTCACTAGCACCATACTTTACAAATAGTGCTTTAAAATCTGTTTCAAGTCTCTTGTCTCATTAATAAAGACCTCATACATAATATGATACATATACTATGCATTGGATTAATATGTTTATAAAAAAAATTTAAAAACTTGTTTATAAGATTGATTCCATCCATAATTAAAACTAATATTACCAGATACATTTAATTTTATATTTAAAAAAAAATTCCCCCAATGCCCTTGCCTTTACTGTCAGTGAAGAATGATATTGTTTTCAGTCCAGAGATTTACTTACATTCTTGTTCAATTTTCCAAACAAATGGAAGTCAGAAAAAATATGAAATATTCTGAAGGTAGATTAAGGATTACATCACAGTGCAATGAAATATTTAAACATATTGCTCTGCTACATTCCACAATTTACATCTGATTTATTTAAAACAATAAAAATGTAGTTTAATCTTGAACATAGTGTTAAATCTTATGGCAACTAATTTTCACACTGCCAATATTTTAATGAGTAGCACTGTAAGCTAATTTGAGTTCCTGGCTGCTATATATTTGCCTCCAATTTTGCCAATTTCATTTTCTGCAATAGGAAGGATCTTCCATGAAATCCCAGCTACAAAACAGCAGTATCAATGTCAGGTAGTCTGCAGGTGAATGTTAATTATGCATTGTTCGAAAGAAACAGAAGTAACTGCATTATTTGTCAAAATTTAGCAATCCATAAAAAATCCAAATGCATAAAGTAGCATGTTAGTAATTTTCTAAGTAGAAGATGATTAGCAAGGTTTTTTGTTAAGCAAACTTTTATCACAAAATTTAAAGTAAAGTTACAGCCTGAAATTCCTGTGTAAACCAAGATATTACCATAATGAATATAACATGTTTCCACCCAAAACTAAAAAGATATGAATTGGAATTAATTAGATTTTTTTAAAGTTTAAAACTTTCAATTTTTGATCATTTTCCCAACAAGATTAGTGTCCACCTCTCTAAGCTTTCTAGTTTAGATATTTATTTTAAACATTTTGTTTTCCATTATGTTTTGAAAGAAACATACAAAATCAAATTTTGCACTAAACAAACGTGCCATACTTTTTATCAGGGTTTTGTTGTATGCTACCCTCAGGATTGGGAAAAATATGAACACATAATCATAGAAAGCTTATATTCCCTAGTTGATAAATAATACCTGGCATGATAATAAAATATTAGGACAAAAATACTAGACAAGTAAAAAGAGAACAAGAACTTTTGAACTAATAAATCTGCTACAAACATTAACAAGGTGAACAAAAATAAACACATTTAAGAAATCTAAACATCTGAAGAAGGAAGGGAATGGTATCCATCCTTCCATCCATCCATCCATTTTCCAACCCGCTATATCCTAACTACAGGGTCACGGGGGTCTGCTGGAGCCAATCCCAGCCAACACAGGGTGCAAGGCACGACCCAGCCCACCACAGGAATGGTATCCAAGGAGACTTAAAACATTTATGATAAAATTGGTTACATTTCTTTCTTTGGTTTTCCAGTTGGAGCACAGGCAGGTCAAGTGACTTGCTCAGGGTCACACAGTGTCAGTAGTCGGATTTGAACCCACATCTTAATGGTTTGAAGTCCAGAGCCTTAACCACTACACCACACAAAGTCCAAATGCAGAGAAAAAGAATAAACTAGAATATAAAGAATACAACTCAAAACATTCAACTCTGAGGACAAGAACCAAATCCAAAATCTTCAAAGCAGATGAACAAAGTTAAAAGCCAGTATAAAACATCGAAGATTATCTGATATTTAAACTTTTTTGTGTATAGTTCATTATTTTTGAGGTTACTTGAAATTGTTATTATGATTTATTTAGTTATTTAAGGTCATTTTCTTTAATTCTTTAATTCTTAATTCAGCTTAAGCATGTCAGGAAATGCTACAGGAACTCCTTCATATCTACAGCAATCCGCCTTATAATAATTAATTAATTAATTAATTAATTAATTAATATAATTCTTCAGCGTGACTGCTCTTTTTATCTTTAGCCAAATCAGAAGATGTTTCTTCTTTTTCATAATTCTTGTGTTTATTTATGTTAGTTGGTGTTGTCGTCAGTTGTAGTATTTCTGCATTCTTGACAGTACTATCTATCTATCTATCTATCTATCTATCTATCTATCTATCTATCTATCTATCTATCTATCTATCTATCTATCTATCTATCTATCTATCTATCTAATTAGTATATTATTAATGTTTGTTTTGTTCTGGAAAAAGTTTTTTTCAAAAACACATTTTAAGATATTTAAAGTAGAAGATATTTACTTACCTTTGTAATTATTTAATACTTATAAAGAAGTAATTATGATGAAAAATGAAGTGGTACATTGAAACAAATCAATGGTAATTTTTTCTCATCTACATGGTCCAGCAATGAACTAAAACAACAGTACTTTTCAAAATCAACGCACTACAATCAAAAGTGGGACCTCATGCACATAAACTCTGTTAATTATATTTTCAGAACTAACTATTTTCATTGGATGGAGCAGCTGGTGTCAATTTCACTTTTAAAAGCTTTAGTTAGTCTTTGCTGATTATTTCTATTTTTGGACAATTTTTTTCAGGCTCACTCGGCAATTTTCATTTGGAACACAACATAGTTTTGGAAAGAGTACTTCATTATTATAATGGGGAAAAAAACAAAATTCTATCAGTTGGAAAGACTGCTGCCAAGAATATATGGTCATGCTAGGCCCCTTCTAAACCACCCTGCAACCTCTTTACAAATTTGCATGGTATGAATCAAATGAATCAAATTGAAACAAATGCAAACACAACAAGAAGCTGTTCCTGCTGTGTTGTCAGATAAAAGCAGAATTGAGCTCATTTGTTTACATGTAAAAATGATTCTGATAGATAAGAAGTACAGATTGCAATCATTGAAAGAATGTGATGTTTTGATATTTACAGTATGTAGGGTGTATATGACTTTCCAACATAATGAAACACAAATGACTTCTTTTCTATTTTCTTAATGGGTTAATGCTTAATTTGGGAGGTGCTACTGTTTGCTTACCAGTAATGGTGTGTAAAGAATTGAGATGAGTCAAACATATGAACTTGTTGAACACTAATATGTTATATGTTATATGTTATATGTACTCTGTACTGTTGATCCAAAGTATTTAAACTCATCCACCTTCGCCAACTCTACTCCTTGCATCCTCACCATTAGAATCTGTGTAATCAACCATAATTGTTACTAATTTGTAAATGACAATCTTGCTAATTTTTTCATTATCACAATTTACAAAATGTACAAACTACAGTGTACAATTTTCAAATTGTCTTTTGTTTTTAAAAATGTTCTTTGAATAGCTCCATCTAGTTATTTATGCCCCAAAGTGCAAATAAACAAACAAAATAAGACCTAGATACATACTTTGTAATTATATGTAACAAAACAGGATATTAAAATCTGAATGAAATGTACAAGAAATAGAGACTAAAAGAGCTATTATTACCACAGAGTTACAGTCCAAAATATAGAAAATCAAGGAATTAGGTAAAGCACAATGACTTTTAGTTACGTATATATAACAGGTAAAATACTTAAATCTGAATATACTGCAGAGCACGAAAGTGGACAATAAGCAAAGGCTAAAACAGCTTCTTTATTAAATTAAAGCTCTTGCTGAATGGCCACTTTCCTTACCTGCTTGGAGTTCTGTAACTTGTCTCTATAATAGGAGGGTCAACAGGACTGCTATAAGGTTTCTGCTGGTGATCATCAGGCAGGGGCTGAGTTCCATCTTCATTATATTCATCAATGGAGTCACTAATGTCGGTCTCGTGTTTCTGAGTAGTTGTTTCACTCCCACTTGAGATTCCCATAACAGTAGTCTTCCCGTGACACATGGTATCATTTCACACAGTCAAGTTAATATTAACTTCATCCATGCTAATACTAAATTCTTATGAACCAGAGAAGCTTAATCTTCTCTTTGATAATGCAAAGAGCACCTACTCTCATTGTCATGTCTGTCTGCTTGAAACAACTTGGCTCCCATTTGACAGATTTTGATGAAGTCTGGCATGCTTATCTTTCGAGGAAATGTATGTGGAAAAAGCATTTGCACACTTTTTACATGTGTGTAATACCATATCATTATTAATTGATTTTGCTATCTACTTATCCTTTTAAGGGTCACTGAGCTAACCTGACCTTTCATAACTCTCAATGATAAAGTCAATACACATAAAAAATTGTTGTTGATGCTTTTGGCAGAATTTGTGAGCTCTTTCCAAGTTTAATGTAATCACCAATCACTTAAAATCAATAGAATGTATTTAACATGAATCAACAGGTGTGGTGTTAGGACACCCAACATCATCTTTCGAAACACAGGTTTGAGGATTTACATGTAACACTGATGTGAAAAAAATGAATTATTTTGTTTATTTTTCCTAAAATATACTGACTATAGAGAGCATGAGCCCTAACTAATAATCTTTTAACATATTCCCAAAATGTCACAAAAAAAAACAAAACTTTAATACTCACTACTCATTGTTTTTTCCCCAAGCCCACAGATTAAATTTGTACAAATCTTTATTTCTGTTTCTGGATTTGGATAAATGTTAACTGAAAGGTGAGAAGAGGTACTGTCTCAGGCACCACAGAACACTACAATACTCAACTTAAACAACTGTTTACACAAACAATAATATGTTAAAATGACCAATTATTAACTTTATATTAATCACAAATGAAAATGGACAGTGCTATTAGAAGGAACATGTATCTAGTGATCTCAGAAATGTCTGCTATACTCTGTGTGCTTTCCTCATTATCAGGATGGCCTGCTAATAGTGATGAACAAACCACAATGAACTTGTTATGCCTCAAGTTCAGCAAAATCTCTGAAATGTTCGGGGACTTCACCAAACTCAGTGTGATGCACTGCATGTCAGAGGGGAAAAAAAAACTGAGTTCACTGTCAGAGGATTATAATGGTGACCCTGGTGACTAGGGAAATGTCTGACAATTATGCAGGACTGAATTATTTTGGCCACGAATGTGATCTGAGTTGTAAGGCAACAGTACTAACCACTGCACCTCCATGCTTCACTGAGATAAAATTAACAAAATTAACATTTCTTGTAGACAGTGGTAAACAGAAAGCAAGAATTCACAAAGGTTTGCCCTCCACAGATTCTGCAGGTCTGTTTTTTTTATTCCCTGATTCTTTTGCTCATTCACTGCTTCTGCTGCCAAATAAGTGCAACACTAAAGCACATGCATTCTTCACCCTCTCCTGTTTGCATCAACTGTACAGCCATCCATCCATTTTCCAACCCGCTGAATCCGAACACAGGGTCACGGGGGTCTGCTGTACAGCACTCTGGGTAATACTTTTAAAGTGGTAGCTTCCTGTATTATACACAGGACACATAAAAAAACACATTACCTTTAAACACAAATACACTAACGTATTTTCAGTTTCCTTCTGTGTGCACGTTTTCTGCTTTAATGTATTGATTCACAAGTTTATTTGCTAATTTATATCCCACTACTAGAATCAGCATTATACAGTATACTCTCATTTTGTTCATCCCCTTCAATATTAGTTGCTACAGCTCTGCGATCTCACACTGGCCTTGCCAAGCATAAAGGGGTGCTGGGATAAAACATGTTTGGGAGTCTAAGCCTAATTATGAGCACTACCACCAGGCAGAATCATAACAGCTCCTTTAGTGGGTTTTTAATTTCAGTCCCACCAGCCAGAGAATGATGTGCTTGCTCATGGTGACTTGCAGTAGAATGCAGTAGGAACTAGTGTTGGATAGGTACTAAAATTCTGACTTTGGTATTGAAACCAGCATTCACACCTCAGTACTGGTAGCAAAAAGGTTCAGAGGCAAATAATGGACAACTCCAAAACCCCTTTCATCTCCAGCCTCCCTGATGTGCTGCATCTTCGCCCTGCAGTATGCACTGCTTCCCTCTTGATTGACATGAAGACCCGATCACATCGAAGCAAATGGATGGATGAGATCATTGCTGATTAATGTGCTCCACTCATTTAAACTCCATCCATCCATCCATTATCCAACCCACTATATTTAAACTCCACTTCCTGTAAAGACCTGTGGTTGAAATATTCCCCATAAAAATGTGACTTTATTTTTTTCATATTAGTTATGAAAGAACAAATAATTTAGGGGTATACTAAGTTTTTTGCTTGTTTCCAGTGTCTAGACTTGTTTTACAGTGTGAAAGAGGAAGTACACACCAAATATGGACAATAAACTAAATTGTGCTCCTCCTTTAAGCAGATGACAATAATGTGAAAAAGCTTTTTGACTTTAGCTACTATCATCAGGCTAGCATGGGGATATGATAGATTTTTGAACCTTGCTTGCACTTTCCTTTGTTTTGTCTTCCTGTTGCTGCTACAATCCATTAGATTGAGTGGCCAAACTGTGTGCTTTATGAAGTCTCATTTTTTCTACTGTATGTCACTTTAGATGTGTTTGATGAATTTTTTATAGATAAAAAACAAAGTTTTCTGTTTTCCCCAAAATATGCCTCTTTTAAGATCTTGTATTTTCTAAAGTGGTTAAGATTAGGGCCAGGTTTATATATAAATCATTAATGTTGCATTCTATCATGCATCACACTGAAGGAACACCTATAAAGCTAAAGTGCTCCTAAAGTATATGTAATTGTACTTTTATGCTGCATTCTCTCAAAAGATTGTGGTTAGAACTGAGTGCTAGTTGAAAATGTTATAATGCTTCCTTACGATCCACACTATAAGCGCAATAAGCTAGGTTAGAATGCTGTGTTTAATATTTACATGAATGATTGTACTCAGTCATCAAATTGGTTAAAATAAACCTCTGATACATACTAGAATGAGACTATTTAGCACTAATGTGTATTTTATAGGCATTATGGTAAACTGGCTGATGTCGTGAATAAAAGAAATACCAAATAAGAAGTACCTAATATAGATAGTTATAATCTCAAGACCCTAGGGTTCCTGTATATAACTATATGCCATTATTCATGACTGGGTGAAAGGAATCATTTTGGAAACATCCCCAAAACTCTCATTTAAACTCTTCCTGTTTTCCCCTCAGCACTTTCCACTATCTATTAATCAATCTAACCATTTTTTCACATACACAACAATTAACACAATTTAATGCAGCTTTTGCCTTTAATAAGAATGATGTTTCATTTTCTTTTTAACTGAAATGACAAGATGAAGATACTATTATGAAAACTGCTGTTTTAGAACAAGTTATATGACCTAGAAGTAAACAAATGATGCAGTGGTGTTGTAGCCTTGAGGCTCAATAGTTGTTTTCCATATTAATTAAACAGATCCACTGACGAACCATCCAGAAACAGCCAATAGAGTGTTGTTCATCATAATGTCAGTCATCCATTCCCCAACTTTTAGTACATTTTGTTAGGCCATTTACTAGCATTGGTTACCAATTATTTATTTGATATATATTTGCAGTATAGCTAGTGATGAGTGAAACAGTGAAGCATTGCTTCACATTCAGTTTTGTCCCAAAAATGTGTTTTTCATGTGACTTCTCAATTGTGAAACTGAAATGATTTTGGGCGGGGGCAGTTAAAAGTTTTTAGCAGTGAAAAGCAAGGAATATTGCTCTTTAAGGATTTTTCACCACTCCTTCCATGTGGCTTCAACCATTCTCGTCTGCCTCATTCACTTCTCGCCTGCATGTACACACCACTGGTTCTGCCTATCATTGCCAGCAGTCATGCAATCAGGCCAATGGGTTTTAGTGGAAAAGAGAACAACCATACAGTTTTAGTTTTCAGGCTATAAAAAAAGACATAGAGGCACTAGAAAAACTACAGAGAAGAGCGACTAGGCTAATTCTTGGACTGCAGGGTATTAGTTATTAGGAAAGACTAAAGGAGCTGAACCTTTTCAATTTAAGCAAACAGAGATTAAGAAGTGACGTGATTGAAGTGTTTAAAATTATGAAAGGAACTAGGATTAGGAATTAATTAGTAATGTGGATCAAGACTGTAAGGAAGTTTTTCTTCACAAAGAGAGCTACAGACACATGGACAACATTACTAAGTAGTGCGGTGGACAGTAGCACTTTAGGGACATTCTAAACTCAACTTGAGGTTGTTTTGGAGGAATTAGGTGGATAAGATTGTCAAGCTTTGCTGGGCTAAATGGCCGGCTCTCATCAAAGTTTTCTAATGTTCAGATGTTTCTAAGTGCCCCAAAATGCAGTAGGAACTAGTGTTGGTTAGGTACTAAAATTCTGACTTTGGTATTGAAACCAGCATTCACACCTCAGTACTGGTAGCAAAAAGGTTCAGAGGTTCAGAAGCAAATAATGGACAACTCCAAAACCCCTGTCGTACTCCAGCCTCCCTGATGTGCTGCATCTTCGCCCTGCAGTATGCACTGCTTCCGTCTTGATTGACATGAAGACCCGATCACATCAAAGCAAATGGGGGGCGGGTCTTACATAACTACCGATCATGTTGAAGCATTTAGTTTTCTTTCGTGAGTCTAAGAAGCAAACATTTCAGGTGTATTGTGAGGAAAGCTGACGCTTACTTCTGGTATTAAAAATCCTGAAATACTAGTACCGTACTGTTTTAAAATTTGTGTTTTTTCTGTACTTTTGCAGTACTGATATACTACACAACCCTAGTAGATACATGTGTTCTCTGTATCTTCATCCCTTCATCTCCCCTCTGTTTCAGAGTAAATTTCTCCATGCTTCTGCACATGGACAAAAAGGCTGCAGATTAGTTGAAAAATATACATGATAGGGGTTAGAAAATACAATGGCAAGGAGTGAGTTACAGTCTGGATGAAGTAATACAGAGATGATAAGAGATCGAACTTTAAAAAAGGCAATTGTGTGTGGTTCAAATAAACATTCAAAATTATACACAGGATTTTAAAAAGATAAACTTTCCCAAGATTCATTATACTCATATTTATTTGCAATTACTTGTGTTTGTTTATTTCTGTTTGTATAAAAAAGGTTAATATATGGTTGAAAACATGTAAGTCAGTTTGGGGGTAACAAGAGGGTTCCTTTTTACTACACTGAGTTTTAAGGACAGAGGTTTTTTCCAGATTTTGAACCCCAACGTCAAGGTTCTTTTTGAATTGTATCAGCCTGGCACCCTAGTTGAGCCTTGTTAGTCTTCAGAGTGGCGGGAACTTCCAGTTTCCAAGGTTCTTAAATGCTAATAGACTAGAAGAATAGGGGGTTGCTGGGTGGTCATTGTTCCTCTTTTGGGTCACAAGGCTCTTTTCTAGGAGCAGAAGAGAAAAACATGGCAGTGTCCCCTCACACTGAAATCTTTCCTTTGTATACCTTTCAATTTCAATTATAATTGAAAACGTATTATTTGTAGAGCTCTCTTCATTGAATTTACTTGCAGAGCAAATAATTACTAAATAATAGATCTAAAACACATAAATAAATACTGTATAAAAATAATTGAAAATAATTGGAAACCAACAATATCTGACCATTAATCATTTGAAGAACTCTGTTGGGCCCTTTAGTAAGGCCCTTAACCTGAAAATTGCTCCGGGGCGCTTCTCAATGGCTGACCTTTTACTCTGACCACCAAGGACCATTTGCCCTCAGGGATTAATAAAGTGTATTAAATCAAAAACTACAGCCAATTGTCAATTGTAAAAGAGCATAGTCAAATACAGCCATAGTCCTAGATACCTCAGCCAATTAGCCGCCTACCTACCCTTTCTTGTGGGTTTTCTATAATGAAGTCTGTTCCGGCCGTCCAGTCTGACGAGAGAATACTTTTAAAACCTGTACTTGTAAGAGATGTATGGAACTCCTACATCTGATACTATATAATTAGAATTGATTCATTGATTATCAGTAGTGTAAAGAAAACAACAGAAAGTGTTCATATTAATTCTTAAAACTTATGTGAGGAATGGATGTTAAAGAAAGTTATTAAATGGCTAACAAAGATGATGGAGGGAGTTTGAATAAATATCTATTCAAATGAAAATTTATTTTCAGTACTGTGACAGCTTTCTCTTTAAAATAATCATGAGCTTGGCTTCATTTTTAGACTCTGACTACACCTTAGCAAAATGAATTGGAAAGCCAAGAAAGGCTACATGTTTGTAATAGGTGTGGGAAGGAACAATCTGGATACACATAATTAACTGCATGATTACTTGTATATTATTCAAATGACATTTGACAATCATGCAAAGCATACAAGAGCAGATTTTCTTTCAAAGTTTCTGATTATCGTTTCATTAAAAGTCCTTCTGTTTCTGATTCTTGAATGATATTTTGTAGCAGCATACTGTGTGAAATAGTTTTATTTTTTACCATTTTTTAAAAGGGTAGTAAGGAAGTTAGCACTACTACCTAAAAGAGATTGAATATAAACTAGATTGTAAATGTTAAAACATTTGTAGTTCAAGCTGAATATGGCAAATACATGTTTTTAAGTTTATTGACCACTCTGAATTTCTCCTCTGAAAAGCATGCAAGTACATGTTGTGCCTGGGACATTATGATCCCTGTTACTGGAATAAATGACATTCTGTAGATAGACTTCTGTCTTAGAAAGTGATCAAGCCAAGGCCATATTTCGGTTTGTTCATTTGTGGACTACTTCATTATGACCAGGGCTCACAATTCAGAACTACTGTAGTTCTAAAAATAGTACATTTTTTAACTTTGTGAAGGAATATACACACCTAAATGATTTTTTTCTATATTAATTACTTGTAATTGTGTGAAAAGAATGAGCATTTAGAATGTTTTTACTTATGTACATTCTTTTCATCATATATTTCTTATATACATTCTAGAGTAAGGGGCTTTATCACAAGAAAAATCAAGCACAAAAACCATCATCTTTTCTTTCCCAACCCTGTTTCTCTTCTACAGGATTTTAAACAAAATTTCCCTTTCATGTTATGTCTCTAGCTTTACTTTCAATTTTTCAGTAAGGAAATAAACTTTTGTTATTTTCCATTTTTTATTTAAGCCTTCAATGTAATTGGGTATAAAACACTACAACTGAAGTAAAATAGTAACTAAAAAATAAGATTTGACTCTTCATATTGTAGGCTGGCAGCTGAGGTCTGTAAATTACAAAAATAATAATAATAATTCCGTACATTTATATAATGCTTTTCTCACTGAAGTGGGGAGCCTTGTCAACCACCACCAATTTGCAGCATCCACCTAGATGATGCAACAGCAGCAATTTTGCACCAGTATGGTAACATTAACTGTTAGGTGGTGAAGAGGTGAGAGATATAGATAGCCAATTAGAGACAGGGGAAGATTATTGGACCAGAATGACTAGGCCATGGTGGGCAATTTAGCCAAGACATCAGGATATACCCTACTCTTTATGAAAGTTGCCCAGGAATGTTGTATGACTGTAGAGAATCAGGAACTTGACCTTATGTCTTATCCGAATGACACCACTATTTTTACAGCACAGTGTCACTGTCACTGCACTGGGGTCCACACAAAGACACCAAAGATATGTTCCCCCTGGTGTCCTTGCCAACAGCAACCCAAGCTTTTCCTTGTTGGCCTCCCATCCAAGTACTGGCTGGGCCCGAATATGCTTACTGTAGCTTCAGGTGGATGACCTAAGTTGAGTTGCCAAAGAGGACACCTGGGCAGCTTTTATCGGTTTTATTCAGCATGTCAGTAGCTCATAGCCATTACACATACACTGTGTTTCTACATGTGTGGGAAGTTTACATTTTTATAAGAAATTTTGACTCTTCTTAGCAAGACACCACCATGGCATGTAAAACATCTGGATATTAGAAGACTCTGACTACAAAAGTCTGCAGAAATGTGCCATGACATTTTAGGGGGCAATCTGTAGCTCTGACTTAGCTGTTATAGCATGGATTATTAATGATGGTTTAATCGACATGCTTACTTATTATAGAGAAATAAAAAACAACTGACTGGAAGAATAAACATACATTATAACTTCTTTACACTTACCATAATATTTTTGTGCCCCTATTTCTTTCATGGTCTCTAAAGATAGGCCATGTCCCTCTAGGTGTTTTTGTCTCATCGATGTTAACTTCACAGTTCCAATTTAATTCCAAATTCTCCCTGTGTGGGTGTAAATGTGGGCGTATACACAAATGGGCCCTTCAATTGGCTGATGCCCAGTCCATGGTTAGTTCCTGCCTTGTGCCAGATGCTGCAGGAATAGACTTGGGCCTTCATTTCCCAGAACTGGATTAAGCAGGTTTTAGAATTTTATGCTATTCTTAGTGTTGAATCCATACTAACATAAGAAGTACGTAAAGAAAATAGGTGACTTTGATTCCAGAACTGAGTAAGAAATACTGAAAACAGTCCATTCCAATGGGGTATAGTATATGTTCTATAATCTTCATTCTTATACTAGTTTTGTAGTATTAATACTGTCATGTGTACAGAATACAGTGAAATTCTTACTTGCATGACTGGGCAACATGCAACATGTCATCCATTTCTGACTCCATTATAATCAAGAACAAGATTGTATTGAAATATCTTCATTTTAATTAAGAGAAAACACAAATCAGCTTACCTGATGTACTCCTGTTTTTATGCCCGCAATACCTGAAACACTTTAAAAAATCCTGACTCTATTTACATGCAACTGGTGAAGCAGCATTTATTTGTCAGAGATGTGCTGCGCAATTACATTTTTAAACAAATCTTAATCCATGATAATATTGTTGTTGGTACAAACATGGGATGATCACAGAAAGGATAGTTGGGGCAACAGCTGGGTGATCCCCATTTCATTAGCAAAGTAAACAGCATAACGTAAGCAAAAAAACCTGCCAAAGGCAACTGTGGGCAATGCTTATTTATAAACTGAATTAAGGAACCCTGTCTTTGAGCTTGGTTCAGTCCAACTGATCACCCATTTGCACTGGAGTGTCATAACATTTATCTTTGGCCTCAGAAGGGGCAGAGCACTGTGGAAGAATTGGGGGCATGGTCATTTGCTGGTGCATCATTTCTCTGCAGTGCAGGAAATGAAGAAGAGATTGTAAGCACCTGCGCCCCCTCTCATTCTGCGTTCACCTGAACAGAGCCCAGCAGGTGATCCCCAATCGTACATGTGTGACATTATCCATTATTCTCACACAGCAAATCACTTAAATCAAATTTATTTAATGTGTTCATAGAACTCTTACTTATCTTCTCAGAATATAGTACAATACCATCAAAAGACACACACACACAAAGTGTACATATCATGCACCATATGCAATTAGATACAGTATATGTGAATATAGAGTATATATTTGCAAGTATAAACAGTACATATACATATATATATATATTTATATATATATACATATATATATATATATATATATATATATATATATATATATATATATATATATATATAGTAATCCCTCCTCCATCACGGGGGTTGCGTTCCAGAGCCACCCGCGAAATAAGAAAATCCGCGAAGTAGAAACCATATGTTTATATGGTTATTTTTACATTGTCATGCTTGGGTCACAGATTTGCGCAGAAACACAGGAGGTTGTAGAGAGACAGGAACGTTATTCAAACACTGCAAACAAACATTTGTCTCTTTTTCAAAAGTTTAAACTGTGCTCCATGACAAGACAGAGATGACAGTTCCGTCTCACAATTAAAAGAATGCAAACATATCTTCCTCTTCAAAGGAGTGCGCGTCAGTAGCAGATGTCAGAGAGATAGAGAAAAGCAAACAAATCAATAGGGCTGTTTGGCTTTTAAGTATGCGAAGCACCGCGGCACAAAGCTGTTGAAGGCGGCAGCTCACACCCCCTCCGTCAGGAGCAGGGAGAGAGAGAGAGAGAGAGAGAGAGAGACAGGAAAAATCAATACGTGCCCTTTGAGCTTTTAAGTATGCGAAGCACCGTGCAGCATGTTGCTTCACGAAGCAGCTGCACACAAAAGGTAGCAACGTGAAGATAATCTTTCAGCATTTTTAGACGAGCGTCCATATCATCTAGGTGTGCGAACAGCCCTCCTGCTCACACCCCCTACGTCAGGATCAGAGAAAGTCAGCGCAAGAGAGAGAGAGAAATAAGTTGGGTAGCTTCTCAGCCATCTGCCAATAGCGTCCCTTGTATGAAATCAACTGGGCAAACCAACTGATGAAGCATGTACCAGAAATTAAAAGACCCATTGTCCGCAGAAATCCGCGAACCAGCAAAAAATCCGCGATATATATTTAAATATGCTTACATATAAAATCCGCGATGGAGTGAAGCCGCGAAAGGTGAAGCGCGATATAGCGAGGGATTACTGTATATATATATATACATATACATATATATATATATATATAGTATATATATATATATATATATATATTGTGACGAGTGGCTGAAACCCTTACCCATTCGGGATGCCCTTAGTGTGGAAGGACAGAGGGAGAGAGTATTTTCAGAACAGTTTCTCCCATGGACCGATAGAGAGCAGCCCCCTTGGTTTCCAGCAGGGCCACGGGTCACTGAGCAGGGAAGCTCAACCCTGTTGGGGCCCGTGGTGACCACCGGGGGCGCATGGACATTTCCAGGGCCTTATTTGGCCACATTTCCACCACACATGGAAGTGTGACGATGCAGGTTCGCTGCATGCTCCCATCCTCTGTACGGGAGCCCTTGAACCCAACACCGTCGGTAATGTTACCGATGAGCTTAGCAGTGAGGCACAACGTAGCAAGGGGATGGTGCAAAAGTGCAAGGTGCTTTTATTTAAAACAATCAACAAAAACAAGGTGTTTAAAATAAAGTGCAGTGCATTCAAAAACGTCTTCAAATAAATAATCCATAAAAACAGTTCTGAAACGATGGAGGCTAAAAAAACAAATAGAATAATCTTCTAAAAACAATGAGATTAAAATAGCACAGGAAGCAATCCTTTAAAAACACAAAGCCCAGTGTCTTCTTTTTAACATGGCGGCTTCCCTGCTACTCCCATCTGGGCTACTCAACAGGAGAGTCGCCTACCTGCAGGAACAGCTGCCTTTCACTCTGCTCCGGTAGCCCTCCGATCCCTGGCTACGTCGGGCTCCAACCCGGACTGAGACTTGGGTTATTTCCCCAGCGGCCAAGGCGCTCACGCTGGGGCTATACCAGCCCAAAGTATCCTCGAATCCCGCTCCTTTCGACGGTTAGTTGCCTCCTCTACTGGTCACTCCAGCTCCTAAATTGCTCAGCTGGAGTGACTACTTCCTTCAGCCTCACCGAGTGTCGGCCAAACACTCCCCTCGTGGGCTCACCTCCCAGCTACCTGCTTTCTCTCATTTGAGCCTGCTCTTGCTTGCTCGCTCTCTCTCCTTCTTCCTCACACCGGCTCTCTCCACCTGCTTCCTGCCTTCTATTGCTACCTCCCGTTCTCTTCTTTCTTTCCTTTTCTTTTTTTTCTCCCCTAACTGACTCGCGATTCTATTTTATTAAGAGGGCATGACAGCTGTACCAAATTAGCAGCCTCAAGGAACAATCACAGATGCGGGCTGTCTCTCACCTGTGCACTTAGGTGAGAAATGCCCACACCGCAAATCGCCCTGAGAACTGCTTCAGCCACACAACCACCACGCCCTCTCGCTAAGCCGCGAGCGCGGTGATTATTTATTTTAACTGGCCTTTAATGGGAGCTGGGGACCCGCTATACCACAAAGTGTGGCCGGAAGAAGCTTGTTGGGTACCTGGTGTCCTTCCGGGTGCCCTATAAAAAAGTGCTAGTTACCACCACTCGATGGTCAGAATCGAGAGGAAGAGGACAAAGCCTGAACAGGAGTGGAGGCAGATGGACTGGTGGCAAGGAAGAGACTGTGCATTACCCTATTGGTGATTTGTGCACTGTTTGTTGGACTATGGGGAAACTGTAAATAAACCAGGTATAGTGTGGCAAACGTGTCTCTGTGTCTGTCTGTGTCTGGGTTAGGGTGGTTGTATCAGCCATGGGCTTCACAACTGCCATCCCAGATGGGATTACTGGCTGTCTGCTGGCAAGAGCCTCTTTAATTATTATGGCCCGTTCCCAGAAAGCAGCGCGAAGGCCCACATCTGCAGCAGCTGCGGCATACACACATGTGGCTTGTCAGCGACAGGAGCTGAAGCCACACCCGAAGGAATAGAGAGCCAGGGTCAGGAAGAGAGAAACAAAGCTTGCCAGAAGGAGTGAAGGAGAAAAAGAAAAAGAAGATAAGAAAAGAAAACAATTGTGTTGTGCTTGTGCTTCTACTTTTGGGACTGTGTTGTTATACTTGTGGGAGATGGGGAAGACGTTTCCCACAAGGGAAAGAGAAAATAAAAAGCCCTGTGTGTTTTGCAGTTGTGCCTCTGCGTCTGTCTATGCCGGGTTGGGGCGGTGGTGCCCACCTTGGGTGTTCATAATATATATACTGTCATACACATGTGCATGAGAAGCAGTCAGTGGGGCTTAACTGGGTAAAACAATGAGTCAGGGGTCAGTTGATGAAGTGCACTAGGTTCCATGTTCCTCTCCAGAACACACCCTCCTACTGACCTCTGCCTGTTTCCTGTTGCACCCTCCTCTTCCCCCCCACCGCCACTTGTCTTTCCCAGTCAGACCCATATTGGACACATTCCTTTGAGTCTACTATGAGCTACAACAATTTATGGGGTATAACTAAAAACTTTCTCTGTCTCTTTATTACAGTACTAATGATCAAATGTTTGGAATCACCCAATCACCTTTTTTATATCAAGATACAGGTCAGGTCAGGTTGGGGAGCAAGCACTCGTACAGCATGTTGCCGCACCCACCACACAATGAAACAGGTCAAGATCCTGGTTGGTAACCTCACAGGCAGACATGTGGTCCAGTCCCACCCTCCACAAATGACCATCTAAGATACAGTACTATTAAATTAATTGAAGAATACAGCCAACACATTACCAATGTTGCTAATGATAATTATTGCTTGAAATTACTTAGATTTTTATGCAAATAACAACTGTAAAGCCCCATTTTTAGCAGCCGTTCCTTCAGTGTCTGAACCCTCTTAGCTTTTCCTTAACTCTATGAGGGCTGAATATTTTTTCCAAAAAACTCAATTTTCTGAAAAGCTCACAAATGGTTTCATACATAAGACAACATAAAACATCTGTTGCTATGTGCTGTGGCTGCTGTTGGCGCATGTTCGGTGCCTCTGGCGGAAGTGGCTGCATGGGGGCACCTCGATGGTCAACAGGAATGCACGGTGGGCCAGCTGCCTGACTGTCTTCGCACAGCAGGTGGGTAGTGGTGGCAGTTGCAGTGTGACGCAATATGGTTTGTACCTCTTGTCATCATAAGTGGTGGTCCTCCCAGGCAAACGCTGCTGTAGGCGCATCAATTGCATGAAAGTGTTCAGTGCCATAATCAGCTTGGGACCGATCAGATGATGCTGGTACCTCACTTTCATTTCTGATATCCAACTCCAGATCGCTTGCATCAAACACGGAGTCCGACAAGTCAGAGTCCTATTCGTGGACATTTTATGTAATTGCGTTGGAGTATTTTGCTTTGCACATTCGCTTTGGTCTCTTACCAGATGTCGGCGCCATTTTAGAAGTTGTTTGCTCTTCGCTACGCACGAGTAGAAAATCGAGGTTAAATCAACAAAGCTATGTAACTTTATTTCTAGCAAAGAGAGACAAACTAAAATGTAAGGGTGAGTTTTGTTGCAGTTTACAGCTGATTACCATCCTCTACTCCTGAATTTTGACAAAAGTCGACATCAGCCCTGAAAGAGTTAAATAATCATGTTTAATTGCTAATTGGTTATTGGAGAAACCTTTGTAATTATATTAGCACATCTGAAACCTTGCTGACAATTCTATTCAGTTAAGCAAATCAATTGTATTTCCTTCCATTGCAAAATAATGAAATTTCTAAAGCAGTCTATTGGAGTTGTTCTTTTGAAGAATAAAAGTTATTCCATGTGAGAGATTGACAAGAAGCTGAAGATTTCATACAAAGGCATCTATTACTATCTTTAGAAAATTGGGCAAAACTGGATCTAACCTGGATAAAAAAAGAAGGGGAAGGCCCAGATACACAACAGTGTAAGAGGGTAAAGACATCAGAGTGTGTAGTTCGAGAAACTAACGCCTTACAGGACCTTAGTAGGCTTCTTCCTTAAATACACAAAAAATTCTAATGTCATTGGCAACAGAGATTTCAGTTTTTGGTATTAATTAAATTTGTAAACCTTTCTGTAAGCCTGTTGTCACTTTGTCATTATGGGTTATTAAGTGTAGATTAATGGGTAAAAATGTCAAATTTATCCATTTAAAGTTAAATCTAAAAACACAATAAAGTGTGCAGCTAGTGAAGTGATCTGAATACTTTTTGAATCCAATGTATAGTTACTTTCAAATAATAAATGTTCTGATACATATTTGTGTTTAGCAAATGATGATAATATACTGGGTGTAACATTACACATGGCATAAATGCAAGCAATCAGAAAGTTACAGTCAAGCGGAATTTGTGAAAAATGCAAAAGAACTTTGCCACTGCCTTTTCAAGGAGACTGGCTTTGTAAATCACTAAATTCACTTTTTAATTCCCTTGTTCACCCTATTGCAACAGTGTCATCCCACCTAAATAATCTCTTCAGAGCAAGGTTTCATCTCATGAATGCCAGTCACACTATAAACACTTTACAGCCTTTCAAGTTGGATTGGTGAGATTTGCCCTGTTAACACCTGTTTGGCACTTTGATACTGCAGATCTCAGCCAGCCTCAGTTAAATTGGCTGAATTCTCACACTGCCTGTTTTTTTTATCATTGTAATATTTTACAAATCCCATTTCTGTAATATGGCAAAACTGATGTATGTGTCAGATTTCTGTATAGCAAGCAGCAAAAACATTATATCTGCACAATTTTAAGATTTTCAGACCTGTCCTTCACAAATTATATATGACAGGTGACATTCCCAGCATGCCACTCTCTCACAAGGGCATTTTCAATGACTGCTCAAGATGCTAAAGATAACATTGTGACAGTTACTGTGAACAAATGCACATCTCTCAAGTCTAGCCATGTTCTGAAGGATTTCTTCCAAGTGGTCATATGGAATATCCTGTTCCAGAATATAATTTTGTTAAACCTATATTTGCTATGTTTGCTTTAAATTCATTATTACCTAAGAAATGAAAATAGAAGTAATACAAATTATTATATTTTGTGTAAGCAAACTAACAACTACTGCAGGCTTTCTCTTTTAATGGTTCATTATTTACTGTAGATATATTAGCATTAAGAAATACACAAAGAACAAAAATTCATGTAAATACAGTATGTTATATTTCGGGGGTGTGCAGCCTAAAAGAATAATGGGAGATTCAATTTTTTTTCTAAGACAGATGGCATAGTTCTATAAAAGAGAAGAGTTACTTGAACTAGAACATGAGTACAGGTCCTAGAGCAAGCTATAAAATGAAGTTTCTGGCTCTGAAATTCAAAAATTTGTCATTGTTACAATTTTTAATTTATCATTAAAATAATAACAGACAGCTCTGGTTTTAGCCATCAACTTTAGGGTCTTCAATACTCCCCTGAACAGTTGAGGTAACAGCATGTTTTTATTGTATCCAAATTTATAATCAGAAGGCAAATTACCACCTTGCCATTCATTTCTTAGCTTGGTTTATTATTCTTTGTGCACATTTAAGTCTTTATTATCTGTTCACTCTATTATGGTTTAGTTATCTACAAAATGTTTCCGCTTTGTACATTGCTGTTTAAAGTAAAAATTATATCCATTTGGTAATTTTTTGTTGTGTAGAATATAATTATTTAATTTATTTTCAGTTTTAGTTTAATTTTATCGTTATTGAAATTACTTCTACATGATGCCATCTTGAAAAACAGTACAGAAAATAAAGTGAAACAGTCTCAATGATTTTAACTGAACATGGCTACAGCCCACCATGCGTGTTTTTATTCCAAACAGCAGGATAAACAACAACAAGAATTCAAGAGAAACATTCCACATTCTTCCAGCAAACAACAATAATACACTGCCACCTAGTGGTAAAATAAACAGTAACTGTTAAACTATATGTATTGTATTTGTTGCATTAAACATGTATTACATTACTCCAATATCCCCACTCAACAACTACCTTTTATATCAGTCACGTTCTGGATCTTAGATCTAGAAATTTGTTTCTTGTGAGTGGCTTTGTCATAGCATCCACAATCTTTTTATCAGTCTCACAATATGAAAATTCAATCACTTTTTGTTCTATTAAATCATGAATGTAATGGTGTCTGACATCAATATGCTTTGTTCTTGCATTAATCTTTTCACTGGTTGCAAGCTTAATACATCCTTGATTGTCCCCATTTAAGACTGTAGGATGGGTCATAGGCTCTCCAAGATCTTCTAATAACTGGCGTAACCAAACAATTTCTTGACTGGCATAGGCAGCCGAATTGTATTCTGCCTCTGTAGAAGATAAAGCCACTGAAATTTGCTTCTTGCTGGACCAGGGTATGGGACTTTCTCCTAACTTGAATAAGTAACCACTTGTAAATTTGCAAATATTGGCAGTTGCAGACAATTTTAAACTCAAGTCCTTTGTTTGTTTGAGATATCTTATGACTCTCTTGACAGAGTTCCAGTCTCTTTGACAGGGTTTACTTATGTGTCTGCAGAGTAGCGACATTGCAGCGGACACGTGGTGGTTGCAATATACAGTAGTGCCCCCACTGCTCTATATACTGTTCGTTAATAGAGAGAAGATCTTCTTCTCCTTCCAACTTTGGATACGCTGTGTCCATGGGTGTGCTTGCTCCTTTGGCTTCAGTCATGTTGAACTGCTGAAGAATTACATCAATTTTTGCCATCAGGAAGCTGCCATCCTCTTCACGCTGTATGTTGATTCCTAGGTAATATGTCACTTCCCCAAGGTCTTTAATATCAAAGTGTTGGTTGAGTAGAGCAATTAATTTTGCAACTTCCTCATCCTTTTTGTGAGCAATTATCAAATCATCCACATAGACCAAAAGATACATCCATTCTTCATTTATACATTTAGAGTATAAACATGGATCAGCTTTGCTTCGTGTGAATCCTTCATCTATCAGAACTTTGTTTATTTTTGAGTTGCATGCTTGAGCTGATTGTTTAAGTCCATAGAGGGATTTTTGCAGTTTGCAAACAAGATACTCTTCTCCATTTTTTATATATCCTTCTGGTTGTGTCATACATATCTCCTCTTCAATATCACCATTAAGAAAGGCTGTCTTGATATCAAGATGTTTCACAATCTTTTTCCTTTGAGCTGCCACTGTCATCAAGGTTCTGAAAGTACTTTGTTTGGCAACTGGAGCAAAAGTAGCATCATAATCCTTGCCAAACTTTTGTGAGTACCCTTTAGCCACTAATCTTGCTTTGTACCTACAGGCATTGCCTTCAGAGTTATATTTGGCTTTGAAAACCCATTTAGATCCAATTGCATGCTTGCCTTGAGGTAGCTCTGACAGTTGCCATGTCTGAAGATCAATAAGAGAAGCCATTTCTTCATCAGCAGCTTAAATCCACAAGCTCTTAACATGTGCTGGTAGTTTTTGTGTTTCATCCCATGAACCTGACTCAAACTGTAGTGCTGTGCGAGGTACATATGAAAGACGTTTAGCTGGAATACCTTTATCACTCTGTGAGGATGTTCTAAGTGAAGTCACTTGTGATTCAGCATCTTCTTTTTCCGTGTTTGAATATTCTGCATTAATTTATATTTCTGTGTCACTTTGTTCTTGTAACATTGATGTGGATTTTTCCACAGTCTGAACTTCTTGCATTGGTTTATATGCATTTAAATACAGAGAGGTTTTATCAATAATTACACTTCTGCTGACTGTTATCTTGTTTGTGTATTCTGTACCCCTTTTGGGACTCACTGTACCCCACAAGTACACCTTCTTTTGCACAAACATCCCATTTTGAATGTTTTTCCTTTGGAATATGCACATAGGCTATAATTCCAAAAATTCTGATATGGTTCAAATCTGGTTTCATTCTGTTCCATAGTTCATATGGGGTTTTCTCAGTTGCTTTTCCTGGTAAGCAGTTTTGGAGGTAGCACGCTGTCATAATTGCCTCTCTCCGATATGTTGTTGGCATATTGGCATCAAAAAGCATACACTTTCCACGCTCACATAAAGTATGGTTCATTCTTTCTGCAACTCCATTTTGCTCTGGATTATATGGTACAGTGGTCTGAAACGTAATTCCATGCATTCTGAGAATGGCTTGTGTAGTGCCACTTGTATATTCAGTTCCATTGTCTGTACGTAGCACTCTTGGCATTTTCCCAAACATATTACTTACTTGAGCGAGACACTGTTCAAGTTTCTCTGGTACTTCATCTTTGTTTTGCAAGAGGTACACTGTGGTATATCTGGAATAATCATCAATGAATGTGAGAAAATAACTCTTCTTTCCTGGAGTCAATGTTTTTCATTGGACCATACAGATCTGAGTGAATTAAATCCAAGGGTTTTTGAGCTCTGCTGTTACTCTGCTTTGGAAAAGGATTTCTTGTCATTTTGCCCTTAATGCAGCTGATACATTTATTTATTTGATCACACAGGTTAATTTTTATACCACTTGCATACTGATCCTCAACTATTTTCTTTATTGTATCTGGGCTTCTATGCCCAAGACATCTGTGCCATATATGGATGCAGTTTAAATGTTTTTCTTCTTTGGCAGTTTTAACTATTTCATTGCAGCTCAGCTGGTACAGCTCATCTGTAATTTTAAGCTTTGCAAGTGAGCAATCTCCTTTTGTAATGACACAACTGTCACCTTGGAATGTCACTACATTGCCTTGCTTTGTGAGCTTCTTTACTGACAAAATGTTACTTTCAAGAGCTGGCACATACAGTACATTTTTCATGAGTATCTTTCTGGTGATATCTTGAGAGACAGGACAGTATAGAAAACCATCTCCCATTCCTTCTGATTTCATTAATTGTTCATTGGCTGTGATAATTTTCTCTGTCTTGCTTCGATTAAGCTCAGTAAAGAAATTTTTGTCATTGGTCATGTGGCTTTTCGCTCCTGAATCAACACACCATGCCTGCAACCAAGCGACGCCACATTTGGACTGAAAAGAATACTCAGTGTCTGAAGCGGCACCTATTTCTTCTTTAACATTCTTTGCCTTTTGTTTACTCAGTTTTCGCATTCTAGCTTTCCAGACTCTGCAATCAACTTTTATATGGCCTGGCTTTTTGCATACAAAGCATTCACGGGTTTCTGCCTGCACATCATTATTATTACTGTTTTTCGTCGCTATACCAGATTCTCCACTGGAAGCACTTCCACTATTGATACTTTCTGTTTTACGCTTACAGTATATTCATCCACAAGTTTCACAATCCTAGTGCCATACGACTTTTCAATAAGAAATATCGGAGATAATGTTTAAGGTTTTGATATATATCCTGTTACCTTTTTTTTTGGTGTAAATATGTTTTATCTAACTGCCTTACCTTAACCTTTCTTATTTCTATTTGTCTGTTTTATTTCATTCTGTCTCTTACCTGTTATTAGATGCAACTGAGAAGGCAAATTTCATGTTTTCTTGTGTAAACATGACTAAATAAAGAAACCTAAACCTAAACCTAAACCTAAGCTTGCCTTTAACATACTCAAAGGTTAGTTCATCATCTGGACATGGATCAAGTGCTGTAACAAGTGTTTCATAACTTTCAGGTAGACCACTAAGCAGTAGCGCTACAATATGAAAGCCTTTTATTTCCTATGCCTCTAAGTCGTTCAACCATTTCTAAAGTACGCCTTATATAATCCTATATATCCTGGTCTTTCATAATCTTTGTCTGGTATAGCTTTCTAATTAAATAGAGTTTATTGCTGAGATTAGCTCTTTCGTGTACTTTTTGTAATTCCTCCCACATTTCTTTAGCAGTTTCACAGTTACATATATGTATAATCTGATCATCATCTATGCAAAAGAAAATCGTTCTCTGAGCTTTCTGATCATTTTCTATCCACTCATTTGTGGGAGAAGCCGGTTTGGCTTCATTTACACATTTCCAGGTACCTTCTCTTATTAGCAGCATTTTCATTTTAAACTTCCAAGATTAACAGTTCTGGTTCGTCAGGATCGCTATTGAAAGCTTTGTTGAAGCGGCGTTAGTGGTCATTTTAATCGTCGTCTGCCGTAATCCTTATATGTTGCTATACTTTGCACTTATTTACTGTAACTGGTTGTGACTGGGCCCATAACCTATTGGGAATTCTTGAAACAGAGACAACGACAAGAATTCAAGAGGAACATTCCACATTCTTCCAGCAAACAGCAATAATACACTGCCACCTAGTGGTAAGATAAACAGTAACTGTTAAACTATATATATTGTAGTTGTTGCATTAAACATGTATTACATTATTCCAATATTTCTATTTCTCATTAATGTTATTTAAACTACTATACATATTTGAACACAAAAAAATGGCACACCCCTTTTCACCATTTTTTGTTGCTGCATCACAACACTATTGTGGTTTTGTTGTGGTTTTAAACCACAGAGAACATGATTTCATTGGTGTACCTATATGTGATTGCCCGAGCCCTCAGCCAAGCACGATTCACCCTGGGCATCTAGTAGTGCATAGCTGAGTGTCAGTGGTAGAGCAACAAGACACAGACTCAACCAAAAAAAAAAAAGTAAAAGACAAGTACTTCTTTATTTACAATGCATAACGTACAAAAACAAAAATGCACTAATGTGTCATTAGACATTAAAAAGAAACCACACCCGTCTAGATGACATTATGTTATAAATAACAAAAAATAAAAATACAAAAAATTCTATATTCAGTGACAAGAAGTTCTCATCCATCCCCTCCTTTAACTCACTAATACAATTACTTAAGGACAGCACTGAAGGAATGTCATTTTGTCTAAAAGAAAGGTATAATTGGGTGTCATCTGCATATGAGTGCAAATTAATGTTATGCTTTCTAATGACAGTTCTTAATGGAAGCATGTAAAGTGAAAACAATAACGGTTGCTGTACTGGCTGCTGCGGAACACCATATTTACCTTCTGAGCATAATAATGGAGTACTGTCAGCACACGTTTGTACGTACCAAAATCAGTTTGGTAAATTAAGAACTAAATCAGGCAAGCACAGTGCCTGTGAGCTCAATGTCATTTTTAAGCAAGTGTAGTAAAATAGAATGGTCAATGGTGTCAAATACTGCACTCAAATCTAATAACATAATTACTACAGAATTCATCAGGCAATTTGAGAATGTCATTTATAATGCAGGCTAGTGTTGATTCAGTACTATGACTGGTGTAGAAGCTAGACTGGAATTTCTCAAATAAATTGTGATGTGTAAGGTGAGACTAAAGCAGCATGGCGACTACTTTTTCAAGTACTTTATGGAGAGGTTAAATTTGAAATTGGTCCGTAATTATTAAGCGGATGTGTGACTAGCCCTAGATTTTTAAGTAATGGTCTGATAACTGACACTTTAAGTTAATCAGTAATGAACTATTGATGCTATAATGAAACTACAAGCCAAGAAAATTGTATTATCATTACTTCAACATTATGTGGCAGTATTGTCAGGACATGGTGTATTGTTTCTAGGGTTTTGACTCTCAGAAGGTATAATGTACCGCATGATCTCACTTTATAATGGCATACCACGTTCAATGCAGTGTGTGAGATTTGGGATTCTAACCAGTAACAACTCCAGTGTGTGTCCTCTTAGTAGTGAATGTCATTTGGATATTGACTCATAGCAATTTACCTTTCTACTTCATTAAACTTTGTGTGATACTATATGTTTTGATTATTAACTCCTATTTTTTCCATTTTTGACATCATTCGTTGTTTTGCACTTAAGTTTTGGCAGCAATTGCTCTGATTTTGGTATCCAACCTTGCTGTGGTTACATGAGCATATGGGCATCTTTCAGCCCAGTTATTCCTGTCCTTGCAGTTAGCTACATTTCTTCTTGGCACCAGGCAATGCAGGAGATTGTACTAGAACTAAAAAAGCAGGTCGGTAGTGTCAATACTGTGGTCTAGCAGATCATCTCTGGATTAGAAGAATGGCATAACAGTTATCAAATTTATATTTTTGCTGATGAATTTCTCACAATGTTTAATGTTTTTGGTTCAGATTATTGGTTTGTATTTTTACCAGTAATAAACTTTGGCCCATCATTGTTAATATGTTTCATCTCCTGATCCCTTACTCCCTTGATCTGCCTTAATCTGTTTTTTGTGCAGAATACACCCAGAGAACTCGACATCATTGCACAGCATCCATTTTGCTTTTATGATGTTGTTGTTAACACCTTAAGTTTTTTTATTATACAATACAAACTTGTCAAGCTTAACAAAACTAAATTTAATTCAACTCCCCCACCCCAAGAGAAAGAGAGGAAGGCCAACAGCAAGAGTAAAACTTTAACAGTAGAAAAGAGGGAGGAGAATCCTTTTCCCCAAATTAAAGCTTATTTTAAAATGTTACTGATATTAACACCTTAGGTTTACAAAACAGTAGAATATGTCTCTTTAAATGGTTACTAAAATTGAATATGAAACACAGGAAACGTGTCTGTATCAAATACAGGGTGGCACAGGGAAATGGAAAATTTTCAATTGACATTCAATGCATGAATAAACACATTTACAAAATAATTTTAATGATGAAGTGTATTGTAAATCATATGCAATTAATTAAATGAACAATATTCATTTTATGTTTTGAAGAAAACATCATGAAGGTGTTGTCCATTTCTCCAGACACATTCTGATAGTCTGTTGTGGAAATTCTGCATTGCTCGACGTAACATGTCAAGAGGAATGTTAGCGATTTCCTCTTCAATCCTCTTTTTTCACTCAGCAATGGTTGCAGGATGTATGCAGTACACTTGGCTTTTAAGATGTCCCCACAGAAAAAAATCACAAACAGTGAGATCTGGGGATCTCATTGGCCATGGAATGTCACCGTTGCATGAAATGATGTGACTTCCAAACAAATGTTGAATAGCTGCCTTCCATTGTCAGGCAGTATATGAAGGGGCTCCATCTGGGGACTTCTTTTTTAAGACTGAACCTGTTTCTTCGAAATTATGCACCCATGTTGTAATCGCATGAGCAGACAGGACACAATCGTGACATCTTAGCTGGTAATGATGCCGAAATTCCCTTTGTGCAGCAGTCACACTATCACCATTCTTATAAAAGGCTTTCACATATATATTTGCTAGACTATGCTATTTTCTAAAAAATATAAAAAATGCATCTGTGTTTATGGAAATTCTGCATCTTTTACAGATTTTTTTAGTAACTGCTAATATTCATGGAACTTATTTAAAATCCATTTATGCATGTCCGTGAACTATACTGTACATTCATGTCCTGAAATGTTTATTGTTGCTCTTCTTACATTAAATTTACCATCTTTTTTCTAAATGCATGGTCAATGTGGAAATCAATATAGAAATGTTTTATGTCACCTGTAGTTAAAAAATATTGCAGCAATTAGTTTCATAGACCTTGGGTATGAAACTGAACAGTTATTCTACATGTATTCAATTTTATACACATAAAGGACTTCATTACTACTTGACCAGGTTTTTACTGTATAGTTCTTTATTGGCTGATTAGTCAAATGGATGATGTGCTTCAAGCAGTAACAATAAATAGAGCTATCATAACATTTAAACTTTATGTACCCAACAATGTAATTTCCAAACTGCTTTTGGAGTAAATGAATGCTGTTCATTTAAGATAACTTTTTGTTATTGACCAAACAGAAAAAAAAAAAAAATCAGAGTTAATTAAGATGAACAATGGTGCTGTTTCTAACTTTTATAGACTAGAAAAATATATTTAAGGGAGAAGTTTACCCAGAGAAGCACATTATTCCAGTTCCACAGGTTCTGAAACTATTTAAATGTTTGGCAACTATCACTATGGTATAAATGTAAAATTTAAGCAACCACTCCATAGATGTATATTTCTGCAAAGTGGGAAGAAATCACATTTAACATTATTATCTGTAGCCCTGCTTTGTTAGATAGACTATGCCCAAGACACCCAACCCAAAGCATAATTATTTTTTTCCATGATTAGTTTTGCTATCAGTTATTGTCAGTTTAATGTGAATTCCTCTGATCATAGTATTCATTATAAAGCTGTCCTTCATGAATAAAATATAATGCAGTTTTGCTGATGAAGCACTGTTTAATAGTTAACTGACATGTTAGTTTCATTTTATTACTAAAATATTTTTCTGGTTATGAATTTGTAACATTCAAAAAGTGTTAGTGTGCAGAATCTATGCGATAATTATGTTGTGTTACCATGTGGACAGTTTTTTTTTCTACTATATCTATCACCATTTTTTATTTGTATGGTGCATTCTTAGTAAAAGTTTGTGTATATGCTCCAATTTTTTATAGATAGAAGGATTTCTTAACAAAGTATAATTTATACTGCAAAAATTTAAATGAAGCTTAACAGGAGCACAGTTAGCAAATTAAACTAGAAACATCAAAGTCTGAGATCTGTTTAAAATACCAGCAAAAAGACATTATTTTATTTCATGGCTACTTACCCTGACTTCAAATTGCAGTGAAAACGTTTCATATTTTATCAAACTAATCAAATGTTGTTTTAAGTTTTTTTTTTAATAACAAAACACACAGATGTAAAATACTGTATGGTATCAGACAGGTTTAACAATTGTAAAGGACTGGATAAAATGAAGGCAGCAGGAGGAAACAGTGGCACTCCAGAGTCCAAACCCAGGCTCTGCCTCTATGGAAACTGCACATTCTCCTGGAGTCTGTAAAGTACTTCTTACTACATTCCAAAAACATGTAGGTATGGCAGCTTTTTTATAATGGTTTTACATGTGTTAGTGTGGATGTGTGAGTGAAAGTTCCCTATGGTGGACTAGTGCACAATTTAAGGCTCCCTGTGATCTTAAACCTGAAATCTTGCTTAGAAAATAAATGGCCTATAGATAAAATGGACCTGATACCATACTCCAGTAATAACACCTACTGTAGCATAGCCTGAGAGGCTTATGTTCAAATTTCATCACTGCATATTGCTACTGAGAACTTCAAAATGAAAAGCAGAATGAAAATGATGATGGTTATATGCAGAGCAGGATGATAGCATGATGGTTACCACTGATAAACTCACAGATTCAGTGTGGTTAGCCTTACAGATCCAGAATCTTGGGTTCTATTCCAATGACACTTGTTGTATGGAGAGTAAATGTTCTTCTCATGTCCATGTGTAATTTGCATCATGTACTATAGTTTTCTTCACATACCCCAAGACTTGTGTGTTTAGCTAATTGGCGGTGTTACACTGGCTTTGTGTTCATGTAGATATGGTTGTGTGCAAGAATGGGCCTGGCAATTAACTGGCCCCTTATCCAGTATTGTTTCATTCCATGTGGTTCTACCAGTACAGGCTCCAGCCAACCTTGACCCTAATTATGCCAAATTCAAAATAAATGCATCCATGTTTCAAGCAAGTTTTCTCACAGTGCCAACAATATCTCTATAGTGAAATTTTACAGTAAAAAGCCAGGAACGTTTCAACCGTAATTAGTAAACCCCAGGATGTATCTAGATCTGAAAGATGTTGTATCTTATTGTATGGAATCCTTTTTAATTATAATATAAATTTATTGATATGTTTATGGGTGTCATGGTGGTGCAGTGGTATCACTGCTACCTCACAGCAAGGAGACCAAGTTTCATGTCCTGGGTGCTCCCTGCGTGGAAATTGCATGTTCTCCCTGTGTTCACCTGTGTTTACTCTGGGTGCTCCAGTTTCCTCTCACTGTCCAAAGACATGTGTATTAGGTGAATTGGTGATGCTAAATTGGCACTAGTGTGTGTTTGGTATGTGGATGTGTTTGAGTGTTTAGCCTTTGATGGACTAGCGCACTGTTTGGGGTTTGTTCCTGCCTTGCATGCTATGCCTGCTGGGATAGACTCCAGCCCATGCGTGAACCTAGTC